>NC_090933.1:447702868-448005898 GCF_040938575.1 Ambystoma mexicanum | reverse complement strand
TCCCTTCTCTAGCCCGGTGCATACTATTGAACAGCCTACCTGCCTTACTGCTGAAATTGATGACCTCAACAGTCAATGTACTTTATGCTGTTTTGTGCTGAAAATGAAACCTCTAGAACTTGTCTGTAGACTCTGCGCGTTATTGAAGCCACCTGTGACTGTATCCTGTGAGTAAAGTTGCCTGTAGATAATCCATGTTTTGGCCTATCTGTTGGGAAAGGTGAGGGAAACGGAGTTATGGGGATTTTCTTATATTTTGGGTTTGTGGATTGGTCCACTCGGGTTCACCCCAAGGTCCCAACAATTTGCCTTAAAAGGCCTGCACCCCACCTAAGAGCATCATGGGGGATATCTTGCTGCTGGTTAATGTGACTATCACTGCTACGTGGACTAGGTGAGGGGGACCTCTCGTCCAGTCGCCCAGCGCCTGTCGACAGAAATGGGCATGGCTACTTAGTCACAGAAGGTGAAAAGTTGCCAAAACGAAATTATCAAAAGTAGATTGTTTCTCATGCGGTAATCCAGCAGAATTTTGAACATTAAGGGTAGTATTTCCCTATATATTAGGGATTCTAATGCGCTCTCACCAGCTGAGCAGACGAAATTCTGGATGCATACATTTGAAATGTCTCATCTTTGTAGTCTACTTTCTCCTGTGTTTATACGCAGTGCTGCAGTTTCTGTACCCTGTCAGAAGGTAACCTATTGTGAAGATGATTTGGTCATGGACCAGAGTGAAAATATCTGATTTGCCATCTAAACAGGGTGGGAACTTGAGTTTTTTGTGGATAGCAACAAATTACTTTCGCTGCACTCGGGGTTCTTGGCTCAACTTTAGTCTGGAGCATTGCTTCCACTGTGTGCTCAAATTCAATGCATGGCATTATGGGTCATCGTAGTAACCAAACGACAAATTAATGACCTTAGAATCAGCCATTCTTGAAAATATTTATTTTAATGCCTGGGCTTCCTTCAATTGTACGCTGTTTTGTGAAACATTTGCACTTTATTTTTTATGAATCGCAGACCAGTTGATTCAGCATGCAACATGAATCCCATTTCCCCATTTACATTATTAATTCTTCCCCAAACAAGGTCAATGCTTTGGTTTGATCTGGTCTTCTATTCACCCTTGAGTGACAACTGTTCTAACCTAGTTTGAACCTTGGGGAATTCCTTCAATATTTTCACCCTCATCGCCACTAGGGCTGTCATACATAATGCGTCTGATATTTGTACTTAAATAGGTGCACTTCCCCAGCACCTTCCTACATGGAGAATCTTGGTTTCAGAACTTTCCATCCTTCCCCTAACCAAGGGTGCGTTTTGTGACCAATGTCTCATTGGAAATGGGACTTCTGCCAGTGCACAGTTCACACACCATTGCTCTCTAAAGAGAAACGCCTATGACTGGAAAACAACCCTCTGGGTCCTGCCCTGTAAACGATCAGTCTTGCTATTCCCAAAACAATAGGATGTTTGTGTACAACCTCTCTCTTCCGAAAGGTGCATTTTCTTGGGGCAAAGGCAGAACAAATAGTGTCCATCAACCACCAAGGTGGTGTAGCAATTGTCTGCATACTCTTTTGTGGGGCACATCTTTACAATGTATCCTTTTTGGGATAGTCTTTAAGGCACATAATTTCCTTCATAGGTTACAGCGGTATGGGTCTGCCGCAAAGTTTTAAGTCAATAGAACTCCTCTCGGCTCCATAACTTTCATTTATTCGTAGTAGTTAGTGACTGGAAGTCAAGATTGTAATCGGTTCACTTAGGAAAATATTACGCATTTCAATCTTGCAACCAAAGGATAAATTGCAGCACCCCACTTGGGTGTCTTTTTACAAATCCCAGAACTGCTAGTCCCTCATTAGTTTCCATCATTCCCCACTCATGCTCTGTTCCCAGTTGGTCCTTCATAAACCACCCCTGGAAATCACAAGATGCCAAGGATGAAAAGGATCTCTGTAGTCTTCTAACCCTGCATCACCCTCTAGCCGGACTCTGTAATGCTGCCGCTGTGAGGGTCATATTGGTATTAGTACCACAGCCCACAAGACCGGGGGTACTAAAAGCATTTTTTTTTCCTGTCCTGCAGCGTTTTGGGACAGAAAAAAAGAAAAAAAAAACGATAAAGAAAATGGCCACGGGGAAAGGGAAAAGTTTTCCCTTTCCATGGCGGCCTTCGGGAGCGGACAGGCTGGGAACAGAAGTGTTCCCAGCGCGTTCGCTCCTGAAAAAGGAGAAGGAGAAATCAGAATTTATGTGGGGTTGGGAGGGCGGGCAGGGGGAGGAAAAAAAATACATACCCGAGTCCCCGTCGGGGGGCGATGGCAGCTTCTCAGCCGTGTGGAGGCTCGGAGCGTGGAGAGCCCCACTTTGAGCCTCCTCATTGGCTGAGGGGCAGCCATGCCCCCTGCAGGGAACAATGGCCGTGGAATCCCAGCCGAGGGATTCCCGACCGGGTAATGACCCGGCGAGATTACATTCTGGTTGACTCTCGCTGGGTACTAATATGTATCATAGCATGAAGGAGGATAGAAGCAACCTAATATGTAAACTTTTTTTTTTTGATTTTTTACCACCTATTGTTAAATCTGTGCAAATTGGATTCAGGTGCCTTAGCACATCTTGGGTAACCCAGACCATCCATATGTAATCGTAGGCCCCAGAGTGTTCTGGCGGACACATTACTGGGTGGGGGGACATCTCTTCTTGAAATAAGCCATATCATCAGTCAAAGAGAGCTCTCTCCAGCAGATGAATGCAGCTGCAATTGGGGGCGAGAAGCGAGTCTGGATACCAAGCCGAAACTGCATCACCAGACAAGTAGCCTGAAGTTGTGCCTACAATAGAGTACAACCGATCATTGAGAAGGGCAAAAAAAGCATAAGAAAACCCTCTGCCACAAAAATGAAAAAATGCTTCTTTGGCCTTGGAAAAGGATTCTGGCATCCAGCTGAATAACAGTGAATGCGTCTTCAGGCAGGAAGCAACAATATCCACCTGGAGCAACCCCCAGTAAAATGTTAAGCCTTTGAAACTGACAAACAGGAAACCTCCAATTGCTGGAGTACAATCACTGATGAGAGGGTACAAGTCTGCCTTGAGATTTTAACTAACTTGAATCTGTAGGTAAGGCAGAACTCCCAGAACCTTTTGGTCATCTTTCCAGTGACCTGGATTTAGACCTAGTTACTGGACCTAGTTACCCTGGTTTATTTACATAATGCGTGGCTCTGGTATTGTCATGCAACCTGTCTACACAATGAGAGAAGCACTTGATCACAAAAAACTGCAATTCTCTTCAAACGGCTTATGTGCCAAAAAGACTGCTGACCACAGTCCTACCACCCAACCCCCTCCTCCCAGTCAAGGTCCTGCCACACCTGGCATCCATCCCCTTATGCTTGTGTTATAGTCTAAGTGTAGAACAGGGAGGAAGTGAAGATGGACCTGCGTTCCTGGTGTACATGTGGGCAATCCACCAAATCCTGAACGGGAGAAGTTAAGGGATCAATCAGCCTGGCCAGGTGCCTCACTGAGAACTCTCGAAGCCAGAGAACTCTTGATGGCTTCGTTTTCTCTGCTTCATATCCTCTGACGTAGATTTCAGGACTGCCTCCCCTATCAGAAACCACAAACATTCCTTACTCTTGGGATATAACCAGGTCCAATTTTTCCCAGTTTGACATGGCCCTAGTGAGGATGTTGCCCAGATAAATCCTCCTTATGCCTGTTGAAAGCCCCCTCCAGCCTCAGCAATCTGGCCAAGCACCACCGTACTGATGACTGATCGAAGGGCAGAGCAAATAAGTAACTGGAAGGTGGATACCTGACATTGAAACTGAATAAACCTCCTGAACCTGCGATGTATCGGGTCCATAAGGTAGGTCCAACCGGACTAGCTCATCTCCCAACCTTTGCACTTATTTTAACAATGCATTTGTCTCCAGTCTTGAAGTGAAGATAAATCAAGTAGGCGGTCCCTGAGATTTATCACGAGCAGCTAACCCTTATCCTTCACTAGAATATGTTGCTCCCAAAATCCTTTGGGGGAAGGCAAGAACCCTCTCTATGGCTGCCTTCCCTTGGAGTGCCTGGACCTCTTAACACCAATCGAAAATTCTCCCTGCAGTGGAATGGTACTCTGCAAGCGTTTAACTTAATGGGAAGTTCCATGACAGACCCCAGACACAGAACCCCTGAACCATCTGAAGAACCCAAGGGTCTTGAAATGTGAAACAAATTGTTGGGAAAATAAACAACCTTCCTCTGAAAGGCAAATCATGCAAGTTGCATCGTACTCGCTGTGGTTAAATCTTATCACCTGATCAGATTGCTCCTTGTTCTAAATTTGTGGGCATTCTTTCGGGGGAAGGGGTCTGGCCCTTGGAAGAGGCATGGGCGGTGTTAAACGGCTTGCTTGGCTGTCGTGGGCCACCCCTGCCATACAACTCTGCCTCCATGGATGGGACGGAGAGAGGAGGGGTGAATGGCAAAGGGATGATGATTTTCCTGAGTGAGACCCGCTTTCTCAAGAGACCAAAAGGATTGTTGACATATTGGCCAGGCATTTTAACAAAATCCTCGTTAATGAATATGCTTAGAGATGGTTTATGAAATTAGCCATCAATTGGCAAACTAAAAGAAATACAAAAATACAATCAAAATGCATTAATTTCTTTGCACAATTGGGTTGCATGTAATAATGTCGCCACAAAAATCTCGCCATGCAAAAATCTCGCCGAAAAATGGCCGTTTTTTGTGGCGACATTATTGCATGGAACATACGGGGGACGCAACCGCCAAATGTGTTTTTTTTTAAATTATTATTTATTTATTTTTTATTCCCTGTCCCCATATATATGGTCACCCATATAATATCGCCACAACCTTTTCCCGGCGATATTTACGGCGACAATATATATGGGGATAATATTACCTGATACCCCCAATTGGTAGTCATGATTATTTGTAATTGTATAGCAACACATTAAGTAGTCTTTGAAATTTGAAATCTCATTCAATAGCTGACGCCGTTTCACCAATTATGGACAACGTTAGTGCTTTAATAGCTAGAGGTTTCTTGGACCATTGTACCCGTTTCTGGCATGGATGAAGGAAAATAAATCCTGTCCACATAGATGTTTCTTTAGCTTCAACAATGGAAGGTCAAAGCTTTTCTGAATCTGGTGTCTGTCATTTAAAACCTGACCTTTTCAGCAAGTTAGGATGGGGAAAGAAAACGGGTAATTTCTCGATCATACATGTTGTGCTGACGCAATCTGGTAGATTTTCCCAGTTTTACATAAGGTCCCTGGAGACCTACTTTTGAAATGGGTCCCCTGCGCATCTTGAGCCAGCAGCCCCAATGATAACATTGTCTACAGGGTCAAGGGGTGTTTAGGGCTGTTCTCCATTAGTATGTGAATGCTCCTATTTTATTAACTTGCTATTACATTTATAATTTTATTAGCCAACTTTTGTGTTCTGTTAGTCCCTTTTGAAAAACCATTAAAGGGCGCTAGGGTAATGTGTGTAGCATGAACCTGGTCCTGGGTAGTGCTACCTTTCTGCTGCAAATTAATTTCAGTTTTCTTTTGGACAGTAAACAAACGTCATGCCTAGGATAACGTAAGTAACCTTTTTTTTATGGTTTACCTACCAACATAATATAATTTTTACTCCTTGTCAGAGAAAGTATGGTTTGATTGGAAAGGTTTATGTGCACTAAAGTGGCACACTCAAGTCGCTACCTGGCATACAGAATTGTACATTTTACTGCAGTGAACTACTGAACGAACGTATAACTGGCAAGGTGTTTTTTTTTTTTTTTCGAGATGTAAACAACTCCCACTTGCTCAACTATAATTGTCTGTTTAAATGCACGACTGCCTGATGTCTGGAATTAAACGGATCTGGCAAGCTGTGCTATTTAGAGTTTAGTTGTTCAGTTTAAAAATAAAATTTCAAATGTGTGGCTGGGAAGTACACACTGATGTTCATTACCACAGATTCTCGTTAAATGAACTATCGTTTCGCTGCTTTATTGAAAAAGCAGTGAGAACATCGTTTTCAAAAGTCGTGTCACCCAGTCCAGCAGGGAGTTAAGTCCTAGCACCATTATATTAACCCAAAACACTCATTTCTTTGAAATGGTGGCTGCTGTTAAAATCCCTTCATCGTTTGGGGTCACCTGTGACCCGGACTAAAATGGCCTCCAACATTGTTCCTTTTGTGGCTGCCAACAATTTCTGCTGTGGAGTTCCCATCCTTTAATGGCCGTAGTTCCTCGTGTGTTGAAAAAGACCTATAAATACACAATCTGGGTCTTCTTTCTTAACCTTTTAACAGAATTCCAAGTCCACCACTCCCTGCACCACCCTAGTAGTATTCACAAGCAAAAGACTGTAAAACAACACAAATGGGGATTATTTTAGGAATATCCAGTGTGGAGCAGAGCATGTTTGAAGGAATTCTCTAAACACAGAGGCATTGTTGATTTGGACTAAAGGCTTGCTTACGCCCACCTTAAAGCCATAATGTTTGTCTTGATCTTCATTGAATCTTATTATCAAGTTACATTGACATGTTTCAAAGATAATTAAATCTGGTGAGATTTATAGAATATAAAACCAGCCAATTGTATAAAGAGAATTTCCGTGACATTCACTGGCATGATGGTGGACTGTACTGGTGTAAGAGCTCAAGGTCTCATTTAATACTGCATTTTTGTAAATAGCCATAGGTCTCCATCATAGGCTCATGAGGCTTTCCTTTGAGTAGATGACTGCATCCAAGAATCCTTCCCATTGAGTATTTTGTACTAACCTTTATTAGCTTGCATAAATCTGTCTCTCTCGGCAAATGATCATTGCATGGATCATCTCCTAGAATTGCCACTCTATGCTTTCAGTGATTTCGTTTTGTAGCTATGCGTTTGGCCAGAAGTAATCCCAATCTTACACAATCGGTTCCCTTTCTGCTTTTTAGTTTTAATTGATTAGTTACCCAGCCACCTGTTGTCATGCATTCTTTGTATTCTTTCGCAAGCAAAGTAGTATATTGCAAAAGGGTCCACAATGCACAGAATGCAGCAGCCTGCATGCTCCCCCGATGCCAGGGGAGATCAGAGTATGTCCTTGCAGCATAAATCATGGAGATGTAAAGCAGCAGTGATGCATTTAAAAAAAAGTAATAATAATTGGATGTCCCAGCCACGCTTCACAATAACTGCCAATGATAGGAGAACATTATGGCAATTTTCCTGGAAGGGGTGGGCAATGTGCATGCAAAAGCCCAAACATTGTCTTCGTCAATGTTTCTTTATTGTCCATGATCCCAGGAAACCTTCCTTTGCCTGTAACAGGAATAGAATTACCCTCGACTTGACCATATTTTTATAGAGAATTGAAGCCAGTTTCGTTGCCAGAGGCTCCTGCATGCATCCGAGACTGTACGCCCCTACATCTGGGTTCATTCTATGTGATGGGTGTGGAGAGACGCATGTCTTGTACGTTTTAACAGTAACTGGAAACTGGCCTTACTTGCATCTCGTCTGTTCCCCATCCTTTGAGGGATACTGATTTTGAACCCACAATACATAGCGAGTGTCTGCCTTGTTTACTCATGGAGGCAAGCAGCTGCAGAAAGCTTTCTCTTCTCTACCCGTTAAAAGTAAACACATTCATGTGTGTGTACCTGGTTTCGCTAAGAATGTAAGGCATTTCTTAACCACGGCAGTAGGTGCTGAAAAAAGCAAACCAAACCTACTAGCTTTCAAAAACAAATGGACATTTCTTACACACGTGCTCACAAATGTATCCTCATAACTGACAAACCAAGAGATTACAGACATGCCAGCCGTGCAGGAACATCCGTTTGTGTCCGTACTGATTGCTAGTCTGGGAACTTGCATATTCTTATCATTTATCACTGCTTGCATGCTCATGAGAGCCCTTAGACTAATTAAAATTTCAGGCCTTTGTTGGGAGTTGATCGCCCTTTTTTTTTGGTCTGGAAAAAAGGAGGCAACAATAGCAATTGGCTTACAACATAGATATTGCCAAGATAGCTGCCAGGTAAGTCGCACCTTGCTGGAGTTCTGGACTCCTCCGGGCATTCACTATGAGGGAAGGCATTCCTCAGGTTTGGGTGTTCCTGAATCAGCATTTTGAGCTGGATGGTCCATGCTTCCTTTCTCACTCTGTCTTCCCTTTTATCTGTTTGGAAGGCTCTTCGTTATGGAAAGGTTAGGTGGCTAAGTCACCCAGGCCTTCTTACATGCTCTATATTTTGAGTTTCGTTGCTTGCCAGTCCACTCTTGCAGGAGTGGAGCAGGAGTCGTGTTGCTCTGTTATCCAACATGGGACACGTTGCATTTCTGGCTAAGGGGCCATGATGTCAAAACCAGTGCTGTTGCCTTGGAATGGAGTGTATGATGGGAGGGGCAGGCCCTGATTGCTTGAATGTATTGCTTAACGTTTGTTAAATGTGTTTTTGGGGGAGGGGTGGTGGGTCACTGGATTGTTTGGAGTGCTTAATGGGGAGACATTGGGTAGTTGGGAGTGGAGGGTGGCACTGCGTATTAAGGTGTGGAGGCACTGCTAGTGCTGCGCAGTACATGTGGTTTCGCAGTTGCGGGGTGTGGCAGCGGTTCAAATAGACCATTGGGGATGATGGTGTGTGCAATGGGTGGGAGACACTGGAGGTATCCTGGCGGACTCACTTACATGCTGGGGTACGATGGTGGTGCATGATATAATGCCTTTAGCATGGTCTTTTGGCTAGTGGATTAAACGCAGGCGCTATGGTGGTTGTGGGCAAGTGACCATTGTGCTCGGTAAATGAATATTTCAGGCAGTTTGGGTCAAGAGGGCATTGTTTTGGGCCGGTAGACAATGTACGCACCTCTATGTGGTGTCTGGAGCAAGGGAGGGCTGGCCTTGGCATTTCTCTGCGTTACATATTTTTTGGATTAGACGTACTGCTGGAGCAGAAGCATTTGGCCCGAGAGTTTGCTGCTTGAGGAAGTTTGAAGATTTCTAGGGTGTATCATCACGTTGAGGAATTAATTTTCAGGAGCTCCTCTGAGGATTAGTTGATTTGGGTCGCCTTTGTCTGAGGTGAGGAGTTTGATTAAGGTTGCAGTGATGGGTGCATCTTGCTCTCCTTCCTGGACGATGGTCTTGCCGAGATACGCACCCCACCGAACCCCCCCCCCTTCCAGCCTGCTATTAATTCTTAGGACTTGCAGTGCATGTTGAGCGTGCAAGGGCAGCGTGTGTTTAGAACATGGCATGCCCTCTGGGCTTTTCCTTACTCGCTAGTCTGCCAATGAGAACACCTCTCGTTGCCCTTCTGATTTTTCCTTTGCCCTTTCTATTGGGATTCCACTGGCAGCCGTATAAAGTAATGCTCAACAATTGAGATTTGCTTTGTACGCTATCATATTGTTGGTTATTGCGATTGTTTTGTGTGCACGTTCATTTACACTAATGGAGACATTTTGGTCTTCTCTCGTGGTTACAGTTGTGTACTATGACATATCCTAACCCGGCCCATATAGTGATGTGGATGTTGTGTGGTTTAGCACTAAGGGAAGTGACGAGCGGGAAAACAGGCGAGATAAGAAAGGCATAATTGTGTTTTTGTAAAAAGTAATTTGTACCAACGAGCAGGCCCCCGTGCCAGTGCCTTTAAGGTTGATGTGTCAGCCACCAAGTAAAGTGCGAGCACCTTCCCAGTTCACACACTCTGGTTACCTGAATTGGTACCCTGCTCCATCCTCTGAGTGGCGCACACGTCCGTTGCCCATTGCATCTAGGTGAGAATTGTGCAGCACTCTTGAGTGACTGTATCTTGGAATCTGTGCTGTCTCCAAAACCCTGCTGATCCCTGGGGGGTTGGGCATGAATTTGATGAAGCTGTCTTTTGCTCGGGAAGCGCTTCCTGATACTAAATTAATCCCTGCATTTGGTCCCTGAGTGTGGACACAGTTAAAACACTTCCTTACTGACCATCCCAAGGGGACTTGCACTGCACAAATGGAATTACTACAAGTCCTTGTACAAATGGTCACCAACCTTTTACCACTTACACAACAACAACTTTGAAGTGACAAGATGTCATATGAAGACGTCTCCTCCACCAGTCATTCTGGCAAAAATTATTTTGCTGGAAATGTCAACATGGATTTTCGCACCAGCCCTTTTGACGTTTCCGATTCAGGCAATTTGGTTCTTTGGAGGGTGCTGCATAAATGACTTGATGCAACAGTTTCTCAAGAGGAGGGGACTGCTAATGATGTCAGTAGGCAAAGCTGGGTGGGATATGGTCTATGAAAGGCCTGAAGAGCCCACTAGTGCGTTGAGAGATTTCAAAGAGCTTAAATGAATATTTCACCACTTTCATTACCTGCGTCGCATATAAAAGTACACAGTTCAAAGTAAAGAAGAGCCAATGGCAACTTTGTGATGCATCTGTGGTTTTAGGGAGAATTCTCCAGAATGGCTAATTTCCCATACCTACTGAGTCCCTCAGCAGCTTTGCTGGATTTCTTGGATTTATTTTTTTCACCTGGTAAGAGTGTGAGCCTTTTTTCCCAGTCTTACATGTGTTTTTCTGAGTGTTTTACATTTTTTGTGTTCATAGACTGTGGAGTCTCACCTACTCCATAGGCATCATCTTTTTACTGTGTGTCACACAGCACATTTAGTGCAGTGACACAGGGTTGTCTTTTTCAGGTTTCCCACTTTAAACTCCATTTTTTGGGACGGACTACTGTCTCCCAGAACATGTATAGTTGCCATTGACTTTATTAGTCTTTTTAAATTCACAGACCCGGCACAAACTATCTTCCATAGAGTACTGGAAAGGGTTAATAGTTATCCCTTTTTGCCTGTTTCTCATGGAACATTATTTGGTTCCCCTTTCTTTAAGATTTGGCTGGTGGCAGTGGTATATACCATTTTGTTTCCTACTGCGGACTATGAAGAAAGCCTTGGTACTGTTTTAGGCTATGTTAGTTGCCTCGAACTTTAATCCTATGGACCCCTTTTTAATTTTATTGGGTTCCGACTAGGTTTATTCGCCATTTCTTTTCTTTGTTTTACTCTGCGCCAAACCAGGTTTGGTTCCTTTGTTCGCCGTCCTTTGGCAGGCTTCTGCACAGAAGACCTCCTTAGGCGCCTGAGTGTCTGGGTGGACAGGATGTGAGGGAGGGGTTTTATGCACCTTGCACAGGGTCTCCTTGGAGACCCAAGTTGCACTCTTGTTTGATTGGCTAGGTGACTGTCCTGCCAGGACAGCCACCCTGCTGTGTGATTGACAGCCAGGCTGTGTGAATAGGGGAAAACTGCATAAAAAGCAGGTCTCTGGGACTCGGAAGGCAGAGACACCACTGGATAGAGAGAACCGGAGAGAAGCTGAAGGAAGAGGACTACTGAACCCCCCGGTGAAGCCCTGCTGCAGGTCCGAATCTCCTAAACTTCGACGACAGAGAAGATCTGCAAGGAATCTTCTTCCCTTGAGCTGGTGGGACCAACCAGTTCACCAAACAAGGCCTCCCTCCCCTGGTCCAATTTGCTGTGCATCGCTGCAGTGAACCAGACGGCGAGGAGCTCCGGACCCTGTTTGGGTTTTAAAGAGCGCACCTTTTATTTGTCGCTTTGCTCTGCTGCTGGTTTCTTCCCTGGGCAGTGCAGGACCCCCCCAGTCTTCATCCTTATTGTCAGTCGCTTCAGGAACCGTGAGCCTGCAGAACCTGCCAGGAACTTCTGTCTCAGCTACAGCATTCTTCTTCTACTAGGGTACTGTTCAAATCTGGCCGTTCGTTCGTCCGACCACAGTGAAGTGTTTTGAAATCTTTCGCTAATCCGAGGGCTTGTCCTACTCTACACCTTTTATTTATTTATTTATTTATTTTTTAAAAATTGTTCTTCCGACTAACCTTCTTTCGAACTCTTGGCAAAGACTTAACCGCAAACTACTCTGAACTGTGTGATCCTCTGCAAAGACTGTGAATCCTTAACATTGGTGCAGGCCTATTGATTTGAATCCTAGTTGTAGTAAGCCTTTTCTAGATTGCCCTGCCTACTTACTTGTTGGTGCTGCTTGATTTTTGAATAACCTTGTCTTTCCCTCCCTTTTTAAATTGCTGGAGTGCCATTTTGCTCACATTTCATTTTGAGCTTAACTTGCCCAGAATTCATTGGGTGGTGTGTAGTATATTAAGATTGTGATTTTCTGCTGCTTTATATTAGTGAACTGTTTTATAACTGATGGTATAAATAAATGTGTATTTTTATTCAGAAACCTTGAGTCAGTGTTCGTTTGAACCATAGCAATTGCTGTCCTTTGTGTAACTTCTGATACTGCTCACTTTACTCTTGAGATAAGTCTGGCTGATCAGCCATCGCTACCACTTTATTGTGTAGTACAGGCTTGTACCAAAGGTGAATTTGTACTTGCAATTGTAGTCTTAATTGTGTGGGGTGTTCCCAAAGGGTACTGCATTTGATTCTGCTTAACTTTGTGGACACGTGTGAAACACTGTGGCTTGAATCGCTCCCCCATTCAAGAGGCATTAAAATTGCAAGTGATGGAGGATGCAAATCCTCTACCTTTTTGGAAGGAATGGATGCAAAAACCTTTCAAGCTGGGTGAAATTCTGACTATATATAGCATGGACTACATTGACAAATGGCATACATGCCAGAGACCTGGACAAACTCAAAATAGCACAAACCCTACTTTGATTCGCGTGAGTAATGGGGCAAAAAGGACCACCACCAACAAAACGTACTTCTGTTGTTGATATGACTTAATGGACAAGGCAGGTGTCCGACTATTTGTCAGCCCTGTATTCCTTGTTTCAGTGTAAGCCATTTTCGAGCAGTTTGTTATGCATCTAAAAATGCCTACACTTTTTTTTACTCTGAGAAACCGCCCACTCGTAACCCTCGACGATCACCAAGAAGAGAAGGAGTACAAGTAAAGGATATTTAAGTAAGAATAACAGTTTTTCTTCACACAAGTTCATAAGCCTGCATGGAGATCGTATACAACATTCCACTTCTTAAGTCGGTCTCAGACATAGTGACTCTAAATCCTAATCATCAAGTAGTAAATCATCAAGTAGTAACAGAAAGAAAGCATGTTTGCTTTAGGCAATGCGACCACAGCCCAATCTAGCCTGATATTGCTGCTTAACGTCGATGATAACCCTTTAGAATTTGATATTGTGGCCACAGTTAAGTTAAAGGGGGTACAGGAATAAAACACTATGAACTGACCACTAAACATACACTGACTGGGGCAAGTTGTCAGCCACATGCTCTTAGAAAGAATATATTGCTAAAAGCAATCTAAAATGTATTAGGACTGAAGTCAACCGTGGATGTATCCTTAGATTTATGTCTGTAATACAAGGACTAGTTGGTACACTTCTTATACCTTGTGATGGTAAATCAAAACTAAGAGTCAATCGAGTCCGTTTCCAGCCTTTTCCCAAGTACTGAGTAAATTAAAAAAATACCCAGATAAGTTTACTCATCAGCACTACAGTCAAACCCATTGCACAACATTGGAGGCATAACGTTCAACATCCAGTGACAACTGGAAAACCACCTAGTGTGTTACAACAGGACATCATTGAATCTGCAACAAGACTGACGCCATGGGTTTCACCCAATGTCCCAGTTTCGAGAAAACGGGTTCAGACAGCCAAATCCATATCGGTCTGCAAATGAGGATATCCAACCACGAAATACAAATGGAAAGGCATCGAGTTCCATGTATAGCAGCTGTGATGCATCTCCTCGATGGTGCAACCACTTTCTCGAGTCTTGATCTAACCAGTGGCTCTTCATTGTCACAGATGGCCATAATAACTCGCAAAGTCTCAAAGATTGAAGGGGTTTTATTTTGGATTTTCAGAAACGGCTTAAATCATATCGACTGTTAATGTGAGAACGTGCAGATTGTTCAGTGTAACCATTGGCAGATTGTTCAATGTAACGCACTGGGCTGGAAACTGGGGCTGTGGTGAATTTACACTAATGGGCATCCCTTTCACGTGCCCACTGGGCTTTCCCCCCTTAGCCCAGACGCCCTTAACTCCCAGGTCTCCCCAACAGTGATCCGTAACAACAATCGAAGTCTATCCTGGATCAGGGCCAAAAGGCAAGTGCCTTATCTCCCCATCTCCCTGATGGGTACTTCTAAATGGAACTATCCCCAGTGTGTCCAATGGAGGCAAAGTTTTTTTTGGTCCAGTTGCAGACACCCTGGTCCCTTCTCACTCACCCGCTCCTCTGTCTCCTTTCCCTTGATGTTATTACTCCTCTTCCTCCCCTCTCCTCTGCTACTCCTCTTCCTCCCCTCTCCTCTGCTACTCCAATGTTCCCACTCCCCTCCATCTCTTTCTCTCTCTCGCATTCTTTCTCTGCTGTTTCATGCTCCCTCGCTCCTCTCTCGTCTTTCTACTACCCCTCTCCTTACCTCTCACTACACCCTTCTTCTCGCCCCTCACTCCATTAATTACCCCTTACTGCAACCCTCTTCTCTCTACTAATCACAGCCCTCCTCTCATTCTTCTTGGGGATATGGTCCCCTGCACACTCTCCCAACACTCATTCTCACCCTCACTTCTCTCTTGCACTGTTCTCGCACCCCACTCATACACCCCTCTATTATCCGTACTCTCCCAAAACCCACTCCCCCCTCAATCTACCTACTACCCTCACTCCCTACTCTTATCTCACTCTTACTCAAGTACTACCCTCCCATTCATAAACACTTTCATTAACTGCTTCACTCTCAAACTTGTATCACTGTCCCTCACAAATACTGCACCTGCATCCTGCTCCAATTCTGCTGCCAACTCCTCAGAGCTCTACTCATCTGTCCATCCTCCACCTGGTGTATCTTCGAACCACCAGACTTCCCCTCTGGAACCCGCACTCTGCCTTTCACCTGCTTCGCTTTTATACTATGGCTCTCCTTCTAACCTCCAACCCTCCATTGGCCATTAGTCAGGTGAGTGCTAGAGTCAATCTGTGCCTGTCATTTCCCCCGGGGTTGGACTACACAACTGAAAAGCAAAAAAAAAAAAAATCTCCTAAATCCATCCTTCTTTTCCAGCACAGTTTTGTTCGCAGTCTTCGATGGTTTCCCTGGCGTGCTGTTGGTCTGGAAGTTCCTTTTTCTCTTGTTGTGGTGTCTTTGTTCCTTTTGGGCTGTGGGTAAGAATGATATTCAGTAGTAATTGCAGTGTTTGTTTTCCTCTTGCTTTGGTACCAGGCTGAGTTTTCTTGATTGCTCCCAAGTGCACCCTGGGAGTTGACGTTCTAAAAAAGAAAACTAACACTAGTCAGAAATAGCGCTGCGATTCATTTTGTGAGAGAGGGTGGCACTGTTAACACCATGCATGGTACATAAGGGGTGTCTCTCAGACGTCCGACCTCTCCATCTTGCCCATCTGACGGGGTAATTGTGCTGACCTAGTTGCACCATCCACTAGAACTAGACCCATCCTCGAGATATAGGAGACACTTTTTCCACTCGCTTGGGTCTAAATCTCGTATGAGTTGGGCTTTAGCGTGCCATTAATGCAGACATATTGCAAGAGGAAATTTGCTAATTGGAAAACCTATGCCAACTGCCTCAATTATAATGAAGATATCTTTATCTTAGTTTTTGGAATTTGCCATGAAGCTCGTGGCGCTACATTGAGCACGGTGCGTATGGCATTGGAGGTAGCGCATTTTACTGTGAACAAAAAAGTGCGAGTTCAGAAAGCACACTTTAAAATTACTTTAACTTGTTTTCTCTAATGAGTGTATTGAACACGATCCTTAACGTGTCAGAGCTAACATCAACACCCTGTCCTCAAAATCTGCCTGCCATATGTCCTTTCCTCTGCATAGTCTGTTATTGTTCGAGTTATCTCAATCCTACACCTAACCAAGCAAGATCACGTTTGTCACTGGCTCCAAGAATGTTCAGCTGCATTTGAGCAAACGTGACCACGCTTTACAACCGCTATCTGCACGGCCTTTTGATGCTGCCATCTGCGACGAATTCACCGTGGACATAGTACAGACAGGGATTAAAATATCTTCTATGAATCGTATCCTATGTCAGAAGAATACTTGATGTGACCCATCAAGCATTGCCAGAGCCTGGAAAAGGTTTGGCAGTCGTATGGCAATGTGAGCACTGTGGTTTGTTCTTGTATGGCAACCCATATGGTTTTTACTGACTCACCACCATACACAAAACCTGAAGGCTAAAATGCCCTCCAGGATAGGTAAATGGGGCAGTGGTTTGTGGAGTACATGTTTAACAACATCCACAAACTAATAAAGGAAGGCAATCGTACTAAAATGCCAAGGAGTCGATGGAATTGATGTTCATAGAAAAAGAAACCACTCGAGCTGACCCAAAGCCAGTTCTCCTTGTAAATTGTCTGCAATCAGGCAGGTGGAAAGACAAAGCGAGCTTCTGCACACTACTGTAAACGAAAAGAGTTGTCAATGTCTGACTCTGGAATTATTTTTAGGAATACATCTGATAATTGCTTCTTCCTTAAATAGGTGGAAGCTAGTGCTTACTCATGAATGTCACAGAGACCACGTTTCCACAAAGACTAATGTGCCAAAAGGTGTGGTTTCCAAACACGGTCTCTTTTCCCAATTCGATTCCCCCAGCCTCCCTCCCATATGTACTCAAACATACCCCAGGCCTGTACTAACAAACATGGGGAAAATAAAAAGAAAACTGCGACTCAGCAATTCTAGCCAGGTACATCTCTCCATCAACCTCTGTCACGGTGCCAACATACAAATAGCATGCGAGACTAACCCCATGCCGTCACCAGTGCCTCATCAGAAGGGAAAAGCAGTCTGTTCAACAATGTTGCCCGCTCGGTCCTATTTGATCTGTCCACATCTACATACTTCGATTCTAGTCAGTCGCCAGCTCAGTGTTTGCCCATTTATCCCAATCCTGTGTCAAGCCCATTATTATGGGGTCTGTAGCACAAAACCATGCCACAGCTATCCTCCATTTGGCCAACACCAACTCAGTCATTTCATTCAACTGTTTTGCTGATTTCTGTCTGCGGAATTGCTCCAGTAGACGCAACAGCGATTTTATTACCCACAGATTTCAGAATTGTACGCTCCCCCAAAAAAGAAAAGGCCAAGCCCTGGGCACTGCCATATCCTATGTAGGAACTGAGCCCCCAACATCCAACATCCCACATCTAGGGCGGGCGTCTGACCTCATTGGGTTCATTTTGTGGATCCTCTTCAGTTTCAAGTATACCCTGTTTAGGACATATCGTTTGAGCCTCAAACAGGAATTACGAAACACTGTGTATGTACAGACCCTTTTCCTCTGCTCCCCTTCAAATGTCCGACCCATATCCAGCTTCCAATCTTCCTTGACCTTCATCTCTTTCCCTTTCTTCTCCCTATTACCCAGCAGCAATTGGTAGGTGGAGGATATTGGTCTACCCTCATCCCAAAGAGCATATAGGCTTTCCAGTACTGGAGAAGTTGGGGTTCCTCGGGCAAAACACTCCACAACTTGCGAGCCCTGTTTGTAATGGCTGCATGAAATAGGACGTTACCTCTGCCCATGGACGTGCACAGGTCAGGGAACGACCTCTGGCGTGTCTCGTCGAATTTATCTTCCCAAACCTCTAGTCCTATAATTTCCCACTCAATTAGATGCTTTCTTCCTGCCCGTCTCATTCCCATCGGTTCGGTGTGCGTAGACCAGGGGCTATGTGGAGAATACGGGTTCTATTCGCCCATTTCCACATACGCCTACCCAGACGTATCCGTTAAGGCCATTGGGAATACTAAGCATGTAACCATAAAACATCCTTAATATTCTAAGGGTTTAACGATGCAGCCAATAACCTCCACTCAGGGGTCTCCACCAGACAAACTTTGTTGGGCATACTGTAATTGGCTGCCAAATAGGACTCAAAATTTGGGACTTGTAATTCCCCCAAGTGGTAAGGTTCAATGCCACGTGTTTGTGTTCTTTCACCCACAATATATCCCTAATCGTAGCGTCCAACTTGCTAAAGGTACTTCTAGGTATGTCATACGGCACGTTAGCACAATAGTACAGCAGTCTAGGAAGTACCCCATCTTGGTCAATGCAACCCTACCCATTAATGACAAAGGCAGTTTATTCCATAACATTGTTGGGTTTTATTTATTTATTTGTTTATTCCCATTCCCCTCAATGGCTTTCAGGGTATCATCGCAGTGCGTGTCATGGAAGTATCTCCTTATTTTGTGCCAAGGTATGTGAACGTATCTCGTTCCCATGACAAGCAAATACCGGGAGCAGCGCCAAGAATGCCAACAGAAAGACACACTATTTACTTTTGTTTATTCGTATCCCGGATAGGTGAAAAATTATCAGGCGCTTCCACCAACAGACAATTAGTTTGTGGGTTATTTACCTATAGTAGCATGTCATCCGCATACAGTGAGACCAAATACATCTCGCCATGCACCGTTATTCCATTCTCCATGTCACGACAAAACATGCCAGCCACTGGCTCCAGGTCGAACGCAAACAAAATGGGGGGCAGCAGGCACGTATGTCTCGTCCTTTTCCCGATCTCCATCCATCTGAGACTACCTTACCCGTATTTACTCTAGCCGTGACCGAGGTATAAAGCAGCCCGATCCAACGTGTGATGGAGGGGCCCATTAGAAACCTCCATAAAGTAGCCCACATCAATTCCCAGTGGATGGATTCATTTGCTTTTTCGGCATCTAATGACATGACTGCACAGACTAGCGCCATGTTCTGTGTTGGAGCTATGACTTGGTGCATGCGCCTAATGTTTCCTGCCAAGCATGAAACATGCCTAGTCCGTATGTATTAAACGTGTCACCACCCTTTGCAACCGTGCAGCCAGCAAAGCACTAAGGATTTTGACGTCCGTGTTCAACATAGAAAATGGACGGCACAATCCAATTTTGGACCAGTCCTTGCCCTGCTTGACAATCAGGACTATCAGCACCTCCTGCATTGGTTGTGGTAAGATACCAATATCAGACAGTCTGACCCTAATGATGTCCTCGGTTTTAAAACATTGAGACGAGACCATCCGGTCCTGGAGTTTTCCCTTGCAGAAGGGTCTGGATAATGCCCTTGATTTCCAATAAAGTGATAGATAGCTCATCCAGGCTGAGAGTGGGCATGTCTATTAAAAGTGTATCGTCACCTTTAGAGACCCACCATTACTATCCTCTGTATGCAAGCGACAATAGAATTTAGCAAATGCCAGATTAATTCCCCTCAGGGTGTCTGTCATCTGCCCCTTCCGGTTCCGAATTGACATCATTTCTGCGTGTCTGTTATTTCCGAATAAGCCACGATAGGAGCCTACCTGGCTTGTCACCCTCCCTATGTAAATGATTCACATATGTACTCTAATCGCGCTTCCCCAATGTAGCCAGTCTTACAAACATTTCCTTCTCAAGGCACAGAGTTCACCCTCCTTTCCTTCAAGGCCACCTTCCTGCAATTGGTTAATTTGATGGACCTTTCAGTATCCTCTAATGACCCCTTTAACGTGGCCAGCATACCACTTGTGGTCGACATACATATCCCCTATAAGACAACTTTGAATTCGTCCCATTCCACTCCCACATTTCCAGCCGAGTCTTCATTAATCTCAAAATATTTGTCGATTTCGGCATCCAGCATATCTTTATAGGCACCATCCCTGAAATCCTCTGTCTGAAATCTCCACAATGGACTGAAATCTTCACAATGGAATACAAGCGCTATATTCGGTAGACTGTCAGACTACTCTCCTGTGCTGCTGTGGATTCAGTCACCTTCCCATATAATCTATTCGAGGGGATTGGGTCCTCCGACATATTCCATCTATGACCGGTAATGTCCACAGCTGTGCTGTTTCGGAAAATCTTTGGCTTCTGCGTCGATGACGTCGATGCGCCGTCCCCGAGGTCCTCCTCCGACGTCACCCGATGTGATAAGTAGGACGCACGATGCCCATAGCCTCAGTTCCGTTTTTTCCGTGAACGTGTTCGCTTCGTGAATCTCGGTACGCCTCGACTCGTTGGAGTTGCTGTTTTCTATTCTCGGTTCGTTGAACCTGTTCGGTTGGTTGTGAAGACCTGTTTGTGGCGATGTCTTTCTCATCTTCGACCCCGCGTCCAGGCTTCAAGAACTGCAGGGACTGTGGGTCCAAGATGTCGGTCACGGACTCGCACAACGCCTGCCTCTGGTGCCTCAGAGAGACCCACGATACGGACGACTGCGTCGACTGCCAGTCGCTCACTGCGAAGGCCTTGCGGGAACGCAAGAAGAAGCTGTCGGTAGGCCGGGTGTCTAAGCCCCGGAAGTCGAGGTCTACGGGGCTTTCGACCGATGACTCGCGGGGTGACTCTCCGCGTCGTTGTCAGAAGTCCGGTGGGTCTCCTTCCAGGAGTCGGTCTCGCCACTCCTCCGCCTCTTCTAGGCATTCCAGGAAGCGCCGGCATAGGTCGCCTTCCCCGTCCTCTTCCGAGGACTCCGCCCGTTGGCGGGTCGCTTATCCCTCCATGCAAGCGACACCGGAGGAATGGGCTTCCTTCTGGAATCGCAGGGCACTGGTCCGTCTGCACCTCCGAGTGGGGTCGGTCGGCACCTGTCGAGAGACGCCGCCCGTACGCCTTCGGGCTCGGGTGGTCGGCACGGCTGGCGGGAGAGGTCCCGCTCGGACAAGGGTAGCCGTTCTCGCCATGCCCGCACCAGGTCCCGGTCCTCGACGCGCTCAAGACCGCCTGATCCTGTGCCATCTTCGAAGAAGACATCGACGCCTGTGGCGCTGAGGTCATCGACGATTTCTCTCGAGGTTCAGTCTTCGAGGGGGTTGTCGACGCCAAGGTTGTCGAGACACGCTCGGAGCTCCGGCTTCCAAGACTGTGTCGACGCTGCAGATGCTGGAGGCGTTGCAGTTGACGCCGATTCGCTCGACGCCTTTTCTGTCGACGCCGACTCGTTCGGCGCCCTCGACGCCTTTCGAGGCGATGGTGTCGGAGGGGCCCCGTGGCACGGGGTTTGCCCCTAAAAAGGCTATGGCTAAGGTCCGGCACTGCTTTGGTCCGCAGAGGTCTTCCTCTCCCCGCCTGGAGTACATTTCAGAGGGTGATGAAGGCTCTGATGGCAGCCTGGTTACGGTTACGGTTCCAGATGACCTTATCTCGGGCCATAGTCAGTTTGATGACCTGAGGCAGTCACTGCATGATGCCAGTGGACTGGAAACCTCTCCGGAGGTGGAGTTTTGTCGGCCGGAGCCTGGCACTCATGCCGATTTGTCATATCGGCGCCTTATGTCTCGGGTTACCGAGTACTTGGGTTGGTCAGCTCCCCCAGGGGAGTTCGTTCAGGATGATCTCACGGAACATCCTTGATCTCGGTCCACCCACTGACCCGGTTTTGCCTTTTCATATGACTCTGCAGAGAAGGGTGGCGGCGGCTTGGACTGCTCCGGAGAGTCTCCCGGCAGTGGGCAAGTCTTTGTCGCGAAAATACCGTCCAGCCAGTAGCGACCCCTGCTACTTGTCTAGGCACCCCACCCCGGAGAGTTTGGTGGTGCAGGCGGTTACGGCCCCGGCAAAGCAGGTATCGTATCCTACCATCCCTCCGGATAGGGACGACAAACGTTTTGACGGCTGGGCGAAGAAAGTGTTTTCTTCGGGGGTATGGCGCTTCAGGTGGCCAACTCCATATGTGCCTTGTCTCGTTTCACACACACTCCGTGGAACTGTGTTGCATTAGCGGCTGATCATATTCCCAAAGGGGACGAACGGGATGGTTTCCTTGCTATGGTTCAGGATGGCAAGGATGCTATGTGTGAGGCCGTTCAGTCGGGTTTGGACTTGGCGGATTGTGTCAGCCGGTCCATGGCGGCGAGCATGGTAATGTGCAGGTTTGCGTGGTTGCAGAAGTCTGGGTTCGCTCCTGATGTGCAGTCCCGGCTCCTCAACATGCCTTTTGACGGTGAACACCAACACCTTTTTGCTAGCAAGGCTGACGAGAGCCTTGAGAGGTTGCAGACCTCCAAAGCTGCAGCGAAATCGTTGGGTGCTGCAGTTCGCCAACCTCTGCCTTTTCGTCCTAGGGGACAGCAATGGAGGGGAGGTTCCTTTCGCTATTACTCGTCCTTCAGTAAAGCGAGAGGAGCTAGCAGTCAAAGAGGCCATCGTAAGAGTGCCAGAGGTGGAAACAGAGGTACTCGAGGTGCCAAGGCCGCTCGGGCAGTTGCCTCTTTGCCCTCAGGCAATGCCGCAGCCGCTACCACTCAGTCATGAGGCCAGGTCCCATGGTTCGCCGGTTGGGGGAAGGCTGGCGCAGCATCTTGTAGAGTGGCAAGCCATTACTTCGGATGTGTGGGTTCTGGAGATCATAACCCACGGCTACGGTCTTCCTTTCTGGCAGAGGCCTCACAACAATCCACCAGGGAACCTCTTTGAAGAGTCCGGATCCGCTCCTTGCGCAGGAAATTCAAGCCCTGCTGGAGAAAGGCGCCATAGAACTGGTGCCTGTAGCGGAGAGGAACAAGGGATGGTATTCCCCTTATTTTTTGATTTCAAAGAAAGACTGGGGATTGAGACCCATCATGGACTTGCGCGGTTTGAACAAACTCCTCAGGAAGGACAAGTTCAAGATGGTGACTCTTTCTTTCTCAGGTCCTCCAGGCCCTTCAGCTTCAGGACTGGTTGGTGTCTCTCGACCTCAAGGATGCTTACTTCCATGTGCCGATCTATCCCAAGCACAAGAAGTACCTGAGGTTCGCGGTTGGCGACTCGCACTTTCAGTTTCGGATCCTGCCGTATTGACCTCCGCCCCGAGGGTTTTCACCAAGCTCATGGTGGTGGTGGCAGCGCATCTCGGGAAAGGGGGGATTCACGTCTACCCCTACCTGGACGATTGGTTGATTAGGGGGAGCTCTCCCGAGCAAGTCCTGGATCATCTGTCCGTCACCTGCCACTCCCTTCACAGGCTGGGCTTCTCCCTCAATTTTAAAGAAGTCCCATTTGACACCAACGCAGCGTCTCCAGTACATCGGAGCAGTGCTCGACACATCCCTGGGGCAGTGTTTTCCTCCTCAGGTGAGGGCTCTTCACATTCAGCAGATGGTGCACAAGTTTCAGTTTTCCCAGAATCTCCCAGCGTCCGAGTTCTTGAGACTGCTCAGCCTCATGGCATCCTGCATTCTTCTGGTGCCAGAGGCTCGTCTGCGGATGAGATCTTTGCAGTGGGCATTCAAGCTCCAGTGGTCTCAGTCCTCCGGCAGGCTGTCGGACCCTGTTCAGGTGCCGCCCTCGGTAGCCCGGGACCTTCTGTGGTGGGCCGTTGAGGGCTATCTGATGAAGG
Source organism: Ambystoma mexicanum (assembly GCF_040938575.1). Lineage (NCBI taxonomy): Eukaryota > Metazoa > Chordata > Amphibia > Caudata > Ambystomatidae > Ambystoma > Ambystoma mexicanum. Next base: position 447,982,465 of record NC_090933.1, on the reverse strand, counting down.
GGGGCCCCATTTTGGCTGCCCTGGCCGGAGGTGACGATCGTGACAGACGCATCCCTCACGGGATGGGGAGCTCATGCCAACGAGCTGACAGTCAGCGGTCGTTGGTCTCTGTCAGAGTCCAGACTCCATATCAATCTGTTGGAGCTGAGGGCCGTCAGGCTAGCCCTGAAGGCTTTTCTGCCGACTGTGCGCGGGAAGAGTGACCTGATTCTGATGGACAACACGGTGGCCATGCACTACCTCAACAAAAAGGGGGGGGGGCAGGGTCACTTCCTCTGTGCAGGGAGGCGATGCAGCTCGAGTTCTGGGCCATCCAGCAGGAAGTTTCGATCTCGGCAGTTCATCTGGCCGGAAACGACAACGAGACGGCGGATGCTCTGAGCAGGCAGAGCACGATCTCTCACGAGTGGGAGCTGGCTCAGGAGATTCTCCTGGAGATCTTCGCCCTTTGGGGGACCCCCCAAGCGGATCTCTTCGCCTCAAGTGTCAACCGGAAGTGCGGAAGGTTTTGCTCGCGGGAATTTCCTCCAAAAGGAGCCTTAGGAGACGCGTTCGTGGTGGAGTGGTCCGTCCCACTGCTGTACACGTTTTCTCCAGTCCCCGTCATCCCGCAAGTGTTGCAGAGGTTACAGAGGTTCGGTTCCCGGATGATCCTCATTGCTCTGGCGTGGGCCCGGAGGATGTGGTACCTGGACCTTCTAGACTTGTCCATCTGCCCTCCACATCGTCTTCCCTACCGAGACGATCTGCTCTCATGGGAGGGGGGGGTCAGGTTCTCCATCCAGAGGTTAGATCCCTCAATCTTCACGCTTGGCTTCTGAAAGGTTGAGGTATAAGGATTGGGACCTCCCTGAAGACGTGATGGAGGTGTTGCTCTCGGCCAGGCGGCCGGCAACAAAGTCTCTGTACCGTTGCCGTTGGAGAAAGTTCTGTGACTGGTGCAGAGTTCAGAATGTGGATCCTTTTGAATGCGACATTCCCATGGTTTTGTCTTTTTTGCTTTCTTTGGCCCACAGGGGGTTGCAAGTGGGGACCATTAAAGGTTACCTGGCGGCGCTGTCCATATTTAAGCGCTCGTCTGAAGAGTGTTCCTATTTTAAGATTCCTTTTAATTTCGCAGTTTTTGAAAGGGCTCAATAATGTGTTCCCTCCGTCACCTTTTTTGGTGCCAGGTTGGGATTTGAACCTTGTTCTTAAGTTTCTTATGGGTGCTCCGTTTGAGCCTTTACATTCTTGCCCTTTGAGGCTGTTGACTCTGAAAACTGTGTTTTTGGTTGCGGTTACTTCCGCTCAGAGTGAGTGAGTTACAGGCACTTTCAGTTAAGACACCCTTCCTTTGTTTTCGCAAGGAAAGGGTTGTCCTTGGAGTTCGTCCTTCTTTTCTTCCGAAGGTGGTTTCGGATTTTCATTTGAGCCGGAAGGTGGTTCTTCCGGCGTTCTGTCCTCCACATCCTGGTAAGGAAGAGGAGAGGCTCCATAGGCTTGATCCTCGGAGAGCGTTGAGCTTTTATATTTCGCGCATGTCCCGGGTCAGAGTGGACGATCAACTTTTCATTGGTTACTCTGGGAAGAGTTTGGGACAAGCAGTGACGAAACAGACTGTCTCGTTGGATTATTTTAGCTATCTCCGAGTGTTACCGCTTGGCGGGTAAGGACCCTCCGGCTGGCTTGCGGGCCCATTCTACAAGAGGAGTGGCTGCATCTACTGCCCTGCAGAGGGGAGTTCTTATTCGTCACATCTGTGGTGCAGCCACCTGGGCTTCAGTGCATACTTTTGTACGTCACTATTCCCTTGATTCCATCAGAGGGCAAGATCTGGCCTTTGGTAAGGCAGTTCTCTATTCCGCAGTTTGATTGGGCATGCTAAATTTGTATTCTAAATTCTTTCCCACCTCCTTGCTTGGTAGTGCTTTGGGAGTCTGTCATAGATATGGAATACGTCGGAGGACCCAATCCCCTCGAAGAACAAGTTACTTTCTTACCTGGTAACGTTCTTTCGATGGGATGGTCCGACGATGTATTCCATATCGCTCCCTCCCTGCCTTCCCCGCTGCACAATTTCTTTTGCGATTGCAGCTTGCGTTCCGCAAGGCCTTGTGTGTCTGACTGGCAGAAAACTGGTGGCACACGTTCTGGGGAAAAAACTATAACTGAGGCTATGGGCGTCGTGCATCCTACTTATCACATCGGGTGACGGCCGTCGGAGGAGGTCCTATGGGACGGCGCATCAACGTCATCGACGCAGACGCCAAAGATTTTCCGAAGCAGCACAGCTGTGGACATTACCTGTCATAGATATGGAATACGTCGTCGGACCATCCCATCGAAAGAACGTTACCAGGTAAGAAAGTAACTTGTTCATCTCCTACACTTCCATATGCGTGCACACCTCATGAGGACTCGTGTAAAAGGAATAATTCCTTCCAATCAGATTACTCGCTCTCCAGACATCGAGCAACCCAAAGTTAGCCAAGCCATCCCATAATGACTGGGACACTCTGGACTTGACCGTAGACGCAACGGACCGATTGATAACCGACTCCAACGTGCAAATGGAGTCACTGCCCCATATCCAAATAGCCTGCTGATGCTCTCTACATCGACACAGGATCTTGGCGGTGTGTACGTGTTAATAAGAATTGCCTCCCTGCCCTCTATTGAGCCCAGTATAATCACATACTTCTAGCAGCATCCCGATGAACCATACCTCTTAGCAAAACCATTCAAGTCACGTACATTCCACGACACACAGTTAACCATCCCTGCCATTGCGATATAGATCAACTAGAGATCCCGTCCCACCCCAAAGGGACAACCGTGTTCAGGTTCACCACACAATTGAGGCATCGTAGTCCAAGCCACCTTCCCAAAATCCTATACATCCACAAATTCCCCTGCCCCCCACCTTTCTCTTTCCAAGTTTAGCTCTCCCCTCAACTCTATAGAACACCATAATAAAACATACTGCACCATAACTGCACTGTAGTGACAACCAGCAGTCTGAGAAACATTGGGCCAATTAGAAATGCCCAGTAGCACACTAGGTGCTGAGTAGAGGGTCCAACCAACTGGGACACCATCCAACAGACCGACATGGAAGATAATGTGATGTAATCCACTAATCCGCAACCATCAGTGGGCCGGTGGCGTTCCAGACAGGTATAGTCAGTGTGAACCCAACAGACTCGGAGTACCGGATCATGTCTTTGCTGGATTCATCCCATGTCTAGATCATCAACCATTGCACAAAACCATCCCATATCACAGTAAAACCCCAACTAGAGACTATCGAGGCCTCAAAATCTCTTCAGTACATACCCCTTCAGGGATGGTTACCGAATCAATCTCCTGAGTGATCGAGACCAGGATCTTTAGTTTCTCCCTTTACCCCCAGCAAACCTGTGGCCTCCTCTATGAGCACATTACCATTATTGCACATGGAGTTTGGAGGCCCCCCTTTCTCCCACATGTCTGAGAAAGTTTTACCCTTGTGCAGGATCTTAAGTTGGGCAGTGAACAAGCGCATATATTGGATCCATGCTTGTTGCAGCAAAAACTTGACCCCCCCTCCCCCAAACTCCCTGCAATGGGATTGACCCTTGACCGTATAATCCGGCAGACTGCCAGCTGCTTATTACCTCCACAGATCCTACCGCCGTCACGGGCATGTTGAAGTATCAGTTCCTTATGCTCAAACTTCAAGATCTTTGCTAAAATAGCCAGAGGAGGAGCACCCAGCCTTGGTCACCTGATCAATGCTCGATGGGCCCTTGACCCCACAAAAACTCTGCAACGGGTTACCAAGGCCCACCGATTGTAGCATGAGATTTTCCACATAATCATCGCGAGCGTCCTTGCCTTCATCGCCCTCCGGAATGCCCAAAATGCAATGTTATTCTGCTGTGCCCTGCCTTCAGCATCCTCAACTCAATGTTCCAGAATTGAGGTGTCCTGGGGTTCCCTCCACTTTTCCTGCAGCCTAGCTGAGACGCTAAGTATCTCCACAATGCTCATGTCCTGGTCATGAGAGGTTGCCCATATCGTCCCCCACTTACGGCTCTAGGGATGCCTGCAAGGCTGCAATCGACTCCAGGATGGCTCCATCTGCACCATCCCAGTGCGGCACCTCCTTCAAGGCAGTCTCCAACACGCCAGATGTCGTGGGCGAGGAGGACGTTTTTCTATGGCAGAGCGATCTGAGCATATTTATCCATCCGGGTTTGCTTATGCTGAAGGCCCGCCTCAGCAAGCATGATGGTATATGTGACAAAAGGGCACCTCCCCCCCCCCCCCCCTTCAGGGCCCACCAGGACCCCCAGAGCCAAGAATACGAAGTATAACCACAATATATGAGCATGACTGTCTCGTTATATGGCCAAAGGTCCCATCATTATCCCCAGGCCTCCGCGTGTCCGCTTGAGAAATTATGTAGCAACCGAGTTACTCACCCAATCCAGCCGTGGTAGGCCACTGCTCCTTGCCTCATTGCAGATCAACGGGACACCACGTATCCAGTTTCCTGCTCCCAGCACTTGCCACTCCACCAATGTCCTCCATGCCTCCACACCCCGTGTGTCAGCGTGGAAGGCCAACTATGAGCGCTGCAGCATCCTTTAAAAAGGAAACCAGTAGAGCAGGCCATCTGTCTGCTCCTTTCGGACTAGAACAACATGACTGAATAGTGCTTTTCTGAGCAAATTATGCATATTTTATTGTAAACGTCCTATACACCACCTGTCTCTTCAAACCTGCACTTTAGCACCCTAAGACTTGGCTTTCCTTACACCGTATGTCATTTTATTACCATTCCTTTGCATCTCACTTGTCTTTTCCTCTAGTTACATATTTCTACACTTTCCTTCCATACCCTTGTCTATATTTGTAAATACTTGGCCACAAACACCTTCACTGACCTCTCTATTTGACTTGGAGTGCTCTGCTCACTCTTCCTCCTATTTTGAACACCTGACTTTGGTAGCGTTTGCTGTGTCTGCATTGTGGTTGCCCCTATTCTACAGGCTTCCAGACTTTGACCAGTTCTCTTCCTTTGCTGGCCCTATGAATTGTGAACTTTATAATTGGATGAAATTGTGCCTTGGATATTAAAAGTATTGTCGTTTTAACTAACCTTGAGATCAAATTATCTGACAGAATAGATCATGGTGAATGATCAAATATTCCCCACATTGTTTTTAGGGCAATTACATGCTTCACCATCAAACTTCATTGATATTTTCCCAAGAATAACAAGTAAGTCTGCCTGTATTGTATATTGCATATGTTTTGTGCAAAGAAAAGTTGACCATGTGTAAATGTCATTCATAGTTGATTCAGAATGTGTTTCACATAATAATTCTGCTTACTTAGTACTTAATTTGATATAGAAAGGTGTGAAAGTTATCATTTTGATCAGGTTGAAAAATAAAATGTGCTTAGCTTTAGATTAGATGCAGAATGAAATTCCATAATAGCACAGAAAGACTGGGACACAGGTTGCCCATGTTTTTGTTGCATTACTGTATCCATGTGTAAAGGGCTGCAGTCAGGGTTAAAGATGGCTAAAAGTACATGGTTTTTACTAGTTCTAATGAACATAGAAATCACATGTAGACTTGACATGTCTCAAAGCATTCATCAATTTGGTGAGTAGTAGACTAATGAAAAGAGTATCAGGAAGTTACAGATGGCCTCAAGAACGCACCAACTCTCGAAGACTGTACAAGGATGTTTATTGAAATGGAGTCTCCCTATGGGCCATACCTCGCTAGCCCAGGTGTCCTTAATCCCCAACATGATCACTAGAGATCTGTAACTCCTACTGCCTAGTAGACTGGCTGCTCTCTGGCCATCTTGTTTCAATCGAAGTGGATCCTAAACTGGGGCCCACAATGAGAATATTATGAGGAAAAGGTGCAATCTAATCACCTAGATATCAGTCCTTTCCCTGCACACAAGTACTCATCGCCCTGATGTTTTATCCTTCCCTTCTTTCTACTCTCCCCTCTTTTCCTACCCCACTCCTTTTACTCTTCCTCTCCCTTTCCCTCCAATTTTCTTTTTTCTATTAATACCCTCCTTTGAACTTTGCTTCTACTCTCCATTCTCTATCCCACTACTCTTCACTCTCTAAACGCACCTTCTCCCAAAGCCACCTTCTCATTCAGTCTTCTTCACCCCCTACTCTCCCTCTGTAAGTATCACTCACCATGTACACACACCCACCCAAATGTACCACTTTCTCCCACCAACCAATACTTAACTTGCAGATGGTTTCTGCAATCATCCTCCATGCTCCTCTGACATTCTTCCTCCACTGGGCCTTTTGGTGGTCCTCCTCCTCCTCCTCCTCCCTTGACCTCACTCAACCAACTCATGCTGCCTTGATTTCCAGATCCATTTGTATCCTCCTTCCCCTTCCATTGGTTCTCTCCCTCAGCTCGTTTCCTGGCCCAATTGCTGGATTCCTTCTCCCAAGGGGCTGGGTTACAGGGATATGAACACATACAATGGGCTTTAAACACACCCTTGTCGTACGCAGGTAAACTGGCGTTTGATAATGGGAGGCTGTCAGTTTAGTCCTGATATGAACTCTGAAATCGACTGAGTGCCTGGATTGCCAGTTTGGTGTTTGGGTCAGTGTGCGGTGTTGCAATTCCTTGCTGGCTCTCTGCTGTTTAGGTTGCTCGCTCTTTACTCCTTCGTCTGGCCTTCTGCACAATGCGGTACTATGGGAGAAAGGGAAAAAGACTGGCCAGCGTACGGCAACAAAAGACACTACCTGGGTAACTTAGCCAGGCACAGGTGGAAGGAACCAAGACTGGGGCCCTCCCAACTTCCACGCCCCGCCTCTGGGCAGGACTGGCTCTGGTAAACACCCTGGTAGGCCTCCTGCCACAGGTTAAGAGGGGTCCCCACCCCCTTTTTGACGGGGTCAGACCTCTGATCAGAATAGGTATCTGAAAGGTTAACCCATTGTATAAACTATTAGTATTACACTAGACACACACCATTGTGGTAGTTAAAATAAGCTTTGAATGGTACATGAAAGGTAAGTCTATTTTATGTGAACAGAGGTGTTTCCAGAATCTTCGGTTAAATTGGGCTACTAAAACTCTAAAGTAGAATTTCGTAATGCATACAAACTTCTTTCTTTCCTCCATATTAGAGTACATGATTCCCTGTGTGGGGACCTTTTCTCTATTTTCTTTGTTTTTCTTAAAAGCATCCCTGTACTGCTTCACTCGCTGAGGATCTTTTTTTTTTTTTTCTTTTTCTTTTTTGTCCCCCCAGGGGTTGCAGTGGAATGTTTTGGGAGCCACCTGGATGAGTTTCTGTTTGTAGGAGAGGTTAGAGGGAAACCACTGCAGGGCTGCTGTCGAACCCCATGCGGGTGTTAAAGATGTTGAGGCCTTCATGATGAATGATATTCGTTAAATAAGTAGGCAGGGTAACCTTTATCCTTAATCTGGAGGCTGTTGCCAATAACTGGGATTGTGGTAGTCTCTGCACTGCATCGTGGTCTGAATCCAGATTTTGCAGACCTCTAAGAAATTGTGCTGTATTTCTACCAAATCACTTTGCTGACGTAGGGTAGAAGTGTGGCGTGATAGTTTGCCATGTCAGCTGTGTACAGTGTAGATTTATTCAGCAGGCATACTGTCTCATCTTCAGTGTGAGAGATACATTAAGGAGTAGTGCAAATCCTCTGTCGAATGTCACTAGAGCTATGCATTTAAGAATCGCAAGCTCTGTCAAACAACCAAACTCCACTTCTCTTTGTGACTTAATGCAAACAAGTCTATTTCACCCAAGCTGATGTTCGCCATGGCTATGTATATTGATGCCATGGTCTTCTGCAATCTGGTACTTTTTCATCTTGATGTCAATTTCTCAACACAAGGAACTATGGGGCTTCTCCTGCGACCAGTCAAAATAGCCCCAGCAGCACCAAAGACTCATAGACAACACTGGTGGGGGTAGTTTATGGATCCTTTGGCTACTCTCAAGTGATGCTGGCCCCATGTACAAAACCAGCACATTAGTGAATCGTCACCCCGCTTGAATGAGATCTGTCAAGTGAGCATCCACCTCTTCGCTTCTGTGAAGGTCCAGTGTACTTTCTTGTAGACCATACAGATTCAGGAATCTCAATTTAGTAAGTTCCAGAGGGTCTCCCTTTTGGTGTGGTGTATGTGACAGGGAGAAGTTAATTGCTGATAATACAGACTAAGTTCTTTTAAATCTGTTGTGGTGTTGAGCACAGGGGTTTCTATGTTTTCTACCTGCTACTTGGCTACACTAAATATGTTTTCCAAGAAGTGCTTCGGTTCACATTTTACCTTAAATTCTCATCCTTCTCCTGCATCTAAAAATCTGACACTTTAATCTTGAAAATATAGTATACTCTGTTAATCACTGAATGGTAATCTGCCTGCCTCCAGCCAAATCTGCAATTTTTCAAATGAAGAAATTTACTTATCCTATTTCAGTTTTCTCTCTCAACTAATTTAACTCTACCATGGAGGGTTCCAGCTTTGAGTACTATCGCCTCAGACAGTTCTTCCCGCTGCCCCCTCCTGCCTTGGGTCCTATGCCCAGGGGACACGCTGCCTCCTACGTATATGCAGACACTTATTTCAACTTTGATTCTTTAGACAACCTGTACCCACTCAAGGAGACCGCTCTGATAAACACAGGCGCAGCGCGGGCTGAAACCGAGGATGGACCTGCAGCATCGTGCAGCCATGTTTCGGTTACCGCAAGGAAGTCCAGGTTGTTTGTTAGAATAATGTCAGCGACTTCTGAGGCATGGGCGATTAATGATCTGACATTTAGGAGAGCTCCTTTAAGACTGGGATGGATGGTGTTGATGGGTGTTACAGTGTGAGGGTTGATCTTATTGAGTGATTTGGTAGGGCCTTTGCTAGGTCTGTGGTGGGTTCTGGCGCCAAGTCTAGAATTCCGATCGGAGGGGATGAGGGTAGTGTTACGGGAGTTGGTTGGGTTAGCTAATGTAGAGGTGTTGTAGTCAATGGTAGGGCAAGATGCTCTCGTGTTGATGGGGTTCTGCTTATAGACAGCTAGGTGTGTGTTAGCTGCGACATGCGGAACGTGTGCATGTCTATGGGTGGGAAGGGCGGACTTGGTATCCGGGGGGAAGGCTGGTGTGGTGGGCAGGAATGGTGTAGGGCAGGTGATCGGGTGGTGTCTTGGGCAGGCGGGTCTGACTAAACCATTATTATAGGCTAGGTAACTGTTGCCAGTGCAGGGTATGTTACTTTGCATGACACAGAAAGGGAACATGATCGCAGTCAGGCAGAGTAGCATGCTGGGGCTAAGGTAATATACAGGGGAGTGGCGTGAAGGGGGCATAGGCGTTATAGGTAGGGCACAACACAATGCGAATGAGGTCAGGGCGACCATAGGGCACAGCACAATGCAAGTGGGGTCTAGGCGACCATAGGGCACAACACAATGCAAGTGGGGTCTAGGCGACCATAGGGCACAACACAATGCGAATGATGTCTAGGCGACCATAGGGCACAACACAATGCAGGTGGGGTCTAGGCGACCATAGGGCACAACACAATGCAAGTGGGGTCTAGGCGACCATGGGGCACAACACAATGCAAGTGGGGTCTAGGCGACCAAGGGGCACAACACAATGCAAGTGGGGTCAGGGCGACCATAGGGCACAACACAATGCAAGTGGGGTCAGGGCGACCATAGGGCACAACACAATGCAAGTAAGGTCTAAGCGACCATAGGGCACAACACAATGCAAGTATGGTCTAAGCGACCATAGGGCACAACACAATGCAAGTGGGGTCTAGGCGACCATGGGGCACAACACAATGCAGGTGGGGTCTAGGCGACCAAGGGGCACATCACAATGCAAGTGGGGTCTGGGCGACCATAGGGCACAACACAATGCAAGTGGGGTCTAGGCGACCATAGGGCACAACACAATGCAAGTGGGGTCTGGGCGACCATAGGGCACAACACAATGCAAGTGGGGTCTGGGCGACCATAGGGCACAACACAATGCAAGTGGGGTCTGGGCGACCATAGGGCACAACACAATGCAAGTGGGGTCTGGGCGACCATAGGGCACAACACAATGCAAGTGGGGTCTGGGCGACCATAGGGCACAACACAATGCAAGTGGGGTCTGGGCGACCATAGGGCACAACACAATGCAAGTGGGGTCTGGGCGACCATAGGGCACAACACAATGCAAGTGGGGTCTGGGCGACCATAGGGCACAACACAATGCAAGTGGGGTCTAGGCGACCATAGGGCACAACACAGTTGCGGTGGTACGTTAGCGACCATAGGGCACGGCCAAATGGCAGTCATGAGGCATGGAGCACTAAGGGCTAAGGATGCCTGTACTATTAAAGAGGTGGCAGCAGTAATGCATAGAGGCGGCGGCGTTGGAAGCATGAGCATATGTAGCAAACAGTTAAAGAAACCGAGTTCAAATGTTTATGGGTGCGGAGTAGCAGAGGGCATACCAGAAAGCACAATAGTATAGACTGAGGGTATTCCCACTACTCACAAAAGAATAAAGGTCCGCGGCCCCTGGCTCCTGATGCTCCAAACAGGCTCTCAACAGGCCTTAGAGTGGCCTTGGAGCTGGCCGCCGGCGTGATCCGCCTGCCGGCGGTTACCGCTGATGAAAATGAGGCTCAGCCTCGGTTTCAGCCCGCGCTGCGCCCGGCATGGGCGAGTCAGGCGCCGTGTGGGGACAGGGTCAGGCAGGCCCTGTCCTGTTCCCCGCTGTCGCGTGGTTCCTCTGCTGGGCTGGGGGTGCTGGGGGGGCTCCTGCCCTCGCCCCACGATGAGGAAGAGTGGAGTGAGGGGGTAACAGGCTCTCAACAGGCCTTCGAGTGGCCTTGGAGCTGGCCGCCGGCGTGATCCGCCTGCCGGCGGTTACCGCTGATGAAAATGAGGCTCAGCCTCGGTTTCAGCCCGCGCTGCGTAAAAACCCTCGGTTTCTACCTAGACACGAACATCAACCTAGCTAAACAAATCAACATGACCGCCTCAGCCACTGCCTACACCGGTAAACTTATCAGGGCCTGCAGACCACTGATCTCCCCTAGCAACTGTCTCATCCTAGCCAGAGCACTCATTCAATCTAAGCTGGATTACTGTAATAGCCTCTATGTAGGTGCCAACAAAACAGTAATCAATAAATTGCAAGTTTTACAAAATAACACACTCCGTGCCGCCCTCAATATTCCTAGAAGGGAACACATCTCCGCCACCAGAACTGCCTGCAAATGGTTGTCCATCCAACAGAAAATTGATTTGAAAACCATATGCCTTACTTACAAAGCCCTCAATCATCTTGCCCCACCCTACCTCTCGAACAAATTTACACTAAGACAGAACACTAGAACCACCAGATCGTCCAACTCATTACAACTAACAGTTCCCAAATACTCCCTCAAAAGAGCTGGAGGATCCAGCTTCCCAACCTTGGCATCACAACTCTGGAATTCCATCCCACTGGATATTAAATCCACACCTACTTTCCAACCCTTCAGAACCAAGGTCATTTCCTGGTTAACCAACAAATAACTGTCCTACCACATATGTATGCACTCCGAATGTCCAATTTTATGTATATTGTTTGAATACTATTATCTATGCCCTATCAATACTGTACTATTGTCTTTTACCTGTAACCTGATGTTCAAAGCGCATATATACCCCCGGGTCAAGAGCGCTATATAAATAAATAAACAAACAAACAAACAGTAGCCGCACAATCGTAATTTTTCATGTTCATTTTAATTTTATTTTTATGAGGAGACACTCGTGCTCCCCTGCATGCACCGTACATACGGAGAACACTGCACCCTGTGTGGCACCTTCGCTCGGGAGCCTGGATACATCTCCGTTCCATTCTGTGTCAGGGGAGTTCATGCCTACGTGTCCTTGCAACTGCGCATGTGCCCAGGAGAAGTCTTTACTCTCCCGAACATGCGCAGTCAAAGACGCGACCCAGCTCTACTATCTGCGCTCTCATTTCCACAGCGGACGCACATCGAGGAAGCAGCGCCTCCTCACAGCACATCGGTCCTTACTCACCGCAGCTTTTCTGCCCTAAGGTGAGCCCATGATGGTGTATGAGTGGCCATTTGGCCCCTCCTCCATACATAATAACGTGCACCCTGCCACAGCTAGCGCGTATTTCTTGGTAAAACAGCTTTGTAGCAGTACGTTGCTGGCTGCCAAAATCCAGCATTCCACCACCTGGAATGACAACTGCCAGCCTATTCTTGGCTTGAACTTTACCATGGACATTAAGGTACACTATATACAAGCCTTGTTTATAGTGATACAACTGTGCCAGCACATAGCTAGCCAAATATTTTCCTTTGAAATCCTCACGTTGCTTAACTAGGCACCACATTCTCTCTCCCACTTTGTACTGCCACACTCCTAACATTGGGATAGAAGAACCAGTAGCACTTTCTCTACAATGGTTTCCCTCTACCCCCAATGCATTTACTAAGCCAGAAGGTAACCACACCTGTTGCTACCACTGTTAAGGTCAGTACAAGAAGTGTTTTCTAAACATTATTTGACCCAATTTTTAAGCCTGTGTAAATACTTCATGTAGTTATAAGCATTCATTTGAATACCTCACACACTGCTCCTTTGTTTTTACTTATCTTCCCCTCCGCTTCTTGCAGGGGACTCTGCGCCTTGGCTCCATAAGAAGGGTCTTAAACCACACATGCCGAAGCGTCTGTGAACCCTGGCACCACTTGTTGCCTTTTTGTTCCACCCCGTTTGGGGTCTTTGATTCAACTTTCTGACATCGACCCATAACAAGGTTTCCCTTTGGCCTGGCTCTGGTAGACCTTCCCAAGGTCCAGTCTCCTAAACAAATTATATTGACTAGGAGGACACACACAAAACTATACAAAGGTCTAGTGTTGGTCAAAGATACTACTATACAGTATCTGTTTCTCAATGTGAGGTGCTGATATGTTCGCACCCCCTTCATCCTGACTCCTTTATTTTGCTTTGTTTGCATTTACAATGTTCTGCAATTTATGACCAATCTGCATGAATTAATGCCCTTTGGGAATTTTCTTTCTCGTTTAAATAACTCTCACTGTTGGGACAACATTGTAATTGTCTGTACATCCTCAACCAAGGTACAACTTGCACTGTGATTTCTGATCCCCTCTTGTCTTTGCTCATGGCGTTCACAGTTTTTTATGCTTATGTTTGTGTACAAAAAATTAAAAAGTGTCAGCAATATGCAAAACGGACCTATCTTAAACTATACCGAGTGTCTAGTTGAACTTCACACAGCAGCGCATTACATGGCAGTGAAATAGTATGCTGCATGTTTTCCATATATTTGACTAATTCTGCATTTGAATAAGTAGCAAGTGAAAATGTTCCGACAGGCAGGACCCCTCCCTGTTCGCAATGAGGGTATTCACCCATGCATAACTTGGATGTATTCAAAAGGGGCACCTATGTAGTGCAGAAGATTGTGTGTGCCATGTGATTTAAAGAGACTTTCAATCTTATGAAACACATGTGTAAGAGGCACACATAGTTGCTTAAGTAGTTTAATCAGTGGGTATAATTAACAAATGTGGCATCTTTTCTGTAAAAATCCAGATGACCATTAGTTATACCGTGACAAGAAATATCATCTAGGGTGTTGCAGCATTAATCGAGCTAGGCAAAATAGATGGGCCTCTCACAACATATTTTGCTGATCTGAGATGGTAACAAGTTCTTGGTGAGGTAAGATCCACATACATTCCTTGCTCTTGTAGACCTTTACTTAATGTTCTTCCCCAGGCTTTAACAGCAGTCAAACGACCGATTTGGGATTTAAAATAAGTAGTTCAGATGATATAACCCCCACAATTACTCAGGGCAGTGTTTTTCACTGAAATACACAGTGAAATTTTTTGGACGGGCAATCTCATATGTATGTGTACACAGGATTGCTGTCTTGCCCATCACTAAAAAATCTCAAATTTATAATTTTGTCTTTGTGGGTTTCATGGTATACAAACCTGGATTTTGACTACATGCATTTTGTTTGTATGGTCTCTTGCCAAATCTTCGTTTATCCAAACAGCCCCTGTATCACTCTGCACTTTGAGTTGGAAAGGGTAGGAATCCCACGGGGGGCGTTGAGAGGAAGAAAAACATACTGTTGTCTACACAAAAAGTCTGAGTGCAATGATGTAAGAAATTTGAGTCTATTCCTAATTATGAAGTGTGATTAATAAATGGAGATTAGCTTAATTAGCACAACTGTTAATGAGAAATGACACATTTACTGTGTTGCTCACTGGGGAACCGGGACCTTGGACTGAGAATATTTAATGAATTAATGGTTGAAAACAGATTGGTTAACAATTGAAGAATACCGCATTGGAGACTAACTCGCCACATCCTGCTGGGCTCTAACTTTCCTCTATCTTCATTGTATTGAAAATAGATTTCACCAGCACACTGAATTAGGCCACAAGGTGTCATGCAACGCCTTTCAAACCTCCTTAAATAGACTGAAGTCTGTATGTTTTCCATGTAATGTGGGATACCGGACGCTCTTAATGAAGAAACTTATGATACAGCATCAAAAAGATATGATTATGGTAATTTATACAATCCTTATTACAACAACTACACAAAGAGAAACCTTTTTGGGTTTTTTTATTTGTTTTTTCTAATTGGTAAGTGTCGTAAGTGTCGTTTTTTGCCTTTTCATGTGTTGATGGATGTATTGGCGTTGCAAGGTTGTCTATTGCCTGATTATGGCCTTGTAGGTATTTACTACCGTCTGATTGTCAGAGGGTCAGAGGGGTTCTCGGTTGCTCTGAAATAATGAAGCACGCACTTATGTTTTGTTATATACTATTTTCACATCAGCCACAGTGGTGTTAACCTTTTACCTGCATCCTTTCTGGTGTGCACTGTGCGGTGGGTCAGAAGAAGAAGGACTCTGGTCTTCCATTTTATTTTTATTTTTTTAAATGTGCTTTTATTAAAGTTTTTGAAACAAGTCAAAACAATTACAGGTACATTGGTAGGCACTATAGGCATATATTAACATACATTGTATATCTCGACCCCTACCCATCCCAGATTACAGCGTTCACAACATCCCCCCCCCCTCAACACCCTCCCCCATCTGTAATGGTGCTACCTCTAGGCCTTTGGTGCTATACATAGTTCTTATGTGTATTTTATGTGTGCGGATCTCAATCATTAATCCATGCGGAGTATGGCAGCTTTGCAGGAGTCCGGTCTAAACAAACACAAAGGTCTCAGCTGGAGGGCCTACAGTCTTCCCTGAGGTTGCTAGGGATAGTGGATTCCGCTCCTCTTCTCCAGTTCCATCGTTCAACTCCCCGACAAGTATCTATTCATAAAATCTCCCCACAACAGTTCATATTGCGAGGACTTCCCATGAAGGGCTGCAGTAATCCTTTCCATGATGCAATATTGGTGGCAACATTTACCCATTCATTCTGCACTGATGCCGTTTTGTTTTCCACCTCATTACCAGTGCGGCCCGAGCAGCCAATAAAAATGGGGCCACCTGACCTGTCACCCTCCTTCACCGTCACATTCTTCCAGCCCAAACAGCACTAGGAGGGGGATCTGCTTTCCGTTGGATCCCGTCTAGGTCCCTGATTCTTCCCAGAAGATCCTGAGGCCCGAACATCCCACCAACATATGACAGTAGTTGCCACTTTCCCCACATTCACGCCAACACAGTGGCTTGGTTGATTGGAACATTCTAGACAGTCTGTCCGGGTCATATTGCCATCTATGTAGGGGTTTGATGGCATGTAGCTTATACTGACTAGCTGTAGAGACCTGCAATGCCGCTTTACATATTTTGCCCCATACCTCCGGATCAATTTCTGCTTCCAGGTCTCTCTCCCACCTTTGCGTCAGCACCATTGTCGATTCCCTTCCCTCATTTTTTCCCTCATGAAAGGAATGGGAAGACTGGGAGGGGGCGTATGTCGAGCACCTCCTCAAGTTGAGAAATTGTTATAAAAGTCCCCTCCCTTCAGAGCTGTCCCACTCTCTCCAACCCTGCCTTGAACCAGTCTGAAATCTTCCATGATCATCTTCTCTAATCCTGTAGCCCAGTGATCCCTCGCATGTTAGTCCCATCCCTCCATATGTCCCATATGGTCCCCAATATCGGGTGGTCCCTTAATCTGTTAATCTATTCACTGGGACCCACAGCCATTCGCCAACAGTGGCCGGTGTCTGGTGGAAATTGTTCAGTTCAATCCATTGGAGTCCTTTCTGGTTTCTTAAGTGGGGTCCTTTCTGGTTTCTTATGTGGGGAACCAGAACCCTCAACTGGGCGGCCTTATAGTATTTCATGAGATCTGGGAGACCCCCCTCGCCCTTGTCTTTGGGTAGTGTCAAGGTCTCCTGATCTATTCTGGGCTTCTTCCGCTGCCACAGAAACCTTAGAATCGCGGTCTTAACCTCAGTGAAGAAGGACCTTGGCATTTGGATCGGGAGCATCTGAAAGGGATGGAGGAACCTGGGGACACATACCATCTTCAATGCATTCAATCTTCCTAACCACAATATCGTTACCTTCTCCCACTTTACCAGATTGGCATGAAATTTCGAGAGGAGGGAAGGAAAATTGGCTTCATAAAGTTTATTAAAATCCCTTGTCACATTTATTCCTAGGTATTTTAGTGTCTCAGCTCCGATCGTTAGGCCTAGTGGGGAGAATTTATCAGTGTCGCCTTGTGTGGGTTCATGGAGCGGAAACAGGATAGACTTGGCTGTATTTATTTTGAAACCAGAGTAAACCACCATATTCTTCGATCAACTGTACGGCTCTGGGTACAGAGGACAGGGGGTTCTGAATATGTAGAAGTCAGTCAACGGCACATAAGGCCACCTTGTACTCTTTCCCTCCCATCTTGTCCCTCAACCTGTTGATCTTCCCTGAGTCTCTGGGCTAGAAGCTCCAGAGAGAGATCGAACAGTATCGCTGAGAGGGGACATCCCTGCCGCGTGCCTCTGCCCAACTAAACCCTCAAAAATATTCTCCATTTACAAATACTGATGCTTTGGGGGACGTATACAGTGCCGGTGTCCTGTCAATTGGTCGACTGCAATTTGGTCGACTGCAATTTGGTCGACACCATTTGGTCGAATGCCAAATGGTCGAATTTTTTTTTTTTATTTATATATTTTTTTGTGGGTTTTCGTGTGGGGAAAGAAAAAAAAAAAGGGGGTTGGGGGGGACCCCCCAAAAAAGGGGTAAAAAAAAAAAATTCGACCATTTGGCATTCGACCAAATGGTGTCGACCAATTGTCCTGTCGACCAAATGTTTTCGACCAATTGACTGGTAACCTACAGTGCCTGGATCCCTTTTCTGAGGTTGGTCCCAATACCCACCTTGCCCAAAACCGCCATCAGGAAGCCCCATTCGACCCTGTCTATGGCCTTTTCTGCGTCGACTGAGAGCAGGGCCGGGTCATTTGAGATCTTCCGTGACTCATGAATGAGATGTAGAGTTTTATGCATGGTGTCCGCACACTGTCTCCCCATTATGAATCCGACCTGGTCAGAGTGAATTGGGCGGGGGATGAGCGTTTCCAACTTTTCAGCGAGAACCCTAGTGTAGATCTTTGCATCTATATTTAATAACGATATGGGACAACCTGCATTTCTTGGGGTCTCATCCTTCTTTGAGGATCACAGTAATGAGGGCCTGTCTCGAGGATCCCGTTAAAGAGATCCACCATGAAGGGAAGGAATTGAGAGATGAAGGTTTTATAGAACCCGGCAGTGTACTAATCTTCGCCTGGGGCTTTCCCCAGTGAGAGCCTCTTCACCGCCTTCTTAATTTCTTCAGATGTTATAGGGGCCTCAAGTTCTAGGGTTTCATCGCGTGTGAGGCTCTGCATTACTGTCCCTTCTATGCAACTATTTAATCCAGCCTGTGTGGGGTCGACCTCTGACTTGTATAGGGTTTCATAAAAAGTGGCAAAGGCCTCTGAGATAGTTCCCTCACCTGGACCCCGATACCATCCCCGCCCTCTATGGCTATGGCCCATCTCTCAGCGCGCTGGCCCCGTAACCTGGCAGTGAGCAACGAGTCTGCCTTGTCCCCTTTTTCATAAAACGTATGCTTGAGGAGTTGCAGTTTCCGGTCTACCTCCCTTTCCTCCCTTTCCTCCAAGTGCCAAAGTTCCTCCCTCTTCTGTTTGGCCGTTAGGACCTTAGCTTCCTTATCTTCTACAGCCTCCTTCGCCTCCTCATCTAGCTGGGCCATCTCCTTTGTCAATTTGCCTTCAATCAGGGCCCGTTCCCTTTTTTTATTGGCTCCTTCTCTTATCAGGAGTCCTCGCCATTTTGCTTTCCCCGCCTCCAACACCGTCATCTTGGAGAATTCTCCTGTGTCATTGGCTTTAAAATATTCATTGATTTCCTTCTCCATATCGGCCTTGGAGACTGGATCCCTACAGACCGTCTCATTGCACCTCCACCTTGAGCCCCTGTGTGGGAGGCTTTCCCAATTTAGGTCTACCATGACCATGTCATGGTCGGACCGCATTACGGGGACTATCTCTGATCCCGCAGCTACCTCCCACGATTGCTCTCTAAGCTATATGTAGTCAATCCTCATATACTAGCCATGTGGGGCAGAGTAGAAGGTGTAGCCTGTCTCCTCTGGGTGGTATCCCCTCCCAGCGTCCCATAATATGTATAGACCTAACATGTCGTTAATTCCCGACTGACCGCCCTCGACTAACATGTCGTTAGTTCCCGGCCCTCCTTTCTAACCTGGGATTTGCCCATAGATTGAAGTCTCCACCTAAGATTACATACCCGGTGGCTTCCAGTCTTATTTTGGGAAGTGTTCTATTGAGAAACTAGGACTGCCCCGAATTGGGGGAGTATACCGTTGCTAATGTGATATTTACTTTCCGTACTGCCCCTACCACCATTAAGGCGCTACCTTCAACATTAACCCATGTCTTGGTAACCTCGAATTCTAGACCTTACTTCATAGTACAGAACCCCAGTGCTCAGTCCCTGTTCTCAGGTTCAATATCTTCCGTTCCTCACCACAAGCATACTTTGTTTCCTGTAGGAACATCACATCAAGAAGGGCTCTTCTGAACTCAGCACACCAGCGACCTCTTGGTCGGTGAGTTCAGCCCCTTGACCTTCAGCGTGCCCACCCTGAGGAGACCGCCCTTCCGAGTGTCTAAGTTAACCGCGGTTTATACACCTGCATATTCAGATGCTCACCATTTGGAGTCGGCTGCCTCGGACAAATTAAAATGCACACATTTTCACAAATTCGTGGCTTAAGGAGGGTTCCGTTCCTACCCGTCCCAAAACCCAACCCCCCACCTCCTTTGCTCCCCCTCCATCCCCTCTCTCATCCTCCCGATCCTGTGACTGTGCTCGATCCAACCCGGTTGAGCTCACCAAGTCAAATACGGGCCACCAGTGGAAACCGCTACCTCACGGCTCCAAATAGCTAACCACCAACATAGCATTGAGCCCCTCCATTGCAACCCCGATCCCCATCTTTTATATGAACATAAACACCCTGTTCAACTTGAAGTTTCACGTCATATATGCAACCCTCATTAATCAGCACAACGCCCAGGCTGGAAGTGTCACGACTCACACCTTCCTATATGCAGAATTCTCTTGGGTTCTCGTGTTAGCGAGTCTTCTCCAGCGAGTGAGTAAAATGTAGCCTCCGGGTGACATTATGTGTTCCATGTGAGGCTCTCAGTCAGCCCCTTCCGGGGAGGCATTCCCCCGTCGATATTTCCTGGACCCCCGTTATGCGCCGCCTCCTCGGGCCCTTGATGCGCCATTGTCTTTCCCCGATTCTTTTCTCTTCCTGGTCACGCCTCTCCTCAGCTCCACCAAGTAGGTCTGCCATACAACTCCTTTTCGGACCTCGGCCTCTTTCTTCCCTTCAAGCTCAAATGATAAGGAGAAAGGGTAACCCCATCTATATCGGACTCCCTTTTCCTTCAACATTTAGTAAGAGGAATACACATCCGTCTGAGAGCCAAGGTGAAGGAGGAAAGGTCCTGGAAGATCCTTACTCTCAGACTCCAGGGTGGGCCGCTCCGATTGGCCTTCTCCAGAATTCTGGCCCTATCTTGGTAGTTGTGGAATCGAGCTAGAACCGACCTCGGACCTCCTGATGTTCCCCACGGGCCCCCCCCCACCCCCACCGCTCTGTGAATCCTTTGGCTTGGGCTCATAGGAGTTTCATTATTTCGTGAAGTCTTTTTGAGATCCTGATTGGATTTTCCCTCTTTTCCGGGAATTCTGAAGAAGCGTACGTTATTCCGCCTCTCTCGGTTTTTCAAGTCATCAATCTTGAGGCGGAATTCCTCTTTGCGTTGTTTCAATCCGGCAATCCATTGATCCACCTGGGACTCCAAAGTGTTCAATGAGGTCTTGGGAGATAGAGCCAACTGCTCCTCAACGCAACTTTAACAATAACTAATGATATAATTCTTTACCAAAACAAACCAGGACAACAAGAGAATCTTTGCACTGTCCTCAAAAAGGACCTTCTTCAAATATAGAGCCTATTACACTCAAATTCAATTACAACAGTTTCAAGGATATAATTCTTCACCAATACGCTCTAGGACAACAGAGAAAGTGTGTCCCTCGAACCGATAATTATTGTTCACCAAGAATAAGTGAATGTAACTTAGTATAACTCAACTCGTGATCTAAACAATCGACTTTTAAAAAAAGAATCACGAACATTTAAATATTATATCATCTAAACATTACGAATTTAGTCACTTCAACCTGTGACTCAAACATTGTCTGTTCTATTTAGAGATTAGGCAGCATTACTTTTGTTTTTGTTTCTTCATGCCTAGTGCATTAACTAGATTTTTGGTTCAAATTTGTTTGTATCTTCAAAGAATAAAATCTTTACATGATCTCAAACCAATTAACCTCTCGTTACTTCTTTATGATGCAGAGAACCGCTACAGGAAGGCCTCTATCTTCAAAATGAAATGTCAGGCCTAGTACGATAGTCGCTTGTCTTTTCTCATATCCTACCTCCCCTCCTTATGTTTGTCATAGCTCTTGCACTATCTGAAATGTTGCTGGTCCCAGTATGATAGTTAATTTCACATTCTTAATGTTTCAATGCCTTGTAAGAATGTCATTGTATTTTCCCTTGCTATCTCCCTTGCCTTGAAGCACTTTGAAACGCATTGATTATTTATTTGTATAGTGCCTATACACAATCAATTGCTATTAAGTATATTTTCATCCAGTAACAATAAATCTGTTGAAAGTAAATTATCCTTGCCATCTTTCATTAATTTCATTGGGATCATTAAACCATGACCAATTGAATTTGTAAATCCTGGCACTAGCTAAGTAATTTCTGATACAGAATGTGAATCGTGAAGGTAACTAGCAGCTATATAAACGAAGAACCAGGGCATTTCCTTTAACACACATTAGTTCTGAGCAGTTTGGTGGCATGAATAAGCAGCTTGGGGTTACAATTTCTTCTTTTGGATAAAAAAATGTATATAATTTGACCCCATGATGATCTGCAAGTAATTAATCAGGTTGTTTTAAGTGTATGATGGGTAGAGTTGCATAGGCAGGCGGCGTTTGAGGCTTGTGGGTGCCCGGAGACAGTATCCCATGTTGGATTGTGTGATATTTAATGTGCAGCAAGAATCGCTCAGAGTCAGGATGAGTGGCATTGGGGTGGTTGTACAGGGGTTATCTGATCTGTTCAGTTGGAAAAGAGGGGTGGTGGATGATCAGTGTAGATTCCTGCTTCAGTGTGTGCGGGAGACTGGGAAGTGGGACGAAATCTAGTGAGGATGGATTGGTGCTTATTTTTGCGAACATCATCTAATTAGATGGAAATCGTTGGCTCCAGGTTTTTGAAGTCACCCTAACAACAAGAAGTTTTCTTTTAAAAAAAAAAAATTAATGTTTTGATTACATACATTTTTGTAGGAATATATCTTTTTTTGCTGTAGAACTTGTAAAGGCTCCCAGACAAAAATAGGTAAGTCACCGTTCTAACATTGAGAAATATCCATAGGTGTTTTTAGGACACTGAAAGATTTAATTGACATTTTTTTTTATTATGTAAAAAGCATTTTTTGATGAGTACTTGACAATTTCTTAACATAACAACAAAATAATTTCTTGGTTATTTATTACCATTCTTTATCACCTTTTGTATTGCTTGGTGAGAAATTTGGAACACAAGCTTCTGAAAAGGTAAGGTGATACTAATTGTTAATAGCCTCCCCAACAGGCCACGGCAGTCAAACCTACCGACCCATCTCAGAGTATAAAGGTAGGCTCCACCTCCAACCTCTTACCACCTCGGGCAAGAACGAGGTTAAAAGTCACAGGCCGAGGGTCAGAGGCCTAGTGGGGCCTCTGACGTTTGTATGGTATGTATCAACGTCCATGGAGGTGGCAGTCTGCATTTTCAATCCGGAGGGTGGTGTAATTGTTTTACGGACTCCTTGATCTCAGGAATAAGGGGTGTGTTCTGTGCACCCACTAGAGTAAGCATTTCCAAGAGCTCCTATTCTATTATGATCACCTGCTTAATCTAACGGCTTTCAAAATCCATGTGGGCGGGTTTTAAGACCATGATGACCAGGACCGAAGGTTACGAATACCCACCTTTTAACAAAGGCAGATGTGTGAGGGATGCATTTTGTGCCGCTGTGCCCACATCCAAAGCATAGGTGGATTCATCCAGAGAAAAGAAGGAAGGTGGAACAATTTCCTGATCCTTATGAAAATTGGTTGAAGCATTGGGAGTAAAAAGCACAGCAGTCCTCCTTGAAAAACAAAGGGTACAGGGATTTATTGAGATGGGCCCCTTTCTCATCTTGCACTGGACCAAGGTTATGGCCACCAAAATTAATGAACTTGCACTTTGTAAAGCCTCCAAACCAGACTAAAAATTCCATTTGGGAATCACCATCTTTGGGGTGGAAAGAATGTCAAATCTCAAATGGCTACCAGAAATTCAGGATTGATCTTTGCTCTGACTTCTTGCAGAAGAACTTTTGGCCGTGTTAAACAGGACAGGACTGGATATGGCTCTCTCCAATTGATGAGTGCTGGTATTCCACTAGGGACCTCTTCCTCTGCATTTCTTGGAGATCTCAAGGTTGCTTCCCAGCCCATTTTGCTGGCATCAGTTATTGGCACAAGAGAGGGTTGGATTTTCAGACCCCCTGTAAATGCTCTTGTCCATCTGCCACTGTCTCAACAGGGCAACATCGTGTCATGGGAACAGGTGCCTTGTGTGCGTTATCCTCAATTTTCCAATTACAAGGTTGATGCCATTCTGTAGGTTTCAAATGAAACGTTGCCCATAGAAACTGATGGTACATAGGAGGACATCTCCCCCTGAACTTGCAGCCACTGGTGCGCTCTGGTAGGTAGGAGGCACGGACACCTAAATCTCCAAATCTTCTTTATTCCTCCTTTTTAAGCTGGTTCATTACAGCAGCCCCAAACCATTCTGACCACTCCAGCCTCCCTCCCCTTCGTTCAAGAGTAAACATTCTGAAGCTATTCTGTCTGGGGCAGAACCATTCTAAATCTTGAACTTATGTGCATACTAACTGAAAACAAGCTACGCACTTGCACAGCTGTTCCAATAATGATAAACCTGAAGTATAACACACCACATATAACATTAGACCTCAGAGTACAGAAAGATGATATCTCATCTTCTGGATCTGACGTCCCGGTAGAAAAACCTGGTTGCAGTTTCTCTTGAAATAGTGATAGCTGAAGGATGGAGTAAAACATGCAGTACATGATTTTCTTGTGAATACACTAAATCGATTTGTTTTAAGGGTCGTCCAGGTATTCCTTAAGGATATCTTCTGGTCCGTGATGTCTGGTAAGAATGTTCTTTCTTCCTGAGCCCTAGAGTCTCTGGGGCTCCGGAAGATTTACCCACCCCGATGAATTCTAGCTTCTGTAAGGGATTAATTTGTGACTTGTCATAGTTGATTATCCACCCATAATAATTGAGAAGCAAGAAGACCTTTCTTGTGTGGCCCTGGTTAGCTCAATTGAGGTGGCATGAATAGGCGAGTTGTCCTAGTAGTGGTGTCCATGAAAAATGGAGTACATTTGGGAAAACGTGGAGACAGTTTTGAGGCCATACCAGAGAACCAGAAATTGGTAGTGTTGCACTCCTGCAGTGAACTGCAGGAACATTTGGTATGATGTAGCCTGGAATGTGGAAAGATGCATAGTTTTAGTTGTTGAATACCATAAATGCCCTTTTTATGAGAGTGGAGCATATGGTCTGTACAGACTCCCTTCAAGAAAGGGATATGTAGCACAAATGTCTTCAGGTCCTTAACATAACTCTCCTGTAGGTTAGAGCATGTGTAGTACCTCTTCCCCCATGTCTTCTGGGGGGACAGAGATGGCTCCCTTCTCCATTAGTTTTTGTACCTCCTCCATTAAGGTGGAATCTTTTTTTCCCTGGGACTGAGGGTTATTCTGTGAGAGGTTCTCTGCAGGATGCTATAAACTTTGAGTACTCCTGGTGAAAAATATCGATCACCCATTGGTCGAAACTGTTATTAAGCATCTCCTCTGTTGATAATTGAGGGCTAGCTGGACAGTCTGAACATCTGTGCTTTGGGGTAGCCAGGGTGCGTTATGCCTGGATGAGGACTGCCCCATGTCCACGGACTCTGCCTCTGTTACTTCTGATATTCTGGAAAGAGGAGCTCCTGTGCACCTCCTGATTGGAGGCGGTGGGGGGTGTTCTTCCAGGTAGAGTGACGATCATCTGTGTGACTGCAACAGTCAATTTGGAATTATCCTGCGCTTGTTTAACAGTTCACCAAACTGCTTCTGACCTAAGATACCAGTGTAGGTCTGCCTTCTGAAATGCATCCACTTTTAAGTATGATCACCAGAACTGTCTTCTGACAACCACTCTAGATGCAAAGGCAGCAGCTTTGCGGTAGATGTCTGGAAGGAGGTGTTGTGCATCTCTATCATAGCCAGATTTTTCAGCAGTCTGGGCCTTCTGCTGAGTTTCATGTGGGTGTGAAGTAATAAAACGCTGATTGTGTTATATGCGTTGAATAAGTAGCCCGTCTAGGTCCAACTTCTTTCTAAGGATGATTCCACTTTGCTTCAGTATGAACAAAATACTGAGACTACCTCTCTTTTTACCTTTTAGAGGGTGGGAAAGAAAGAATGTATCCTTGTTTTATAGGCTACCAGCGTGGATTCACATGCTCATAAATATTCCTGTCGTCAGGCTGGGAATCCTCGGTAAAAAACAGTTTCACTTTCGCTTAAAAACTGTATTTCTCATCTAAACCAATCACTGTCCTCTGGGTCATACTGTCCCCATCCAACGGCAGTCCTTCCCTAGCCCCTAAGCCCCTCCTCTAGCAGCCATATTCAGATTTGGTAAGCACGTAAAGTGGCAGTATGACCAAGGAGAGCCGGAGGGGGGCAGGAGGGAGGGTTTGCATGCAAGTCCATGCTAGACCCATGCTGGAGAACAATAGTTACAGGTAAGTAACAAATCCTCTCCAGCATGGGGCCTGGCATGGATTCACATGCTCATGAATAATGAATACATAGCAGTACAACATTACAAAACCACGGGAGTTGGCAAGGCTCAACATAAGCTATTTATTAACTCTTACCTCTGGAACAGACTCACCTCATGTGAACAGGTTGCATAGCACTGCTTGGCCAACTCTAGACTCCTCCCTGAAATCTCAGTTGATACAGTAGAACTTCATGAATATGTGCGTGGACCTCCCGTAACACCCCTGCAGATGTCCAGCAGAGGCACACCAGACATGAACGCCATTGTCGCAACAATCACTCTAGTGGAATGGGCTTTCGGACGGCCAGTTCGCTAACCGGTGACCTTGGGTGATGCAGCCGGAGAGCCACCTTGAAATGGAAGCCTTGGACAACGCCTTCCCATGGTTGACCGGACCAAAGTTCACGAACAGTTGTGAAGTCTTCCAAAAACTCTTTATGCGTGTCACATAGAACTTCAGGGCACGAGCGACGTCCAGCGAGTGCAAAGCCTTTCCGTCCAGTATGGTTGCTTGCAGGAAAGGGCCTGGATCTCAGCTATCCTTCTTGCAGAGGGGATGGCCTCAAGGAAAGCAGTTTTCCACAAGAGGGACGAGTGGTGCCTGATTCATAGGCTCAAAAGGGGCCTGCATGAGCCTCGTCAGAATTCCAACGCAGGGGCACGATGTAACGCTCACCTGATTCCCGTAGAGGCGCCGGTCTTGACTGGGCGTATACCGTATCTTCAAAGGTGATGTGTAACACACGGCTGGCTCTTTGGGCTGGACCTCTGTGCACTGTATGTCTGACTCGAAGGGTAAGATGTCTGCAGATAGAAAATATGGGATTAAGGAACTGGGTTATTGAATGTCTCTCTCTTCTTCCCTTTCTCTTCTCCTGTAGAACCCCAAAGGTTAACGCTCTCACCTTAGGTAAGTGAACGCCGTGCACTCCATCTGCCTAGGGGCAGGGTGCTGTAACCAGGTTCTTCACTGGATAAGGGGAGCAGGCCTCTTGACTTCAGAGGACTGCTGTCCGTCGTTTACTGCACGAACGGTAAGTTTCGAGTAATTCTAATGTCTTTAAAGTCTTTAGTAATGATGTTTCTTGTTTTGCAGGGTTCCGGCGATGGCGGATGATGGGCTGAAGTGAGTTGAAGATGGAGCCCGTGTGATGAATAGAAGCGCCTGGAAGCACGTAAGTAAGCGCTTGTTGCCTGCTTCACGATGCGCTCTAACTGTCTTTTTATTTTGCAGGTACAAGTTCGGAGCGGCTGCAGGGTGCCGGAATACCCACTGGGTTAGATGTGGAAAGGAGTAATGGCACGTGAGTATTAAAGTTCCCCAATGTCTTTAAACGCACCTTGTTTTGTCTTTCAGATGCGGGATGCAGCGCCGAAGGCCTCCGGAGCGTGCGAAGAGTTGGTAAGCTTTTGTCTTTCAGATGCCGGAATGCAGCGCGAGGCGTTGGTGACAGCCGATGGACCAGGTAAGTGAAGAGCTGTCACTGAAGACCGTAATGCTAACCTGTTCTTTCTTGTCTTTATAGGTGTTGCTGAAGACTGGATTCAGGATGGTAAGCCTTTTTCCTTAGGCCCAGGATCAGATGCAGAAGACACGATGAGCGTTCTGCTGCAGAGGATGCAGAATAACGCAAAGCAAGATTCATCCATCGGGTGTGGTTTAAATAGCCTCCTGTAGTGCTTAGGTGTCTCCTTCCACAGCCACGCCTAGGTAAGAAAAGAGTTCCTGCTTTCCAGAAGAGTTCCAGTGTTCTGAATCCAGGGAGTGGCTCCTGCCCCACCCAACAGGAAAAGTAGTTCCAAACAGAAGAGGATCAGAAGCTCAACTGGCAGGCAAGTAAGCAGCATGGTCTGCTGCAGGTAAGTCCACCCAAGCATTATGAGCCCGGCGCTTCCAGCGCTGGGACTGGGCATATTTATGAGCCTGGTGCCACTGGCGCCAGGACTGGGTCCAAAAGGTCCCAATTGGGACTGGTTGGCACTCGGAACCTGGGTTATGGATCTGCTTCCAAGGGAGTTGGGAAAACCCTGACCTTTTGGAAGCAGAGATCATGACACAGGAGCCTTCACCAGCAGGAAAGATCGAAAAAGTCCTTTGAGAAATTCCTTGACGAGTTGTTGGGACCAAAGTGAAGATCTTCCTGGAGAGTTGGTTTAGTGGGAGAAAGCTGCCAGATGTACCTTGATAAAGGCGGCGCCAGACCGGCCTTGGCCAAAGATAGCAAGTATTGAAGGGCCTGCGGGGCTGCAACCCTCAAATGGGTAATCTTCTGAGACCAGCACCACGTAGCGAAACGCTTCCACTTGTGACTTGGCACGTGCTAGGGCCTACCTGCAGTCCGCAGGCAAGTCGTATCCTCCAAACTCTAGGGCTGCAGGAGCCAAGCTCTCAGGTTCAGCGATCTTGGGTCGTGATGAAGGGTTGCGCCGCCTCCTGGTGAGAAGATCCAGAACCACTGGCAGCTTGTTTGGAGGCAACGCTGACTGGCTGAGAAGGTCCGGGTACCAGATTTACCTCGGCCACGCCAGGGCGATGAGTTTCGTCCTGCATGCACACTGTCAGAGTGTGTTGATGACTCGTAGCAGGAGCGGGAACGATGGGCATCGCGTACAAGAATAGTCCTTCCCATGGGAAAGAGAACGAGTTCCCCGGGCTCGTCGGCTGTTGGAATCTACTGGCAAACTTCTGGCATTTGGAGTTCGCTGCCATCGCAAACAGATCGATCTGGGGCCTGCCCAATCTGACAAATTGGTGGTCCACCTGATCCCAACGAAGGTCCCACTTGTGACAAAAGAGCAGTTCCCTGCTGAGGGAGTCTGCGATTGTGTTCTTGGCTGACGGATCAGTGCCACAAGTCCTGTCCATTGTTTCATGAGTGTCATCTATGTCTTCAAACAGAGCTGGAACCTCGGAGTTCAGTGGAGTAGAGGAAGGTACAGGTACAGTCTCCCGCAACGTTCGTGGGGCTTCCCTTTTTCAAGGTCCTAGGATGCGGTGAGAGCTCCAGACAGCACTTTTCTACCATGACACCATATTCAAAGGTGGCCTTGCAGTGTGGAGAAGGGCCCACAGTTTAACTCGTGGTGCGCCGTAGAGAAGGACTCCTTTGTAGCTGAGACCTACAGTTCTATCCAAAAAGGTGTGCTGTTCTCAGGGAATGTGATCCTGCTGGGCTGAGCCGATAGTCCCCCACCCCTGTGTGCTCCCCTGGCCAGATTCACTTTGTGTGATGCACAAGCTCGAATGATATAGCACTGCCGTGTGTCGTTCAATGAGCCAGCTGCCTTAAGAGTATTAGCGTTGGCAGGCTGCACTCCTCTGTCAGTTTGCCACATGCAACAGGCGCAGTCTTTCCACAATCATTCAGACTCCTCATAGAGCGGCCCCTGTGGGATCATTGTGCCCCAGCGGTGCGAAGGAAGGCACCAGTGGTGCTGAAACAAGATGGCATCTGGACTCGAGCGCCACCATAGAACCTCTCAGTTCAAGGGCTTCCCGGCACTGATCATGGTCAATAAGACAGTGGGATAGACCTGAAACCCCCCCCCCATCCCCGCCTCGCTCTCTGCAAAGATTTAAAAAACAGACTATTTCAACCAGGATATCTCGTCGGGATACTGGCAGCCTTGCAGAGCGCTAAGGGCACACGTTTCCGTACGCCGACTGCTCAACAGCACCCCCTCAAGAACATGTCCCTTTTTAAATAGAAATATCCAATCCATTGAGGCGAGTACATTGAATAGCATGCACTCGACAAGCATTGGAGAGAGGAGAGCAAGAGGAACCTATACGCAGGTGAGGGAAAGCCCCAAGCTGCGTAAAACACCTGGAGAAGGCAGAGTTGGCGTAAGCCCGGAAGCCTGATGAGTTTCAAACAGGATCGCTATTGACGAGCGGGACACCACAGACATGACGAATCCCCAGAATGAGGAGCCAAAAGGGCAGGAGTACGGAGGAAGGCGAGACAAAGAAGAATCTGTAGTGGACAGCCGGTCCACAAACAATCACTTATACTACTGTAAGTATAGAGCTGCAGGATGTCCTGTCACTCCTCGGAACACTGAGGCACCGTGAGAAGAGAGACTGCAAGGAGGAAATTGCGGACGAAGATTAGGTGATGCCGGACCAGGACAAGAGAGAAGGTCCCGGAAGAACAAGGCTCTTGAAGACGGTTCTCCTTCACAGTCGAAGGTAACTGGTAGAACGGGATTAACGGGAAGCTGCAAGGGAATTATTACACTGTGTAAGCAACTAGTCGAAGTAGAAGTTATGAGACAACATTAACCTTGAAACAAATGAATTTAAAATGGTGTGATACAAGAGAAGGAATTACTGAAAATCGGAATTCTGACACAGGACAGCGGATAACAATACCCTGGCAAAGGGGATAGCAACTCGATATTCTGTGCAGGAGGAACAGAATATTAAAGAGCGGGCATAACTAGCTACGTTTCAGAGGAACTATTCAATTGTACCATGTACAAAATCAAGTCGGCCAACACAAGCTGGACTTGAATTGCCCACGCAGGAAAGCCTACCAGAGCAATAGAATTTTCTGAGTATACACTGAAACCCGCAACCGGGAATATAGATCTTATAAAAGATCCCCAAAAGGAATTCCCAAGGAGGATGGGAAACTCAATAGTCCATTTGAAGAGTTGCAGAGACTGATCCAAGAAACCACATGTGGCTATTTGAGGTTCCTGCAGACATCACATGTGGCTATTTGAGGATTGTGTATTAATAAAGAATCCTGAAGACTGGTGCTAGAAGTACCCTCCGGAAAAGGGAGACATCCTCCAGACCCAAGTTACTTTTGATAGTGGGTGAGTCAATTAGGTTAGTTTTGGGCAGCAGACTTATTCACGAATGACTGATGAGCACCTTAGATCGTAACATAGGCAGGGACCACCCGTAGAGATGGGAAATGTTAGGTCTTATCACAAAAAAAGCCTCCTTCGTGCTTTCAGTCAACATCAGTGGAGCAGGGGCTGGAAGTGATGTTCTCTAATGCTTGGTTTTTGTGATGGTCACTGGAAGGCCCATGCCTCTCATGTCTGCATTCTCTCGTAGTATACTCCAGCATAGTTTTAGACCCACTAGTAATGGGCCCATCCAATGTAAGAGGAATTGAAGGCACACATTTTTCAAAACAATACGCATACAGGATCACAGGGCATGCCATACTCCTCTGTTTAGAGTATGCTGAGTCAAGTGGCACTTTTGTAGAGCATTTTGTCCATGGGCCTGCTGAATACTCACTGCTGATCATGTGAGGCTTTCACATCCTGCAGCTCCTTCCACTGGTCACTGCTTCACTTTAGCTAGGTGAGCTCACTGACATGGTAGATGCAGCGCTTGCTCCTCAAGTTGCCTTATGCTACCCCTTTCTACATGCCTGGTCCATAGGATCAGTCCAGCTTCTTTGCAACAAGAGGAGTTGGAGACAGAGCCTGTATGGAAAACAGGGGAGAGGGACAGTTACGTTTGGGCGTTTCATTATTTCATTGATTACTTGCCAGCAAAGGTCGGTTTGGGAGGCTAATACCTCACGTTCTTAAGACTGGGACGAGGAAGATTGGGTATTTTGATTTGCTTATTTTTAGGAAGGCAATACATTCACTCCTGTAGAGGAGTCTTGGATGTGTTGAGTAAAACAGTGTGTGTTGGGAAATATTTTGTTTTTGCTGCTTCCCTTCCATAGACTTCTGAGACGCCCTTTCTTTTTGCTTTACTTCTGGCCTGGGAGGTAAGTAAAGCCTTCTCCTTTACTTGCTTTGTGCTCAATTTCATGGGGAGACTGATCAGTCCATAAGACTATTTGTGCTGAGACGGTATGCATTTCTTGTATTGTTTACACTTCACAGATCTCCCTAAAGTGACGTTTCTTATACAAATTTAATATTCTGTGGTTTATATTAAACCTTAAACACAAAACAATTGAAATACACATCATAACAATTCCAATGATGCAATTGAATACACCAGATCAACCAAATCTTTACATTAAATTCTGTTGCTTATTTTGTAAGAACATTTACAATATAATTCATGGTTATAATTTCTCCAGAAAAAGATATACACTATTAAAAAATAATCTATCATCAGAGCATTATCAACATTATAATGATGTAAAGTGCTTAATGTAAACTCAAGAATTAAGTTTTGTCAACATTTCCTTAAGTTGTATGGAGAATTAGAAAGTACAATTGATAACCCTGATGACAAATAAGACCAGAACTGATCACGCTTAATAGATATCATTACAATAACAAATTTCCTAATCTTGAACTTGGGTAGGGCTGGAGGTTATTAGATGGCGTATTGTTTCCTCCGATCTAGTGCAGAGTCTGCAATGTCTCGCATGCCTGGGAACACCCATCCAGGCACCACTTATTGCAAAAGAAGGCAAACAATTAAATCTTCATTTCATCATGAAGAGACATACATCCTTGTTCTGTATGACCTTTTATAGTTCAACAATTATAAAAGCTTACATGATTGTTTTGCATTCACATTTTTTGCTGTGTTTAAATGGGTAACCTTTAGTGACCAGTCCAATTCGTAAGCTTTTGTGCAGATTTCTTGTTTAACCAATAACTGTTTTCGAAATGAGGGCACCTGTTTTATTTGTTCATGAACTTCACTACAAGAGCTAACGAGGTCACTTAGGACTGGTGGTCTGAGTAGTTCCACTACTGTGAACCAGAATCTCCTAAAATTGTTCTGTAGACATCAGCTTTAGTAGCCGTAGGCCATGTTTAATTTTATGATTATTATGCAAAAAAGGCAACCCCAATTCCAATCTTATAGCCTCAAAAGGGTTGCCATTACTTAAGCCTAGTATTCTGTGCCATAGGTTCCCCTCAATACATTTACCAACATGTACAATTCTAAGGCATAGCTTATACTAGAAGTTACACAAGTTGTATACAGTTTTAATAATCCCACCAGAGGGTTTTCCAGCTGCTGTATGTGACACTATTGATTGATCTCAGTTTGTTATTGAACTTCTTCCTCCTGTGTTTTCTGAGGTTTAATTCAACTGTGTGAGCATAGCAATGTCCCTAGATGATGCTTGTCGTTTTTTTTATGCCCTAAATGATCCGTTGATCTTGTTCTCTGCGCCTGCCCCCTGCACTCTTAATTCTGTGTCACCGCCTATACCACGTGCATTGTGCACCGTGTTTCACTTTGTATTCTTGATGCCCTAACTGTTTCCCTGATTTTGCGCTTTGTGCCTGCAACCTCCACTTTTGTGCTTTGCGCCTGCCCCCTGCACTGTCTACTGTGCTACACCGCCTTTTACCACGGGTAATGTGCCCTAACTGTATCACTGCCTCGTTGTACTGAGCCTAGGCCCTAGCACAACTTTATGCACACCTACTCGATGGAATACCACATACTCACCTAGTAATTGGGCCACATGCAGGGATACACAACACCCTGCCAGAAGAGTGACGTGCCAGCACGGTCCATCCAACGCTTACATTGAATACTCTCTCCATCACGTGCAGAACATCATGGCCAACCTTGTACTCTGGAAGCTTAGCAGGCCTCAACACTACAGGAACTCAGTACAGCATGTTCTATACATCTACATCCTACTACACCATCCAAACTTAGTGCCACCATCCCATGCCACAGCCCACTACCTGCATCTACCTTGCTCAGAAACCTAAGCCTGGCATCCAGAACCAAGTTCTCTACAGAAATTGTCACTAACACCCAGCGCAGGAACGCTCTCCTCAAGCTGAGAACCACCCCGAGATCCACAAGCCTTGGGGCACCCCTTCCCAACTAATCACCGACAGACTACTCACAACATTCTAGGTGCTCTCATCAATGCTAGGTCACTTTCAGCACACGCACTGGACATTGCCGATATTTATTTATATTTATATAGCGCGCAAGCGGCCCAGGGGCATTGAGGCGCTGTTACTTGCAATAACTTAGTTACATGGTACAGGCATGATAGCGATTGGTGACACATTATGAATACTACAAGACATCATACTGTTAGATATTGCATTTGGTCGTATATTACAACATATATGATAAGTATTTGTGCTGATGTCGGGCCTTATGTGAAGAGGGTAGTTTTCAGAGTTTTGCGGAAGGTGGTGAGGGATGCCTTACCTCGGATAGTGGGAGGTAGGGCATTCCATTGAGTGGGCGCGAGATAGGGGAAGCTGGATCCGCCCGCTTTTACTCTTTTTACTAGTGGCACAAACATGTTGGTGTACGGTGATCTAGTTGGCCTGGTAGTGGAGACGGGGTGGATCCTTTGTGAGAGGTATGCAGGAGTAGTGAGGTGAATGCACTTCTGGGTCAGTGTCGGGGCTTTGGATACGATCCTTTCCTTTATTGGGAGCCAGTGGGATAGTTTTCTGGCTTCAGAGATGTGTTCTCTTTTAGCAATGCCTTGGGCTGCCCGGAGAGCATTGTTCTGTATTACTTTATATCATCATGGCACACAAACTTGACTTTTCGCCATAACTGAATCCTGGCTGCATGCTGCTGCCAGCCCTGCCTTGTCCATTGCCGTTAAAGATAGCTACTCTGTCTGCAGAGGGGACAGACTCACAGTCAAAGGTGAAGGCGTTGCCATCATCTCCAAAACCTCATTGAACATGTAAGAAACTCCCACCCCACTCACTTCAGGGGAACTCCTCTCAGTAAAAATATCTCCACACTCCACATCCACCCTCAACATTCATCTGGTATACAGACCCCCCAGGACCTGCACCTGCATTTGAAAATGACATTACCCAAATCCTATCGTCCAACTCCAAAACCATCATATTGGGTGACTTCAACCTAGGCTTCTTTGACCCCTCAGACAAGTATGCCCTGACACTAGCTAATACAATGACAGCCCTCGGGCTATCACACAGGATCCACAAGCCCACACATTTGAAAGGCTGTACTCTTGATTGGCTCTCAGACATAAACTGCAAATCCACCATCTCCTCCAACTCCCCATGCCCTCGGACTGACCATCTTATTACCTTCACCATTGAGACTTCAACCAACAAGATCTATTACCCGAGCTACCACCAGCTTCCCCTACCAGAAATAAGACAACAGAACGGCTGTCAACCTAATGCCACTGCTGCAACCCCTCCTATCTACACAGCCCATCGACAACCCTGACCCGACCACAATGACCAAAAACTACAATAACACCATTCTGGCTGCCATTGATCAACTGGCCCCTTTGGCCCTTCGCAAAGCCAAACGACCTGCTCACCTCAACGGGTGGTTCACCCCCACACTCAATGCCCTAAGAAAAGAAAAAAGAAAGGCCGAAGCATTATGGGTGAAATCGCTAACAGACCTGAACAAAATAGCCTTCCACAAAACTGTGCGAGAATATAAAACTCAAGTACTCCAAACCAAAAGCGTACTCTACAACGACAGAATAGCCAAGGCAAATTCGAATCTGAAGAACTCTTCTCTCCACTCGGAGAGTTAGAGACCATCCCACCAGTAGAAAACTGCAACAAAAATGCAAGTTGTTGTCGACATTCAGAATGTCCTGCTAGTAAAATAACACAACTGCAGACCAAAAAATGAGCAAAAAAGAAAACCCTAGCATAGCCCTCAGCACCAGTTAATCTATAATCCACAACCACCAATAAACCGGAAACGCCTCAATTCGAATTCACTAAGGTCACTAACGCAGAAGTGATACAGATCATCTCCAGTTTAAAACCATCCAGATGCCCACCCTCGGTCATAAAGGACTGCGCACCCCAACTTGCCCCGTTTATCACCAATCTCATCAACGCCTCGTTCAGCAACTGTGTACCCTAAGGACTTAAAAAAGGCCTGGGTTTTACCATTATTAAAAAAATGTTTTTAAAAACATCTCTAGATTCTAACGTCCCATTACCACTGTCCCATTTCTGCTAAATATTTTAGACCGAGTGGCATACATCCAAATTCAGAAATACTGAGAAGAAAACAACATACTAGGACTCGGGTAAATTCCACTTCCCCCCCAGACATGGGACTGAAACGGCTCTCCTAAATCTAAAAGCCCAAATGGACGATCTGAAGGATAAAGGAAAACTTGCCCTGCTCCTCCTACTAGACCTCTTGGCCACCTTGATTTGGTGGACCACACTATTTTATGCAACCGCCTCACTGCTGCTGCACAATTCTCCCACAACACCACCCAGTGGATAAAATCCTTACTTTCAGAGAGATCTATGAAGGTCTTCTCGCCTAAGGCAGAAGCTCCACCACCACAGTCACCTGCAGAGTACCGCCAGGCTTATATGTGGCCCCCGCTTTGTACAACATTTTTACAAAGCCGCTGTTTGACCGGCTTGATGGCCTGCGTCTTGTATATCAACTACACAGACGACACCCAGGTCCTCGTACCCATCCGGGGAAACCATGCCACTGATACTGCAAATCTCAACGTCATCTACCTAACAATACAGGCCTGAATGGCACATCACGGTTTGTGCCGCAATGACGATAAGACTGAGCTGCTCCTGATAGTCTCCCACTTCAGGCGTGCCAAACTTAGCTCGGCAATTCAGTCCTTCAACATTGACGGCAACACGATCCCAGTCTCCAGCCATGTCAAAACATTAGGCTTCTACTTGGATTCCTCCTTCACCCTAGCAAAGCAAGGGAACGCTACCAACTCCTACACCTGTAAGCTGATCAATGCATGCAGACCCTTCCTCTCGAACAACTGCATCACCCTGGCGAGAGCTCTAGTGCTGACCAGACTGAACTACTGCAACACACTATACACCAGCACCTCGTCTTACATCAACAAACTCCAGGTACTGCAAAACAATGCCATCAGAGCAGCGCTCCACATTCCCAGATAAGTACACATCGCTGAAACCAGACAAAAACTTCACTGGTTACCCATTCAACAG
The DNA here is from genome assembly GCF_040938575.1 of Ambystoma mexicanum. Classification (NCBI taxonomy): domain Eukaryota; kingdom Metazoa; phylum Chordata; class Amphibia; order Caudata; family Ambystomatidae; genus Ambystoma; species Ambystoma mexicanum. The sequence goes on along the minus strand of NC_090933.1, from coordinate 447,945,890 downwards.
CTCATCTGATTTAAAACGCTGACACTGACCCACAAATGCCTCCACCATGTAGCACCCATCTATCTGGCCGTCAAAATATCTAAAACTCAATCAGCCAGCGCTACGAGAGCAGCCTACAAGCACCTCCTTGCTACCCCCAAAGTCAAGCTTCACAAAGCTGGTGGCAGCAGCTTCCCATTGATGGCCAGTAAACTCTGGAATGCCTTACCCATTCACCTCAGATCACAGGATTCTTTTTGGATCCTCTGCAAACGGCTCAAAACACACCAATTGCACATCTAACTGACGTCCCAAGTGTCCAGCATACCAACTCACCCAACCAATCAGACGTTTGCTGTGAGATTGGGAGATATGTAAAAATGTCCACTTGGGCTAATAATGTAATTGTGTAAATGTGAGTGCACTATTGTAATCGCTGCAACAACTGTGATCCTTTTCTATGTAAGCAAGCGCACAGATGCCTCAGGGCTTGGCGCGCTATACAAGCAACAAAAATAAATAAATAAAAGTATGAACATCAATTTTCCATACAACGTGGATGGTTTTGATTTGTTTGTCTGTAATGCACATAATTTGAGTCTTATTTATATTTATTATAAAAACGATGTGTTTTGGAATATCTAACCAAGGCATCCAAAGTTCTTTGGAGGCCTATATGCATCTTATCCAATATAACAATTTCGTCGGCATAACCCAGCCATATCAAATGCGGGTGGTTGATTTTTGGTGGATACTTATTAACATCTTTAACCTGGCTAGCCAAGGTGGAAAAATATAGGTTGAGCAACAGGGATGCCAACACTCGCCCCTGTTTCAAGTTATTGTTTGTTCTGATATCTTCTGACAAGTTCCTGTCATTCAAGCGAATCTTGAATTAAGTGTCATCGTAGAATCGTTTAACAAAAGATGGCAAATGGCTTGGCATGCTAACAACTCTTGTTTCCTCCATAGACTTATTGTATTTACTGTATCGAAAGTCTCCTTACAGTCTGCAAATACCAATACCCAATATAGTATATCTCCAGGTTTCCTCTTTACATTACCTATTACAAATTGTAGCAACTGGATGTTGTGAAATTTCCATAACCAGCCGAAGCCCTTTTGATATCATATATAATTGTTTTTTTTTATAACGCGCTTAATACCAAAGAGTTTTCTTATTGGGGACACGCGATTCAAACCTGTGTTGCTCTGCGTCGTCTTGCTTCCAAGATGAGCGCGTTGTCACTGAGCTATACTACTTGTGTCAAGTGAGGGAGTATATGCTTCTCTTCCACCCAAGTTTGAATCTCACGTAAGATGAGGTTACTATAAATGTTTCCAAGAATGTCTTGCATAGCAAGCAATCTATAATTACTTGGGTCAGTTCTGTGGCCCTTTTTATGTATTTGGATAATATAAGATAATTTCCAGGCATCTGGAATAATACTGTATTCATACGTTCAAGAGATTAGCCCAGGTCTCTGGATTACTTTTATGACTTTGTTAGACTGTTGGGAACTATCCTTGGAATGTAATCCGTTGATACATTCGAAAAGGGGTAGTTGTTAGACCCATATCCCTCCATATCATGCCGAACCTCAATGCTGGTTGGTATGCAATCCGTATTATATATGTGATTCTGCCATTCATATTCACATATGGGATTCAGAGATTGACCTGCATAGTTTTTCTGATCATTATTAATCTCCGTAATTGTCATTTATCACTTTTCAAAGTTCTATACATGAATTGCCATTTAACATTGAGTATTGCGCTTTTATGGCAACGTAACCCATTTATATATTTTGTTTTTAAGCGAGTTATAGCACTCTGTTTTATATTTATTGGGCACAATAATCTCTGTTCGTTTGTTCATATTCCAGTGGGATGATCATACATTGTGTAATTGGCCTTTACAGGACCAGCACAGACGACTAGAGCCCTTTTTCCCAGTAAGCAGAGCCAATTTGGCTATTCTATTCATTATCAAATTTCCATTCATATGACTAATAGCCTAGCAACATAGGATCAGTGGTGATGACTCCTTAATCTTTGTAATATTCTTATAGTCATAGACCACCTTATTAGACTTCCCTGGGAGTTGATCTAAAAATGACCCTGAAATTGACCATGCTCATCTTATGAGGTACCTGTAGTTCCAAAGTAGGGTAATCACCATGAGTGCACACCCACGTGTTGCCTGCCTCTGCTCTGCTAGTTTTCCCCTTTTCGCTGAGCAGTTCCTTCTATACAGAGTTCACTTATCCTCTTGCTACTTTTTGTTCAGCACAATTCTGTTTCTTTATCGGTTCTTCCCCTCGACTCACCGATTTTGATAAATGGCGTTGCTTTCTTGCCTTTAGAGCCAAGGCTGGTACCTTTGGGCCATGCGTCTCTCCCTTGCTTGGCTATCGGCAGAGGAGGCGCCCAGGTACCATTGAGATCTGCTGCAACACACAGGCTATTGTTCCAGGCCTTACGATTCCTTCTCTCCAGGCTTCATGGTTCTCTGTCGATAAGGGCAAGGTCGCTTCTCCCCTTGGATTCCTCTCCACTTGCGCCGTCTTTCGCCTTCTCTTGAACTGCTGGACGGAACTGGCTCTCACGTCGTGCTGTCTGCCTTGCTCGTCCTGTGCTTTTTTGCTCCACCTTTTATCCCTGTGAGGAGGGGAAAGGGCCATCAGGTGTGTGTGATTCTGGTCAATTGCCTGACTTTGCCTGACCCTCGTATTGGGACGCGTCCCGTGAACGCCTCTGGTGTCAGCCCGTTGTTTTTCGTGTTGTGTAAGTGTCAGTGTTTTGGAATGTCCTACGCAGTAGGATGGGCAAAAGGTGTTAAAGGCGGTGGGTAGTGCGTCTCACCAGTCGGTCTCCCACTCCCCAAGTATTCCCCCATCCAGGTGATCCTCCCGCACTGGTCCACCCCGAGGAATTGGATCCAAAAGCGATGGCTGTGTCCTGGCCACCTGAATGACGGATCCCCAGGGGATAGACAGGGGCGACACCTTCAGTTTTCTCACACTTGATATGTATTATGTTCCCTGGTGTCGCACCACTTTTTGTTATCATACAGTTATTCTTCATGTGGAACGTGTAACCCATCTTCATAAAAGATTAACAGTAATTCAGAATTAAATCTGTAGAATGAATTGATGCAAAGCAAATATGGCACCAGTTCTCCATAGTGCCCACAGGGCCCCCTTCTTAGCGGCAATGTAACCAGCGCAATATCATTACAGCCCAAAATGCGCATTGTGTGCAGTAGCTTCAAGGTAAAGGATCCATTTAAGAACCCCATGCTAGTAGATGAAAATGAAGCTTCAAGTATAAGCACCTTGGGATCACCAGAGTCCGCTTTGAATGATGGACCCGTTTTTTCTTGCATCATAAGCTTCCATAGATGCATTTGGAGCATTAGTTTGGTAGTTTCCACTATCCAGGTCCGCCATTGATGCGTAATTACATGGAGACTGGGCAGTTACTAGAGAATCATCAACTGCCTCAGGCCCCTTGGAGGTGTCGCCTGCTTTGGCATTTGTGATCCATTTATCCAACCGTCTTACATTTTTTGTTTTCCTGTTTAGTTAAATTTTTATTTTGCGCTAAATGACCCACAGGCCTCAAAGCGCACTCTTTTCTTTTTGGATAACTTCTTATTCTGCAGCTCAAACTTCTTCCAGCTCAACAATTGTGACTTTAGGGCCAGGGTCTTTAACCTTACCAGTAATGGGAGTTTGGATGATTGCAAAAATACTGGACTACAGTCTAGCTGAATGGGAGAAATCCATGGACATTTCAACTTTTTAGAGTATCCGCTCTAATAGAAGTTGATTCTTCAGAGTTTCGTCTATCAACGTGCAACCACCCATCAAGGATTTCAGGTATATGGTTATGATTCGTGTTTGGGTGTTGGTAATTAAGGAAGAAGTACATGTATCGCTGTGCGATGTAAAAATAGTGGTTGCAATCTTTCCAAGATCTGGGGTGCTGAGAGATTGGTTGTAAGAGTATTTATATCATTGATTGCAATGGCCCCCACAGCTGCAGTGTTTCTGGTAGCCGTCACCTTTTGGAAATTCCAAACCCATATCAAGCAGCAAATTGTTGTCAATCATTGTTACTTCATGTTGCACCACATCCTGATGCACTACTTCACTAGATTCTTCTAACATATCCGTGCATATATTTTTTACCATTTTGTGTGAACGGTTCTTTGTGAGATCCAAAGGCGAAAAATGCAGTGATTTTTCTCCTGAGACTGAGCCTCTAGTAAAGCATCAGCTCTACAATTTAGGGGCACGTCCAAGTCCAATGCTTCAATTTATGTGCCAGGACTATTGAGCTGATACTCAGCAGGAGAGACTTATTGTATTCAGGATGGGCTGGTGGCAGCGGATGTTTTCATACTGTGTTGTGAACATTTTACTTGTGCACTTTTGCAATTACTGCATTATACAGAATGCCTTTTCCCAGGGAAAGCTGCTGCTTTCACTGGCTAAGGAGTGTTCTGTGTGTGGCCTCATGCAGGGGCTTGGACTGTCTGGTCCCAGTCCACACTCTGGTGCCTGAATTTCTGTTGCTGGGCAGATTGTGTGGCCAGTAGCTGTCCATTATTGGATAGCCACTGCCTGTTTGAAGGGTGCAGATCCTTACAATTTGTCGACATGGGCAAACTTTCAGTCGAAATCCAGGAAAAAAGGACCCTGCATCCATTCCACAGATCAATGTTGGAACCAAGAACCCTACGAAGACGTGTAGCCCACTGAAAACCCAAGGAAGACCCATGCAGCCGACCAGCACCAACTCCATTGAAGTCCTGCGCCTCTTCTCTAGAAAACCCTAGTCACTTCTTCGACCCCCTGGAATGGTGGGACAACCAGTCTCGATCTGTACTTGAGGATTTTTGCCTTCGCAAGTGTCCCTAGGCCAACCGATGGACTGACCAGCCCCCTCTGGGGCTACTTCGCTGCAGCCATTGCCGTTCTGAGTGCATTCTCTGCAGCAATCGCTGTTCTGAGTGCATCCTTGGAATTTGGAGGAGCTTCAACTTATTCAATAAGATACAATAAGACACCTGCTCCTGCACTGTCGGCCTTAGTGCATGAACTGAAGCTGTTCAAGGCATGCTACTTCTGTCCGTCCATTGAAGATCACATGTCGCGGCCTGACCATGGTGACTCCCAGTGCAATCTGTCCTCACTCCCTGGAGGTGACCTGAGGTTGCCTGCTCTGCAGAGGTCTTCATCTTTCCTTTGAGAGATTGTTCAGCTGGAAGGTATGCAGAAATGAGATTCAAGTACTGTGATTAACCAAAATGTTGTGTCCGGAAGTGGCCCCTGTACCTGCGACTCCTGCAACTCCTGGGCCTCTCAACTGGACCAAGCACAGAAAATTGTATCTTGAGTGGAATCCTGAACCTCAGCAGTGGTCTTTGGAGAAATCAGAGTCAGGGGGATAAATTAACATACCTCTTGCCGGTATGGTCTCCATGGGGTTACATGGGCATAACGTCCTGTCCCCATCTTTTTCCTGACTTGGGTTGTTGGTAACCTGGTCAAGGATCCCTTCCTAGGCCAATCCTAGTGTAGTGGAATTGAGTTAATTACATGAACATTCCTTAACTTTTTGAACTTTGAATCACAACCAATGGCATCGTCAAATCACTTACTCAACGTACCTGAAAAGTTTAACTTTGGAACTGGTGGCTTTAGGCCAAAAGACCCCAAACCATCTTGGGATTGACTGGTTTTCTGGTTGCTCTGAAGTGTTTCTACTAAACTTCAGTCATCCTCTTTTATCCTGGTTATTGAATTACATGCTTTCTATCTTCTTTCTATATAAATATTGGTTTTACAGTAAGTGTTTGACAATATTTGTGTAGAGGTTTCATTGCTTGGTGTGTATTTTGAAGGCATAATACATCATTGTATATTTTTGTACTTGCCTGTCTTACTGGAATTGGTGGTGGTGTTTTGTGTGGAAACATTGTATCCCTCGACTACTCCCATATACCCTCCTGAGTCTAAGATGTACTGCTTGCCTACTTTTAGATTGGCTAGACTTTAGTGCCTTTCCTGTTCACCATAATAGGTTGGCCTCCCAATCCACCCCAGGGTTGATTTTAGAAATCCATCTTAGAAGAATGAAATATCATGACCTAATAGTCTTGTCAATGTGAATACAAAAAACGTTACTTGAACTGTCTAATAAAAACACTTTCTTGTGATTTAGGTTTAATATGTATAATCTCTATTGTAGTGAGCATTTTGCACTTTTTTTTAGTTCAAATCTTTTTCAGTTAAAATGTAATGTGCACAACAATACTGGCAGTGCAATGCCGTTCGACTCATGGAACATACTCTTGCGAATAATCATAACCTACAAAACAAAGGGAAAGAACCTCTATCAAAATCAACATAACAAATCAATCACGGTCCATAAAGCATGTTCATATTAGTCTACTTATGTGTACAATTAAGTTGTATTAGTCACTAGAGTTAAAGGTTTGTGGGCTGACAAGGATTATAGTGTGAGGCCATGTGTATTAAAGAGGTGCCCTTTGGATTTGTGCATAGAATGGTAATGTCAGAGGTTGCCTATTTAGGGCAACCCGGGATCAAGTGAACACCAGGAGACCTAGCACACTCGGGGAATGTGTAGTCCTTCTTATGAGTTTTAACCAAGCTTAAGGGATCCCAGTTCCCAAAGAACGCGGGAATCCTGTCCTGTAACGAGTATGTCATCTTCTCACTTCTTAATAGCGACCATATGTGGGTCCACCAGTTATCTCTGTAAGAGGTTCTAGACGAGTTCCAGGATGCTGCAATGGTGACTTGTGCTATTAAGAGCATACCCCTAAGTGCTGGTTTGTGGGATAGGTATTTCAGGACCTGGTCTTTCTTGAATAAGCCTAAGAGACTTTGGGCTGGTTACTGAATTGATCATTTGATTCAGTATGTTGACCACTTCTGTCCAGTACCTCGTTAGCTTGAGACAGTGCCACCATATCTGCATATAAGTTCCTGCTCTCACACATCTGTGCCAGTAGAGCCTGCTCCCCCCTCCACCCATGTGCCTAGTTTTGTCTAGAGTGAGATACTCTCTGGCTAGGAATTTAAATCCCTTCTCAGCGTATTCCCATCATTGTGTGGCATTTCCTCGACAATCTCGGGGTTCCTAGTCTTTTTCCCTAGCCTAATTACATTTCTTTAGCTTTCAATGCAGGGTCCCACCTTTTTCCCCTTCATCAAAGTGTTTTTGCCTTAATCAGGGCAGACTCAGCCTTGAATTCTAGCAGCATATTCAGTTGGGTACTAGCTTTTTGTAGATTTCTATACATTTTACAAGAACTTGTAGACCTGTATTTCTCTTCTCTTCTAGAACTCTTATCTCGGCTAATAAGAGCTGATATTACTCTTCTCAACTTGTTGAGATTACCAGATTTAGAAATGAGCATACCTCTTATGAATTCTTTGAAGGCAGCCCACCTGGTACTCTCGGATACTTCATCGGACCTGTTCTCAAAAAAGTCACTAATCTCGCCCTTGTGGACAACTGGATCATTTAATATGAATGGGTTCAATTTCCAGAGTCTGTCTAGGCTTTTGTGGCGGGATGTTGAAAGTTCTCTGGAAGATGCCTGGTCGAGAATCTTATGATCCCAATGTCTGCACTGACCACTGATTGTATGCAGTGGAAAGAACGTGGAATCGCTTACATTGGGATGTGTAAGGACCTCATGTTGGCAACAGTAAAGACCAACACACGTGATCACAGTTCAAGGGTGTTTATTAAACTGTACAAATGGGTTGGAAACAATGCCTAATCTAAACCTAAATCTAAGATGGGAGCAAGCTACAACCATCAATGTAATAAGGCAGTCCTAGTGGCTTCTTGTCAAAATAAAAGGGCCTATACTAAAAATAAACTATTGCCAATCCTTAAAACTAAATATAAAGTGTCTGATAAGGTTTCTAGAGAAAGAGAGTGTTCACAAATTAAGTCAGGATGTAGTATCCGGGGGTCTCCCTTCCCCACGTCTTCAGCAAGGGGCAAGGTGGGATTCTGGAGCACAGCACGTAACCAAGCTTTTGTCAGCACGAGCCTACAGTTCCATTCTCGGGTACCAGGACCTCTGGCGGTTGTCTTTTTTTTCTACAAAAGGTTTCTTGCCTCCAAGGACCTGCTGCATACAAAATAATAAACAAAATAATTATTTCTGTTTACATGTTGGGTGTTGCCTCTTCACCCCTGGGTCCCCCTCTTCCGTGCTCAGACCCTTTTGAATATTAGCCTCCCTCTGCCAAGTTCACTGTGGCTTGTATTTCAAAGGATTTCAAACAATCTTCTTTGTTACATTCACAATTCTTAATAACAGTTCACAGTTAACCTCCCTATCTCGGGTTCACTCTTGTCAGCACAAATGTTCATTGAGGCATCAGGCTTTGTCCTTTTTTATCGGCCTCCCTCCTTCGGGTTCACTCTTGCCAATCTCATCTCGCACCATGCGGGATTAGTTTCCCTTAGCTTTCCATTACTGGCTGGTCAAAGACTTTAAACTGTACCGTGGATTTTTCTAGACCTCAGTATGACCACTTTGACACTCTTCTCATGGCTCTTGCCCGGCCTTCTGGTATTAATAGTTTCAACAAGAATAGGGGACCAACTAGTCCCTCTCGACGCACACCCACCTGGTGCCAGACCTTTTCAGCTGGCTTTCCCCTACGACCTTCACAGTTCTTTGAACTTTCCTTAACTTGTAACTCTTATAACTTTCATTCAACACAGTTCGGTTTCTTATTTAGTTCTCCCCTCGATTCACCGGCTATGATGAACCGCTTGGCTTTCCTTGTATCTGGAGTCAAGGACGGTAGCAAGCACCTTCTGTTCTCTTGCTTATCAGCTAAGGCACACTACTTGTAACGTTGACATCTGCTGCAATACACGTTAGCTTTTGTTCACGGTTTTATGATTTCTTCCACAGAGGAATCACATGTCTGCATCGGAAAGTGCAAGGTTGCTCGCTTTGTTGGGTGTCCTGACCCACGTTTGAGCTATCATGCTGCAACATTTGGTGCTGTGGGCTTAGAAAATCCAAGATAGCCAAAAAGCCCACATGTGCGCCAGAATCCAGGAGAACCACGCAGTTTGCGCACACTAAAATGGTTGCCTAACTTGCCACACACCAGTGCGAGCAGGATGGGCCGGGGTGCCATGAGTGAAATGTGTGCCAAAGGAAAAACCGCACTTTAAAATCACCTTTTGTTTCCCTGAATGCCAGCTCAAAATGCCTATTTTCAAACAGTGCAACACATCCAAAAATCTCACTGAACACCAGCGGACATCTGGCAGAATGAAGTATGTGTGCATACTAAATCTGGGAAGTTGAAGAGCCCCAAAACAATGTTCATAACAAGACTGGCTGAGCTCTGCAGGTCTGCAGCAGCCTAACAAACTGGATTTAAAACTACCAAAAATCGAAAATGTTTAAATTAACTGAGTGACCTACTTTTGAGTGTCACATAGTTTGTCACTGTTGAAATGTCATAGTTTTGAACTTGGAATCACCATTCTAGCTGCATATGTAAAAATTGTCTTGACTTAAACTTGGGAACAAAAAGTGACATTTTATCTGAAACCTGGCTTAATGAAACTGAATTCTGCCTGACATCTACCCCCACAGGAGTTAAAACCTGCTCAGCCACTCTTCCCCTTGCCAAAAGGAGTTGTCACCTCTCTGATTAGATTAGGGGTGCAGCAGCTACAGGGAGTTGAACAAAGGCCTGTCCTGGGACCAGGCAGATGGTTTATTAGGGTGGCTGTAAAATAGCTTCCTCTTGGCAGAAGCTGGGAGGGGCAGGGTGTCTGAGCTTGGCAGAAACTGGATAAACTGGTTTCTACACCATGTGACCTGAAAAGACACACCCCTGTTGGCCAGAATATGATTCTAAGAAAGATGTATAACTCCTGGTGCGGACTTGTCAAAATTATTTAAATGATACCATAATTCTTGTGATTTTTCTGTGCACATTTTAAGACGCGTTGGGAATTTGTGTGATGTTCTGGGGAAAAACCCCGCTATTTATGGATACTACAGACTCTGTGTTTAAGCTAGAGACATGGGAATTTACTGGAGTATGTATGGACAGGCCGTGTATATGTGTATAATTTTTAATGAAGAACCAAGGTTGCATAACCCACTAAAATTGAAAATGTTGCCGTTTCTGAATGCAAGCCCTCAGGAAGAGCAGATTTGGGACAGACTACCTCATGTGATAGGTAATATATACATGCAATGACAAACCACTATGTATTTGAGAAATGTGTATTTTGATCAAATATAGATTTGTGGGCAAACTGACCAGGGGAGGATCCTCTGACCCATAAAACCTACAGCATCACTCTGACAGTTCCTTCCCCAATCATGGGAGAGGGGAGAATTGGGCCAATGACAAGTTGAAAGAGGGACTGGCTAGTGATGCTGCACACACACCCACTTTCAAAAGACATAAAAAGAGCCACTGGAAGCTAGAGTGACATTCAATTCCATTTGCTGCAACGCGCTCTGCCGGACCATACAACATCCAGAAGATACCATATTTAACACTTAGACTTTAAAACTCCAAAGAACTTGATTCAGAACTCAAAGCAAGGGCCTAAACCCACAAACTGAGAACTCTTCTCAGTAGGCCTCAGCATCCAGCAAACCTAACAGCGGTAGCAGTATCCAGGAGCCGTGCAGATCAGCGCTGGGTCCAGAGAAAGCTGTGCAGAAAGATCCAGAAGCAGTGCTGTACCCAGAGAAAGCAGAGCAGTATCCAGAACCAGAGGCCAGTGATCCAGAGTGACCCAGAACGCTGTTAGCAGAACCAGAGAGCTGACCCAGATCACTGTGAAGTGCCGAGACCAGAACCGGAGTCCAGTCCAAACCCTCACGAGATCCGTGACGAGGCCTATTTTAAATTATATTGTGAGTACCTAGCAGAACTGTGCAGAACCAATCTCTTAGTTAAAATAATCTAATCCAAACTATTTTAATCTAACCAGAACTGCCTCCTAGAAGTTGTCACTTGTCATTTTGCAAAGCTGTCACCTGTCATTTTCTAGCTGCAAGCTGTAACCTGTCGCTTTGAACTTTTAAAATTTCAAATCCGCAAAACAACCTTCACAAAATAATTCATAACTCCGTAACCTGGTTTAACTTTCCTCTGAAAGCTTAGAATCTCAGCTTTTCAACAAGCTTAGAACCGACTTGCCACTCCTTATACTTTCTCCGTAATCACGATTCTCGCACCCGCAAATTTTGCCGCGATTTGCGATTTGGCCCGATTTCTTTACTTGTAAAAAGATAGCTGCTTTTGCCTGAACTACTAAATTTCGTTTGCCTCTTAAGAACCATCCCTGAATCATTGCTAGAGTGAGCCTGGACTAATATTAACTAGATACCACTCACCCTGAACCTCCTGAAGGGAATTAAAAGCATTTTCAGCATATTTCTCACTGCATTGTCACCATATTCAAAGCACTTGGGTCTGTGTTTCAAAACTCCTATCTGTTGTATAAGCTGCTGGGGGGGAATTGAACTGAATTCTATTTGATTGCATTACTAAGAACTGAGTCCCATTCTATTCATCTCCTTACATTGCATTAAGGGGGGGGGGTGAATTGTCCAAGAAAGTGATTACATTGTCTTTTGCTGAAATCCTATCAAGTTATTTTCTGTACTGCATTTCATTCCACATTGCATCCATTTGAAACCATAAAAGTATTGTTGCTATCTTATCCATCCTATAACCACTCATTATTGATTATAAAGAAGTGTGCTAGTGCCAGACTATCCATTATTGATTACTGCTCAGATTAAGTGTGATATTCAATTATTAATTTATTATAAAGTGTGATATATATATATATATATAGTTTAAATTCTCAAACCGTTTAAACTTGCAAAACAGAACTACTTCTTGGCTCAGTGGGGTCAGGGAGGTTCCAAGAGAGGGGTGTTATATAGGGGTAGTCATCCAGAACTCATGAACTGGACATAAAGATATATCAATAAGGGTTTCCATTCAGTATCCCAGACTAGGCATTGACTTAGCTGTAGTGCTGGATTGAATCCTCTTACAAATTGGGGGCTCGAGCCGGACGTTTGGGTTAGATCTATCACTTGTGCAGATTAATACAGCGTGCCAGCTGACCAGATACACATATCCGGTCGGATCACCACGCTGTGTTACGCTGTAAAGCACTCCTCAAAGGAACGCTCTAAGGAAAAGGTCTGTTTTGCAAAAATAAAATACAAACTTCTGTAAGTCAGGACAGAGACCAATCTCTAGAATGACGACCTTAGTAGACATGAAAATAGCCAGAGAGCACTTCTTACATAAGTTATTTGTGAGAGGTGAGTGGACTCACCAGGACCGCATGGACTGGTTGCAGGCCATCACGCAACAGGTCACTGAAACAGGGTCAGATAAATGGAGAGATCAGGGTCCCTTACATGTGGCCCTGAGTGAACTATACATGGCTCCTAAAGCTAAGGATGAACAAGACAAGATGGTTAGGATAGCGGCATACCTGTACCTATATATGGGGAGACATGCAGGACAAATGTGCTGAAGGCCAAGATCTGGCGAGTAGGCAACTGCTGGCATTACAGAAGGCCCAATCTGATCTGGACTCTTCTGAGCAGAGGCTGCAGAGGAGCCAGGAGTCAGAAAATGATAGTAGGCAGTATATCATTAAAATAAAGGAGGACATGGATATACTGCAACAGGAAAAGGCTGACCAGGATACCAGAATTCTGGCCTTGCAGAAGGAACGCCAAGACAGTTTGGACTCCCTACTGCAGAGACAGAAAAAGCTGGAGCAACAGATCAATTTCAACAGGGCATGCACAGAGCAGGTAGCCACCCTGCAAATCCAACTAGACAGAGAGAAAGAGGAGAGCAATAAACTGATCCTGAAAGACCTGGATACCCAGGCAGAGTTTGATCAGGAGCGCCAGAAAGCTGGTGCCTTCCAAGGGCAAAGGGACGACCTGACGGCACAGATGCAGACTCTTAGTCAGGAAAGGGACACCTTAGGCCAGGAAGTCTGCCACTTAAAAAGAAAAATGGAAGAAAGTCACCTGGCCCACCAGGGACTAGGTGACCTCCAAAAAGAACACCAGGACTTGCTAGAGCACACCAGGAGGGTGGAGGAGGCTCTAGCAAGAAAGGAGCAGGCCAATAGGGACACAGCTCAGGAGGTAACCCTCCTGCAGCAAAGACTGGCCCAGTGCTCCAGGACCAATCAGGAAACGCAGAGAGAGAATGAGGCTCTCTGCCAGCACAATGATAGGCTCCAACAACAGGTAGCGATGCAGGAGAGACTGATGGTCTAGTAAGGCCTTAACTGACGAACTGAAGGCGCAGGCTCTTGCATTGCAACAGGGAGCAGGGGCGGATAGAGACCAGGTTCGCTGGGAAAGGGAAACTCCTGAGCATAACCTCAGGAGCCCTAGTACCAGAGGCCTTTATCTCTCTCAGTCCCTGGACTCTGCCACCCCCATGTCCCCTGGCGCACATGAGCACCGGGCCACAGGGATGGCAGATTACTATCCAGCCAGAAGCATGGGGCTCATAGGCCAGTACCTCCCAGGAATGGATGGGCGGGCATCCGGGTATGGGCACCCAAGCACAGTGCAATTTAGTGGGGAACCCCAGGAGAATAGGCCCATTAAGGGCATCCTGAAAACTTCTGCCCAGTTAGGCCAGTGGGGGGGGGGGACCCATCAAATACTGGCAGCAAAGAGGAATCTGAAGACTCCTCTGAACGGCGCAGGACACAGGAGACCAGGTCCCCACATCCTGCCAGCCATTCCCAGGCTTGCAGAATCCGGGAAAACCTGGAAGATCAGACAGGCACCTCTGGGAGCAGTGCCTCTGAGTCAGAGGATGAATGGACCAGGGTTACCCGAACCAAAAAGGCCAATAAGGCAAAAAGGAGCTCTATGAGCAAATGATGGAGACTTTCCATTTGAAGGACAGCAGTAGCTGCATCCAGTACGTCAAATGGACATTCTCCCCAGAATACTCCAGTTTATTTGCGGGGCTGGAGGACCAAAATCATTTAAGATGGTCCACCTATAAGGCGGCCATCTTGAAACATTTTTCTGTTCACAGAAATCCTCAAGAGGCTCGCAAGGCAGCCTACAATTTGCAATGTGGGGTGGATCAGGCCCCACAAGAATTTCTGAAACGTGCCTTTGCGCAGACCACCAGAAGGGTGCGCACAGACAGCAGAGAATTTGTCAATACATTTTTCCATGCCTTGCCCAAATATATAATGACCCAGCTCGTGAGAGATTTTCATGAGAAAAGATCTTTAGACTAGGTCACTGAACAGGCTACCCGGATCTATGAGGTGCAGAAGCCCATAGCAAATAAAAGCAATACCCAGAAAAATCCCAAAACCAACAGCACCCCTGCTGCTGCCAAGGTGGCAGAGGTAAAGGTCACCCCCGTTTTGGATTTGGAGATGGGGGGGGGCGGGCCTAAAAACCTACCTGCACCTAATAATTCACAGCCCAGAAGGCCCTCGGGCCAGTCACAGACAGGTAGTCGAGGAGGTAGTCCCACAAATGGGGTCCCCCGCTCCCCTGACTAAGTCCCCGCTAGAAGGGAAACCGACCAATCCTGGGTTATGTGTGGACTCCTCCAGCCCAAGGGCGGGGATCCAGCCAAGCACCTGACCCGGGGAACTTCCCTCCTAACTTCCCCCAGGAGGGCAGAAATTCTCCAAATCCTGGGCAGAACTTTTTCCCCAGGTATCCACCCAATTTCCAGCCCCAAAATCATCCATCCTTCTTTCCCCAATTCCCTGAGCCCAGACAACCTAATCCAGGAGAGGGGAGGCCAAGGGTGGAGGGGTACCAAAATCTTCCCAACCAGGGGTACCAGAGAAGGGATAGCTACCCTTCCCGGGATCAGCCCAGGGGAGAAAATAGAGCCCCGTATCAGCCTGAGCGGGTTTCCCAGTTAGAGCGCCAGGTCCAAAATATGGCACGGGATCTGGGTCACATACTGAGGGCTCAACAGAACCCTCAGATGCGCGTGCCACCGCAGAATGCCCCAAACTCTGGACCTGGTGCTCCAGAACAATGACTGGGGCAGCACCCCGATAACACACCGGCTCCCAGGGAGGAGGCACAAGGGGAAGGGGGGATGTAAAACCTTGGCGGAAGCTTCCTTCCCAACTTGTAAACAGCCCCTGGAAAACCAGGAACCGGAAACAAAATCTCCTACCCCTGAAAGTCTGCCACCCAAGGAGCAGAGAGGAGGTAGGAGAAACAAAGGACCCAAACAGACCCACTTTGTGGAGGAGGTTCAGGTCTTCCAATTTGAGGGAGAGGGATCCTCAGAAGATCCTGGGAAAAGGATCTTCTCCTTCAGAGATGGGGGAACTCCTCCCAAGGAAAAATGGGTCCCAAGGGATGTCAATTCAGACTGGGGAGATATGGAGACTGAGCTACCGCCGCCCATCATCTCATCCCAGAACCCACAATACTGAAATCCCCTGGTTCAAACCCATCCGGATGACTGCCTCCAAAAAGGGCGGGGCGGCCCAGAACCGGAACCAGGGGAACCCACAATGGCTCTGATCTCCAGTTGCCAACTTTTTCTTTCAGATTCCCAAGGCTCTCCACAGAATTCTGCCCAAATCTCTTCTCTAGCAATGTCCAAAACCAGAAAGTTAGCCCACCAGTTGTCCAAAAATGTGCATTATCTGTGCCCCCTTGAGGAGAAGGAGGGAAGATACTATGCCCTGGTACAAGTACAGGGGCAGGGTACAATTTTGGCACTGGTGGACACTGGATCCCAAGCTACCCTTCTGTCCAAAAGGGCCTTTGATGAACTAAATGCAGGAAGGGGGGAGAATTACCGTATTCCTCTCACCTCTCTTCCTGGACAACTGCAGAACTTTGACGGGAAGGAAATTCCTGTTGAGGGGACTGCAGACTTGGACATTAAAATTGGGCGACACAAGGTGAAACACCCGGTCCATAGTAGTGACTCCAGAGGGCACCCCTTGTTTACTAGGGAATGACCTCCTGAGAAGGTTGTCACCCCTAATAGATTGTGTAAACAAGGTCCTCTGGACCCAGACTAGCCGACCAATAAAATTAAAACAGAGTGTCAACCATGTTAGTTTAAACGGCACCTGCCACATGGTTGAACAAATATCTGACCAAGTAGAATTTCACTTCCAGAACAACCAGATTCCAGACGTGACAGTAATAGCAGTAGGACAACAGACTGGTGATGGGGGGGGTCCTCTCTATTTCTGAAAATCAACCTTCCTTCCAGTTTAAGGTGGTATTTCACACTGGAAGGAAACACCCTGAAATTCTTTACTAATCCACAATCAGGAACTCTCACTCCTATAGTCCAGAAAGATGTGAAATCAGCTCAGAGCCTGGCTGATATTCAGCAAATTGGAGAGCAGTTGTTCATCCCTGTTCAGTTAAATGATGGGAAGGACTCTGTTCTCGCTCGAGTGTGCGTGAACAATGGTAAGAGCTTCATCAGCGAAGCCATGTTCCGCCAACTCCCAAAAGATCCAGCCATTCCCACATTCACACGGATAGACAAATGGGAAATGGACCTGGAAGCACCCAATTCCAAACATTTCCTGCCAAGCAGGTGTAGGCTCAAAATCTCCATTGGCAACAAGAGCATAGTCCACAATTGTTGGGTCGTGCGAGACGTCACTGCCGCTTTTTACTTAGGCAGTGACATTCTCAATCGCTTTGCCATTAGTTTGGACCTAATAAACTTCAAAGCTTGGTCCCGATTAGCGGATAATCCCATGGGCTTTGATCCAGAAAAAGCATTTAGGTCAGCTCAATTGCTACCTTATGCAGTTGAAATTCAGATCAAAGAGGAAGTCACCATCCCAGAAAGGACCCGACAATTCTCCCTGGAAGTGAAAGCTAAAAGAGGACAACATTTGAAAAACCCTGATGCTTACATACATCTAAACGCTTCTCTCCAACAGCAAGGGTTGGGGGTAAACCCAACTCCATTAGTCAACATAGAACATGACACCATTCTAATAGAGGTGGATAACAGCGACTTAAAGAGTATTACTCTAGCCGCAGGCACCATTATTGGAATGGCGGTTGATGACCGACATTTTTCCATCGATTTAGGAAATGAACTGTTAGGGCCAATCCCCAAGGACTGCTTTGACAGTGACAGTGATGACAATACAACACCAGACAGGATTTTTACCCGGCATGGGGGGAATTTCCTGGTGTACACTTCCTGCCCCTATGGTAAGGAAGATGTGACTTGTGACTTCAGGAGGGATGAGGTGATTTTCCAGGTCCATGAGGGTTGCCTTTCCTACCTGAGGCCTCCAGTCCAAATCAGCACTCTGACCAGGGACTTCTCCACCCAGCTGGAGGAGGCCGCTGAGATAGCCAAACCAGAAGTCTTTCCAGGCTTCAGGCAGATGGTGGAAGAGAGAGTCAACCTAGCTGATGCCTGTGTGACTCTGGAACAAAAGCAAAAGTTGAAACTAGTTTTCTTGGATTTCCAAGATCTCTTTGCGGTAGACTCATATGACTGTGGTCGAACTGACATCCACACAACAACAATCCCCACGGACCCTGGCATGACTCCTGTGTTTGTGAAGCAATATCGCTTGCCTCTCGCATCAATGGAGTCCCTTACTGAAATAATTAAGAACCTTGAGTCCCGGGAAATAATCCGTCCAGTCCACAGCACCTTCAATAATCTGGTGCTTGGAATATTGAAGCCAAACGGCCAGTGGAGACTCTGCGCCGACCTCGGGGAGCTCAACAAACGGGTCCATACTTCCCGATGGCCTCTGCCCTACATTGACCAAGGGCTGGCCCAGATCCAGGGGTCACAGGTATTCACTGCAATAGACCTGACCAATGGATACTGGACTGTGCCTGTCAGTAGGGAGGACCAATACAAGCTGGCTTTTACCTTTGGGGGCCGGCAGTACACATGGACCCGGACTCCCTTCGTATACCTCAACTCAGGCAATGAATTCAACATTTTCCTACACAAGGCCATGCCCGACCTGGGTGCAAGGGGTAACCTTGCTTATGTAGATGATGTCCTCATCAAAAGTTCATCTGTGGAGGAACACATAGCGGAGATCCGTTATGTTCTGACCCAGTTGAGGGCCGCCGGAGCAAAACTTTCCTTTCAGAAAGCACAGTGGTGTAGAACCCGTGTTAATTTCTTGGGGCATGATATTACTCCTCAGGGTCTCTGTCCCCAGGAAAAGAAAGTGGAAGGACTTCAGAAACTGAAAGACCCCACAACTCTGCGGGAACTAAGGAGCCTCCTTGGACTGACTAATTACAGCAGAAAGTTCATTGAGGGCTACGCAGAGATCACCAGACCCCTGATTCATCTCCTGAAGGGGGGGGTCAAGTGGGAATGGGGTCCAGAACAAGCCGAGGCAGTAAGACAACTCAAAAGAAGCCTCTCACAAACGCCCTGCCTAGCTTACCCTGTCAGAAACAAGGAGTTCTTCCTGGAGACAGGGTTCTCTAATACGTGCTTGACGGCAGTATTATACCAAAAGCATGACAAGGTCAATAAAGTAATCTCCTATGCGAGCAAAACTTTATCCTCTGTGGAGGAAAATTCAACGATTGTGAGAAGGCACTCCTGGCAACGGTGTGGGCATTGAAGAATTACCGCCTGTTTATCCAGGGGGAACACATCATAGTGGAGACTCCACACCAGCATCTGCAATATCTCCAAAGTGACAGAATCCGGGCCGGAAATGTGAGTAATTCCCGAATTACTTCCTGCATTCTGTCAATGCAAGGCTTTCCTGTGGAGGTCCGATATGGCCAAAACAAGGAGTCCCCTCGCGCAAGGTCTGGCTGACTTGCATGATTGTGCCAGAGAAAACTGTCTCGAGGACGAAAGTCTAAAAATCAAGGACAACACGGAGGCATACCTTAATTCCCCACACAAAGTCTTTGAAGAGGACAAGTGTGAGGGAATGCCCACTGTCTATTTGGATGGATGCTCTTACCATGTTGACAACAACGGGGAGAAAGAACTGGTGGCCGGCGTAGGGAATGCATGGGTGAATGAGTCCCCAGAACCCTCCGCTGGATACAAAATTGGTCCCCGAAGTAGTCAGGTGGCAGAATTGATGGCTGTGCATCAGGCCATCCTCACTGCTGTCCAGCATCAACTCCACGAACTGGTCATAATCACAGATTCGGATTATGTACGTAACGGGTTTGTGGAGCACCTGGTTAATTGGAAAACCAGAGGCATGTTATGTGCTAACAACAAACCCTTGAAACATGGGAAGTTGATCCAAAACATTGATGATCTGGTCACATCGAATGGGATGACCATCTATTGGAAGAAGATCAAGGGTCATTCCAAAATAGAGGGACCAGACAAAACTGGAAATGACTTAGCTGATCAAAACCGGGGCCATCCAAGGGGATCTAATCGAAATAGAGTCCCTGTTGGGGGAAATCCAGGTCACTGCTATCACTAGGTCCCAGACAAATGCTCACAATGATCTTTCAACTGCCTAATGGAGCAAGGAGACCCCTGATGCTGATTTGATTGCAGCTCAGAAGGGGGATCTAATTATTGGTAAGGTTTACCAACACCTTGAGGACCCTGAGAACTTTCCCCTGACTGATACCGATTACATTGGGAAAGAGGACCTAAGAGTGTTGATGAAATGTCCAAATATTTTCCGAATCCAAGACGGCTTGCTGGTAAGGAAATCCAAAGCTGGCCACGATCCTACCTCATTCCGAAGCCTGATGTTAAGTCACGCCCATGATGCGGCCACCGCCGGTCATAGGGGGTTTCACACAACACTGGAAATCCTAAGAGAGGTGGCATACTGGCCACACATGGGCCAGGACCTCAACCAATATTTGAAGGGTTGTCTTGTGTGTGCACAATTTCAGCCAACATCCCTCACACACCGTGCGCCTCTCCAAAAGAGGGGGATGACACTGCCATGGTCAGATTTGCAAATCGACTTTGTAGGCCCTGTGATTCGCTCGTCTAGAGGAAACAAGTACATGTTGACCGTTACATGCTTGTTTACCAAGTGGGTGGAATGTCTCCCAGCCCCAAACTGCAAGGCAGAAACGGCAGCTGCCTTGATGATTAACCACATCTTTTCCCGTTTTGGTCTACCTCAAAGGATTGAGTCAGACAGGGGTAGCCACTTCACCAGTGAAGTAATGACAAAGATGTGGGAGATACTGGGGGTTAAAAGGAAGTAACACATTGCTTACAGGCCAGCTTCTTCTGGAGCAGTGGAGAGATACAACCGAACCATTGTGAGCATATTAAAGAAGTTTGTGGCAGATTCTGGGCCAATTTGGGATATCCGATTACCTCTGGTCCTAATGGCCATCGGATCTACCCCTTCATCTGCAACCAAAATGTCACCATTCGAGTTGATGACTGGACGCAAGATGGTGCTTCCGCAGCATTTGCTCTACAGGACCCAAGAGCAGACACTAATAAATGCCTCCACAACTCATGAGTATGTGGAGAATTTAAGGAAACACCTTCAACATGCTTTTGCCTATGCTCAGCGGAATCTAGAAAGATCAGCTGAGAGTATGAAGACCCACTATGACCTGAAAACTTCCAGGAAGGAATATCAGGAGGGGGACCGGGTCTATTTATACAATTTCCCAAGGAACCAGGCCAAACAGCGAAAATGTTTGCCTACATGGAAGGGACCGTTTGAGATTATAGACAAGATCTCCCCTGTGGCCTACAAGATCCACATCCCCAAAGGCGGTTTGGCAGAGGGGGAAGACAAGTGAGTCCACATTAACCAGTTGAAGTGTTGCCATCCCAGGCACACTCTGCAACAACTGGAGGAATCCTCTGGAATCCTAGAGGGTAATGTCTCAGATTAATTCAGTTCTAACTTAGAATTTGATAGGCGATATGTAGGATATTTTGAGTTTCTCAATGTGGGTGTTTTCGTTTTTGAATGCAAAAAGAAATGGGCATGTTCATATGTTTTGACTATAAATTTATATGCCACCCCACTATATCAATGGTGGGGGAAAAATGTCTATGAATAGGTATTGCCGCTCTTCCTTTGTCGTCCTAGGAGAAAGAAAACCTGGAGACTGGCCAAGGAGGACGATCCGGAGACTGGGAGGACGATCCGACGGGCCCGGGGTACCGCCCAATCTTCCCATCAGGACCGGCGAGGAGAACCGATCGATCCGACCGGATGGAGGAAAAGATGCTGAACTGTGCCATTTGCAGAATTGGAAGAAGATTATGCGGACATACCAGTGCGTGGGTCATCACCCTTGTGCACCCGACTCCCCATCGACTCAAATTCAAAGGGCGGTCACGTGGGGGGGCTTTGTTTGGTGTCCTGACCCACGTTTGCGCTATCATGCTGCAACATTTGGTGCTGTGGGCTTAGAAAATCCAAGATGGCCAAAAAGCCCACATGTGCGCCAGAATCCAGGAGAACCACGCAGTTTGCGCACACTAAAATGGTTGCCTAACTTGCCACCCACCAGTGCGAGCAGGATGGGCCGGGGTGCCATGAGTGAAATGTGTGCCAAAGGAAAAACCGCACTTTAAAATCACCTTTTGTTTCCCTGAATGCCAGCTCAAAATGCCTATTTTCAAACAGTGCAACACATCCAAAAATCTCACTGAACACCAGCGGACATCTGGCAGAATGAAGTATGTGTGCATACTAAATCTGGGAAGTTGAAGAGCCCCAAAACAATGTTCATAACAAGACTGGCTGAGCTCTGCAGGTCTGCAGCAGCATAACTGAAACTGGATTTAAAACTACCAAAAATCGAAAATGTTTAAATTAACTGAGTGACCTACTTTTGAGTGTCACATAGTTTGTCACTGTTGAAATGTCATAGTTTTGAACTTAGAATAAGCATTCTAGCTGCATATGTAAAAATTGTCTTGACTTAAACTTGGGAACAAAAAGTGACATTTTATCTGAAACCTGGCTTAATGAAACTGAATTCTGCCTGACATCTACCCCCACAGGAGTTAAAACCTGCTCAGCCACTCTTCCCCTTGCCAAAAGGAGTTGTCACCTCTCTGATTAGATTAGGGGTGGAGCAGCTACAAGGAGCTGAACAAAGGCCTGTCCTGGGCCCAGGCAGATGGTTTATTAGGGTGGCCGTAAAATAGCTTCCTCTTGGCAGAAGCTGGGAGGGGCAGGGTCTCTGAGCTTGGCAGAAACTGGATAAACTGGTTTCTACACCATGTGACCTGAAAAGACACACCCCTGTTGGCCAGAATATGATTCTAAGAAAGATGTATAACTCATGGTGCGGACTTGTCAAAATTATTTAAATGATACCATAATTCTTGTGATTTTTCTGTGCACATTTTAAGACGCGTTGGGAATTTGTGTGATGTTCTGGGGAAAAACCCCACTATTTATGGATACTACAGACTCTGTGTTTAAGCTAGAGACATGGGAATTTACTGGAGTATGTATGGACAGGCCGTGTATATGTGTATAATTTTTAATGAAGAACCAAGGTTGCATAACCCACTAAAATCGAAAATGTTGCCGTTTCTGAATGCAAGCCCTCAGGAAGAGCAGATTTGGGACAGAGACTACCTCATGTGATAGGTAATATGTACTTGCAATGACAAACCACAACTGACCAGGGGAGGATCCTCTGACCCATTAAACCTACAGCATCACTCTGACTCACAGTTCCTTCCCCAATCATGGGAGAGGGGAGAATTGGGCCAATGACAAGTTGAAAGAGGGGCTGGCTAGTGATGCTGCACACACACCCACTTTCAAAAGACATAAAAAGAGCCACTGGAAGCTAGAGTGACATTCAATTCCATTTGCTACAACGCGCTCTGCCGGACCATACAACATCCAGAAGATACCATATTTAACACTTAGACTTTAAAACTCCAAAGAACTTGATTCAGAACTCAAAGCAAGGGCCTAAACCCACAAACTGAGAACTCTTCTCAGTAGGCCTCAGCATCCAGCAAACCTAACAGCGGTAGCAGCATCCAGGAGCCGTGCAGATCAGCGCTGGGTCCAGAGAAAGCTGTGCAGAAAGATCCAGAAGCAGTGCTGTACCCAGAGAAAGCAGAGCAGTATCCAGAACCAGAGGCCAGAGATCCAGAGTGACCCAGACCGCTGTTAGCAGAACCAGAGAGCTGACCCAGATCACTGTGAAGTGCCGAGACCAGAACCGGAGTCCAGTCCAAACCCTCACGAGATCCGTGACGAGGCCTATTTTAAATTATATTGTGAGTACCTAGCAGAACTGTGCAGAACCAATCTCTTAGTTAAAATAATCTAATCCAAACTATTTTAATCTAACCAGAACTGCCTCCTAGAAGTTGTCACTTGTCATTTTGCAAAGCTGTCACCTGTCATTTTCTAGCTGCAAGCTGTAACCTGTCGCTTTGAACTTTTAAAATTTCAAATCCGCAAAACAACCTTCACAAAATCGTTCATAACTCCGTAACCTGGTTTAACTTTCCTCTGAAAGCTTAGAATCTCAGCTTTTCAACAAGCTTAGAACCGACTTGCCACTCCTTATACTTTCTCCGTAATCACGATTCTCGCACCCGCGAATTTTGCCGCGATTTGCGATTTGGCCCGATTTCTTTACTTGTAAAAAGATAGCTGCTTTTGCCTTAACTACTAAATTTCGTTTGCCTCTTAAGAACCATCCCTGAATCATTGCTAGAGTGAGCCTGGACTAATATTAACTAGATACCACTCACCCTGAACCTCGTGAAGGGAATTAAAAGCATTTTCAGCATATTTCTCACTGCATTGTCACCATATTCAAAGCACTTGGGTCTGTGTTTCAAAACTCCTATCTGTTGTATAAGCTGCTGGGGGGGAATTGAGCTGAATTCTATTTGATTGCATTCCTAAGAACTGAGTCCCATTCTATTCATCTCCTTACATTGCATTAAGGGGGGGGGGGGGGTGAATTGTCCAAGAAAGTGATTACATAGGATTTCAGCAAAAGACAATCAAGTTATTTTCTGTACTGCATTTCATTCCACATTGCATCCTTTTGAAACCATAAAAGTATTGTTGCTATCTTATCCATCCTATAACCACTCATCATTGATTATAAAGAAGTGTGCTAGTGCCAGACTATCCATTATTGATTACTGCTCAGATTAAGTGTGATATTCAATTATTAATTTATTATAAAGTGTGATATATATATATATATATATATATATATATATAGTTTAAATTCTCAAACCGTTTAAACTTGCAAAACAGAACTACTTCTTGGCTCAGTGGGGTCAGGGGGGTTCCAAGAGAGGGGTGTTATATAGGGGTAGTCATCCAGAACTCATGAACTGGACATAAAGATATATCAATAAGGGTTTCCATTCAGTATCCCAGACTAGGCATTGACTTAGCTGTAGTGCTGGATTGAATCCTCTTACACTGTCCTTTTCATCCCCTCGGTTCTCACCGCCTTTCTCCTCTTCTTGAACTGCCGCCCTGGCATAGCTCTCTCGTTTTGCTGTCTACCTTGCTCGTTGTGTGCTCTCGTGCTCCTCCTTTTATCAATGTGGGGAAGGGAAAGGGCCATCAGGTGTGAGTGATTCTGGTCAATCGCCTGACTCTGGTGTTGGGACATGTCACGTAAAGGGCCCTAATGTTAGTCTGTTGTCTCTCGTGGTGTGCAAAAGTGTTTGTGTTAGAAAGGAGGGTGGAGTGGCTGAGTATCCTATGTAATAGGACAGGGAAGAGTGGCTATGAGAAGGGGAATACTGCGTCTCACCCGTTGGTGTTCCTGCTCCACTTCCTGAGGACCCCCCCCATCCTGGTGATCCTCCCGCACTGGTTCACCCCCAGGAACTGGATCAAATAGGGGTGACCGTGTCCTAGCCACCTAGATGACAGTTCTCCCGGGACTAGTTGGGGAGACACCTTCAGGTTTCTCATAGATGGGCGGGCCTCCAAGAATCTACGAGGTCGCATGCTGTAATTTTCTTCACAAAATCTTTGGGAGTTGCACAGTGCTCTGGTAGAAACCCTTGGATACATCAGTTTCCATGAAGAGGAAGGTTGAAGCTACCCACTAGTAAAATAATTCCTGCAGAAAAATATAGCAGTTCACTCAGCATACTGCAGAGGAACTCTTTGTGGCTGGAGTTAGGCCATATAGAGAGGCTATGGTTACTGGGGAGCCATTTAGTTTCCTTGTTAGAAATATGGATCGTCCTTCCTTATCCAATTTGGTCTCCACTACTTGGAAATGTACCCTATTACCCACTAGCATCCCCAACCCCCGCTTCTTCTGCTTGCAATAGGAAAAGCATTCATGTGGGAAGAATTTGGAGCAGCATCTGCCTGTATCGGCTCCCAATAAGTGTCGCTTTACACACCACATCCTCACATTCCCCTCTTAGTCTCTTACGCATTGAATTCAGGCCCCTGATGACGTGTCAATTGCCATATCTATGGTGGGGGGCAGGGGATAGCTGGAGCTCAGCTCCTCCTCTTACTGCATTTCACCAAGCCTACATCGGCCCCCCATCAAGGGGAGGAGCCAGGAAACGCTGATTGGAACCTCCTACAGAAGTAGAAGCTGCATACTGAAAGTGTTCTTCACTTTTACTGTCAACTTGAACCACCAAACATAACATTAACAGCACTGTAATGACTGTGAAGGGTCCGTCGACCTTCCTCCCCTCTTTGTCTAGACAGGAATAGCCTTTGGTTGGGACATCCACTTAAATACTGTCCTGAGGACCCTGACCCATGCACCTCTGTCTCCCCATTGACAGGATCTGCAAAGGAGGATTCATTTTGAAGTACAGTGAAAGCAAGGGACACCAATATAATCAAGCTGGTGAATGGACCCTGAGATACTCTGGGAGGCCCAGCTGGACGCTGCCTTCGTGTAGCCTGGATTTTCTCCCATCTCTTCTCCCCAGGCACTGCCGAAAGTGGTGCTTATTCGAAACCCCATGATTTTCGCGATCTCTTCCGGCCCAGTGTGCAACCATTGTTTCCTAGTCCAGTCGAATAATGGTTCAAATGGGAAGGTCCATTTATACTTGGCCCTTGCCTGCTGTAGCTTCTCTGTGATAGGACAGAGGCCTGTCTCTTTTGTAGTGAGGCCAGCCAGGTCCTGGTGAATCAGTAGGCTCTGGTTTTGATAGAGTGGAATTTCATGATTATATCCTGAGGCCTAATCTTAGTCATTTTTCAAGTGGCCCCACTTATCTGTCTAATTTAATACTCTATGGCAATGTCCAGGAACGTATCCTGGAAGAATTGTAGTATCCAGTTTTCAGATCTGAAGTGTACATATCCTGCTTTGCCTCCGTGAGCTTACTGAAGCTCCTGAATTAATACTTCTGTGTTGCCCTCCCTGGTGTTAATTTGCTAGGGGTCCCTTCTGGATGTCTTTTGTTGCTGCCTAGATTTCTTTCATGATTGTGAGCGCAATCTCATCCTTCAAAGAGCCACGAAGTTCTAGCAAGTCTTTTCTGGTAACTGCTACGGCTTGTGCGCTTTCGTCTCCAGCTGTGACCCCATGTGCCATTGTAAGGCTCTTGTAAGCCTCGCCTCCTTTCACTGCCCCCTTAGTAGACTTGGGTGGGGGGTTGGGGGACAGCATTTTAGCTCTTCTAGCAACCTTGCGGCTAACATCAGATATGGGAGCGCTTACCAGGGTGCCTATCGAGGGGCAAGGCGCCCCCATAGGAGCACTTGGAATAAGAGTTCAGGTAGGGCTTCTGCCTGTGCAATCCCCTGATGGATTGACGAACCAAAGTAAGGCCCTCTTATCTCCCAGGCCTCAACTCTTTACCACCCAGAGGTTACTTGAGGGTCTTGACAATGCAGGCCACCGAAGCTCCCACCTGAGGGAGACGCTCTGGCGCCACAGGGACGGCCATCCAGGTAGACAGACGTGGCCTGCACAGTAGTTCCTGGACCAACACCCTCCTGGCTGCAGAGGGATAGGGGATGGACCTCCACCACCCAGCTTGAAGGCCTAGCAGCGTTTTGGGGCTCAGCGACACCCTGTTCTCCCACAGGGCTTCCTTCAGGATAATACTGGCAGCTGGATGTCCTTGGGTCTGTATGGGTCACCTACCCCTGAGCTGGCGCTCTCCGGCTCCACCTCTGCTCGTGGCCCCTGCAGGAAGTCCCCCCTACCTCTGATCCCCTCCACCCCCCAGGACCCCAGAGGGGTGACAGTGACCCACTCTGCCCAGCTACAGAAGCTCCCTCGAGGCGGTGGCAGTGCGACGGGCCTGGTGCAGGCAGTTGGAGTCTTCCAATTAAGAAGTGGGTGCTGGAGGGCTTGGCACTCTCCTCTGTGCGGTGGCACGGCAGGCCTCAGTCCAGGACCCAGCTTATGCTCCAGCAGAGCCCTCATTTCGGCTCCCCAGCTCCCGGTTGGGGTACTGAGCTCAGAGGAGTGGAGGAGGCGCCATGGGCGAGGGGGGCCTCTCAGGTTGGCTGCACCTAGTTTAGAAGGTGGCCACGCCCCCTTGAATGGCTTTTAAATCGGATTATAAATCTTTTGTTGAAATTAAACTATGAACACATGTTATGAATTTTATAAAGACAGTTAAAATAGTTAATTGCGTTTGTAATTGCGATGTTTATATATTTTAATATGTTTAATGTAAAAAAAACCAAATGTGGTTATATCACAATAAATAAAAAAATTAAAACAAAATAGTTAAAAGCTTTGTATGTGTTCTTATAAAAAACCTACATTGGAAAATAATAACGAAGCAAGTGCTGTAAAGTCAGTCCACAATAGTAGTATGGCATTGCATTTATGTGTATGCTCATACGCTTGGGAGCCTACGTGTACTGCACCCATGTTTAGTGTATTAATCTTCTTTATAAGTATAGTAGTACAGTCTAAAAATCTTTTTTTTTTCTTTTCAGCTGGACATTTACCAGTTTCTCGGTGTGGAAAATGTCAGTAGTCTGTGCAGTAAAGCTTGTGATGGTGACATTCCGCTTGCTTCACAGTATTGAACAGCCTTCTTTAGAGTTCCCATGAACTTCTCCACAATCCGGTTGGCCTGTGGCCACATGGGCATGATCGTTCGATGAATGACACTGCTTTCATGAATTTGGGAAACTCGTGACTTTGAAACCGACTTTGAAACTGGTGACTGTCTGTTTTGAGCACAATGTGGATTCTAAAAACACTTTGCCAGCACTGGAATGACTATGCTGGCTGGTGTAGATGATATTGACTCTACAGTCGGAGAGCTTCTATTAATCCAGGATTCCTGGAAGATATCCGTTATATCTGAGGAGTCTAAAGAAGTCTGCAGCAACATTTTACTATGCTGACTTTGGAAGCAGTGACGTGTAGATGTTTCGGATTTACGACCTGCTATTGCACTGAATATGGCTCTTTGTGTTGTATACCTTTTGTGAATCATGGGAAGCACAAAGTGTCTGAAATGTGCTATTTGGTTGCGACTATTTCTCTGACACTCGAGCACAAAGTCCATTATTTGTTGTTGTAGAGTATTCTGGACGACAATGTGATTTCCTTATAGTAGGACACCAACTGCAGATTCCAATAGTTTGTGAGCCTATTTAACAGCTCCTACCTCCATGTCACACTATCTGTGCTGACACTAGACTCGGTACATGTCTTCATCTTGTGGTGATAAGCTTGCGAATTTCTTGTAGTGTTAGATCTTTGGTACTTTCTTTTGACATTTGCGCCAATGTGATTGGTCCTGCCTGAAACCTAAGCATGAGGGAGTTGGTGTGTTCTTGGCTCAGAGTGGCCTGGGTAGGTGTTTGACTCTGTGGGTGAAATGAAATCTACTGGTTGAATTCCTTCCCAGACTTATGAATGATCCCATCTTTCTATCATCTGCAGCATGTTGCTGCTTAAGTTGCCCTACATTGTGCTTGGTGTTCTGCCATAATGATACTTTCCAAATAATATGTGCACATACTACTATACTACCACAGACTCTCCTTTACGGGTTGCCTGTAAATATGCCTTCTCTGTATCAGCTTGAGGCAAGCAAACAAAATTAGTCCTCCGTCTCTTGTCTTGGTTTGTGTTGAGCCAGTATGGCCTCCACTTCTACTTAGCCGGTGTCCACCATAAGCCCTGTGCAGAAGGATGGATTGAAGTACGCCATGTACACAGTTGATTTACAAGCATCCCTACATGGCTTAGGCCATATGCATGGTCTGCCAAGTCTCATCAACTCTGGTGTGCGCATCCTGGAAAGGTCAATCAGGTGAAACAGTTATGTCAGAATGTGTAGGGGCGGTGGCAATGGATTCCATCTTTTCTAGGCCAGGATGCATTCCCTTGTCTGAAAACCTGTGTACAAAAAGTTTAAATTCTCTTTTGTTGAATTAGCATTTGGCTGTATTGAGTCAAGCCAACGTGTTGCAGGGTATTGCATGTGCTTTAGAGTATATGTTTCTGTTCTTCTTGATTGCTCCTATGCACCAAAATTTCACTGTAATAGAAAGTAAACGATGTGGGGAATCATTTTCCTTGGAGCCTTTTGAAAGATTTCCACTGCCGAGGGTATGCCAAAGCTGCACCATTTGTAGCGATACAGACCCCTGTGTGTGTGGAAAAGGTGGTGCTGTGACTCGAATGTTGGTCTAGCTCTGGGTGATTCTAGCCCTTGTTTAATTCTAGTTTTGAAAAGACTTGCATGTCATTGAGATAACTAACGTCATTAATGTGCAGGCTACTGGCGTTTTTCTCTAGAGGGGGCTGGGTTAACTTGGCATAGGTCTCACATATCCTGATTTGACTACTTGCATTGTGTTTATGAACAGCCATTGTAGGAAACCCCTAGTGTTGGTCCTTGTACTGGTTGAATGAAGGCTTAACTTAAAAGATTCTTGATATCCGTTCCAAGTGCAGGTTGCAGAGGAATCTGTAATCTCCTATGGTGCTCTGCCCCAGGTCTTACAGCTTAATCAATGTGTAATGATATATGAAAGTCTTTGAATAAAGTATTTTAAACAATTTGTAATGTTGAGACACTACTTTATGCACAGCGCCCTAAAAGGTTGATGGTGGTTACTTCCATTTTACTAGCTCCAATGCATCCCAACCAGTTACTTCCTGGGGCTTTACCTTTCAGTGCATGAATTCCTGTTGCGTTTTTCTTGTCTTTGTTTTTGACCTTTGTTGGGAATTTTCTGCAGTTGTATAAGGTGCATCTGGCACGCCATGTAAATCTGAAATCTGAGTGTCTTGGTGGGTTTGTCCTGCATTTTGTCAGATTCTGTGATGCATATGATGTTGAGAGCTCCTGAGCCAACCATGAACTCGGCTCTCTGTTCTCTTACAGAGGGCATTGTCATGGACCTGTATATGTATTCTTCCGGACAACATTCCAACTCTGACATTGGTGATGCATAGGTCTGATTGCTAAGCTTCAGACATATTGCTGGGGTCTGCTCGTCCTCCGGGCTTCATTTTTGATCCAGACCTGCAGATTCTGGGGAAGTGCTTGGCTTGCCTACACTTGCTCCATTAATGATCCTCTGCCGGGCATTTGCTGTCCTGTGGCAGCTGCACCAGTAAAATCCCTTTCCTTTGAGATTAGAATTGTTAGGGTGTTAGTTCTCAGTAGAGTCTTGCTTTTGGTCTTTGCTGTCGCCATCCAGAAGTTTGATGCACCAATTTGTTGTTGTGGGCCTTTCTTTTCTCCATATGTCCTGCTTGGCTTTCTGCCCTTGCTTCAGTGTGGGCCATGACAAGAACATTGTACCATTGGACAAACTCCTGAAGTAGCTGTTGCAAGCTTGTGGGAGTGAGCATCCTTTGATTCGCAACCTGATGGCCTCTTAGTTGTTGAACTTGTTCACGTCTCCGTGGTAACCAGCTTACTCGGTGTTGTGGCAAATGTGACGACTGACTTGCCTGATAGCTGACCTGCTGTGTTGCAGGTGTATAGCAAAGGCCAGTATTCTTTTAGGCATTTGTTGCTGCTTTTGGAAGAGTTGTTTGTCCTTGGAAGGGTGGCAGAAGGCCTTCGACATAGTCACTCATGAGGTTGATGAGTAGTAGTTCTGTGTAGAATCGGCGTAATTATCCTGCTGTGTTGCCCAAAAGTTGTTAAAGCACCTGATCCGTTTTGCCCACATAGTTCCTTGCCCTTGGCTATCCAGCAAGTCCAAGTGTGGCAGCCTTCTGAAGGCAACCACTAGGTTGCGTCATCTTATTGTTCCTCATTTGACATTTTGAGATTTGGTTGGACATACCCTGGCGTTATGTGCTATGGACTGTGTGGGAAAGTCTCTTGTGGTTCTGGGTGGTATCTGAGTTTTCCATGTGTGGAAAGTTGTGATGACTTTCTAAGCTCACTCAGCTGCCTTGCTTTTGTTCTGTGGGATGACTGGTGTATTGACAATATGGTAAGGGCGGCACCTCAGGGGTGGACCTGAGAACCTGTCTGGGTGCATTTTTATGGCTGAAATGTTTCAGTGAGCTGAGGGGGCTCAGCTTCTGAATTTGTTAAACTGAACAAGTGAGTATACCGACATCCGCCAGTCTTGCCTTTGGTTGTAACTCTACACCACTGGCTCCCTTTTGCAGGTGAGAACATGTCTGTCCAGAAAACTGCTCACCTAAATGGAGGTGGACAGCCACAAGTCACACTAAGGAATCCAAATCCCTGCGCCCACCCTCTATCCCTTTCTGGTGTCCACTGGCGTCTTTACACTTCCCTCCAATCCCCCTGTGGCGACAGGGGGCACTGGTGAATCTCAAGAAGTGTCCGGATCCTACAATGATTACACTTTTTTTTTGCACTGGGTTTTTGTGCTTTTATTTGCGTGGGAAATTCCAACCCTTGTCGTTGGTCTTGGTGCATTCATGCATATCAAGGTCACAGATTGGGGTCGGAATGGAACAAACATGTCTGTGCATAAAAGTGGCAGAAATTCAACAATTGCAATGTTCGACTTTTCGCACCAAATTGTAAATGAATACCACCCGAGAATGCATGCATATTTTGTAAACATTTGTGGGCAGTGGAATTTAACCTATAACGATGGTTAAAGGTTCCCTTTGCAGAGTCATGCAAGTGGCTCATATTGTTCCAGAAAGGCTTGTCTCAGGCCAGGCCTTCAGACATGGCTAGTAGGGCCAGTCAAAGCCGGTAATGACCAGATGGCTAACGTCTGGTAATTGCACGAGCCCAATGATGTTTGGTTGAGAACCTTCCAAAAGGCTATTTTGGTAATCTTCTTCGAAGTGGTGAGGAGAACACAGCGAGATGTGCAACAAAGCCGCATTTATTAGGGCGGCAGTAAACCATCACAGCATGGAAGATTATCTTGAAATGACGTTCCGTCATTTGGTGTAAACGGCCCCGGGGGGATAGCTCAGCGGCAATGTGCGCGCCTTGGAAGCAAGACTACACGAAGCAACACAGGTTCGATCCCCGGGTCCGCGCTTAGAAACCTCTGGGTGTTTAAGGGCATAAGTAACTAAGACCAAACAGAAGTTAAAACCAATAACGCAACCACAAAACAATCCTGTAACAGTGTCTCGATGGCTGCGGCCCTGTGTGAGCTCTTTAAACATGTTAAATTAAAATTAAATGCACCCCAGCAAAGTGGTTTCATGCTGTCATTGGAAACCGAGGCTCTGTTTCAACCATTTTTTTTAAAATGTTTTTAATTTTTTTTAATGTAAACTTTTTTCTTTACCTCAATATCACAAAGTGGTAGTAAGATATGTATTACCAACTATTGTAAATATTAAGTGAAATATAAAGCAGGCCTGACAGCTAATTATGCTACAAAAACCAGCTATTCCGACGAGACTGCAGAGGACTGCACGATACAAACCGTGCCCCTTATTCTGCCTGCATGGAAATGTTAAATGTTAATTTGTTATGGATGATTTCCAGTTACCAAACCAACCATCACGTTAATTACATGTGTCACAGGATGACAGCTGAAGGGTCTTGAGCATTTGCGTCTGATCACGAGTGGGAGGGTTCTGGGGTTTGAAAACAATGGTTGGGAAACTGATTCATGAAGTACCAGATTGTTTCCCCGAGGGAGGTACATATTTTGCTGTCGGGCTAAAGTGTGGCACAAGGTAGTCTTTCCCTCTTGAAGGATCTGCGTGTGTTCCTTCCTGCCTGCGACAATTAAGTTTTATCCAGGTCATTGAGGAGAGAGCCAGTAGAGGGCACCAGAGAGCGCGCGCTGCTGCACCGCGAGACTGTTGCAAGCCATTCTGAAGCGGAATTCGCTCCTTGGGAATCGCCATTCCCGTCGTCTGATACTATTGGCCTAATAATGGAATTCTGCTGACCTAAGTCTTTGTTTTTCATTAATAACGAAAGCGACAGTAATATTTCCAGGCATCTTTATGGGGTGAATATCTGATTTTTTTAAAAGTCCCACAAGAACGGTTCTTTGATTTTAATGTCCATGCATTTAACATTCTGGAGCGCATTAAGAGTGAGTATTTTAATACCTCAAAACGTTAATACCATTACCACATACAGTAACTTCTCGGGGCCGCATCATTCATTACAAGCCACGAGGACCCAAACGTTGTTTTTTTTAAACACTTTATTACGTTATTGCCTCGTACAATACAACCAGGCATACAGAAAAAGAACATAGCATTTTTCCAAGCAGAAGGCAATCATGCACAAATGAGCGCCTGGAGACTGCCCTTGGGTGGTAGTGGTGTGCGGTATAAGTCAACATAACCCAGAAAACGAACCTCCAACAATGCCCAACTGCCATCCCAACGGCCCCCTCACCCCAGCAGGGCCTCTCCGCCAATGCACACAGCGGGACACCCCTCTTCCCCACAACCCTGACTATGCCCAGCAATCACGCCCACCAATGCAATGTGGTCAATCTGTTGAGGGTGTTTGTTCTGATGAATCAAAAAGCGCCTGTACCAATGCATTCCACTGTGCAACGTCTGCACAGTACCGCAGCCAGGGGTGCGTGCTGGGGGAAATGGATTCGCAACTGCCAGGCACGGCACCATAACATCTTCCCCAGCCTAAGTAGATTCGGGGCCTTGCCAAGCTGGGCATATGGCAACCACAGTACCTCCTTCAAGAAATATTGTTGGACCGAGGGCTGTACAAGCGTCCTGTCCAGTGTAGGTTCATTGGCTAGCCATCCCATCACAAATTGTAGCTGTCCTGCGAGGTAATGCAATTCAAAGTGGGGTTTCCTGATTTCCTCCCCTGTCTTCATAAGCCCTCTGTAGTGTGCCTAGGGCAATCCTGTTTCTGCCACCCACCCCTCTCAAGAATCCCCCACTCACCAAATTCAACCCATTGAGGAACTTCCTGGGTATTCCAAAGGAACATTGACAAAGTGGTAGAGGAGGCGGGGCGGCCCACCATCTTCGAGAGACCCCCCACCCCGCCCTGCCAGTCATCGATAGAAGCCTGGTCCAGAAGGCAATGGACTGATTCCCCATTTTGTTGTCCCTTTTGACTATATGGGGATTTATTTTTTAACGCTTGAAGTTATTCTGTAACGCTTTTGTGTGGTAGCAACTACTGCCCCCTCAAAAGCAGGCGTAAAAGATTAGATGAATGTTTGACGCTCCTTGTTTGGGGGAGTGACAAAACATATGGTATTTAAAAAAAATAATGGATGTTTTACGACTACCACCAACCACACAATTTGGCCCTTTGTGTACATGTATAGATTGTATAGGTTAGCAAAACAATGGTTTCAGGGAAGCATCAGTGGGACGATGTAGTGTTTTTTTTCATTAACCCTAGTACAAGTGCTTCACTGGTGGTCAAGGGGAAAACCCTTTCACAATACTCCAGTCCAAGCGATTCTTAAAATAGACGCATCTCTCACTGGGTGGGGAGCCCATTACCTTCACCACACAGCGGATGGCCTGTGGATACAGATCCGATCACAGCCCAGAACCACATCAGCCTTTTGGAACTACTAGCTGTACTTCAAGCCCTAGAAGCCTTCCAGCTGCATCTAATGGGCTGAATGGTGCAAGTCCTCATAGACCGCACCACTGCCATGTTTTACATAAAAGTAGGGAGACACACAGTCTCCAAGTCTGTCCAGGCTATCGCAAAAAATATATAAGTGGGCACTTAAGAGGAACAGGTCCCTAGTGTCTCAACACATTCCAGGGGAACTCCATGCTCTGGCAGACACTCTAAGCCGAAGCCTCTAACCGAGGAACACGAGTAGCAACTCAACAGAGGAATTCTAGACGGTCTTCTCCCTCTGGGGTTATCCTCCTTTAGATTTGTTTGCCACAAACCTAAATGCACAATGCCCAGACTTTGCATCCAGGTTTCCTCCACCCAGATCCAAGGGGAACGCCCTGTGGATAAGTTGGTCAGGGAAATGTGCTTTCGCTTTTCCACCAGCACCACTCCTGAGCAGGATAGTGCACAGGATGCACCAGGAACAAGCTACTCTAATCCTGGTTGCTCCTATGTGGGCGCCACAACCTTGGTTCGCACATCAATGTGCAAACCGATCAAACTCCTGTGCCCCAACAACATGCTATCCCAGCACGGGGGAACAACACTCCACCCACATTCAATCGATTAACTTGGCAGCCTGGCCCCTGAAGTCCTAGAATTTCGACACTTAAAATTACCTCAAAGGTGTATGGATATCCTCAGGAGGCACGCAAACCTAACACCAGGCACTGCTACTTCAACAAATGGAAAAGATTTGTAATCTGGTGGCAATCAAAAGATGTAAACCCTATTGAATGTACCCCATCACACATTCTTCATTAGATGCTCCACTTACTTGACACTGGCCTAATATTTCACTCCATCAACGTTCACCTACTGGCTCTGTTCGCGTACACCACGTCACAAAACAAGGGGTCCTGGTGAAAAGTCTCTGTTAAGGCTTTCATGGAGGGAGTAAAGAGACTTTACAGCCTCCCCCTCCCCCATTTCCAACCCGTGTCCAGGTTGGGATCTTAATGTTGTACTTGCAAAGCTCATGGGTCCACCCTTTGATCCTATGCACAAATCCAGCCTCAAACACCTAACCTATAAAACAGTTTCCTAAAAGCCATCACCTCAATTAGACTGGTTAGTGAGTTACAAGCATTGTCAGTGCAACACATTTTTCTTTGTTATCCACAAGGGCAAAGCGGTACTTGGACCACATCCTAGGTTTTCACCCAACTTCATATCCAAGTTCCATGTTAACCAAACCATTGAACCTCCTGCTTTCTTTCAAAATCCATCCAACTCAGCTGAGAGAAACCTCCATGGAGGGCCATTTTGTACTATGTAAACAAAACGGAACCGCTAAGAAAAACAGACCAACTGTTTGTCTCCATAGCACCTGGTAGGCAGGGTGATCACATTACAAATATCGCCATCTCCAAATGGATAGTAGCTCTGCTATTCCCTATCAAAGAAAACCCTGACTTTCACAGCAAAAGCTCACTCTACCAGAGGTACAGGGCATACTTGGGCATTTATTGCAAACCTCCCTCTAGACGCCATTTGCAAAGCAGCTACATGGAGTTCCATTCATACCTTTACTCGGCATTACTGCATTGACACACATTCTAAAGCAGATTCAGGTGTGACAAGTGGTGCTAAAACATCTGTTTGTTGCCGTACCTTCTAACACATCACCTTCTCCAGATACTGCTTGCTAGTCTATGCATAGTATGTGATCTAAGCAGATCCACAAGCCTCAAAAGGGATACATTAATCACTATTCGTATTTCTGATGCTTGTATCTGCTAAGATTCACATGCTCCCACTCTTACTCCCCTTTTGGAGTAGAAGGTGCATAGATGTTCTTCTGGCTTTATCACTTCTTCTCTGCTTTATTACATCTGTACACATGCTACACTTCATGCTACCTCATGATAGAAACAAAACAATCTAAGGGACATTGACACATGAAGGACCATAGGCACAGTGGATGTCACACTAGTGATAGTATTACTGGCACACCCTGTCCACATCCCTTATCGAGTTTCGAAAACAGATAATATAATACTCTGCGACTACCACTAGATGTTGGCCTATGCATAGCATGTGAATCTAAGCAGATCCAAGCATCAGAAATATGATTATGATGAGTAATGTATCCCATATAGCTGAGGCATACCAAAATGAAAAGCATTGCCATTGAAGAATATACAGCCCCACAAGCAAGGCTTCTGATAGTATTTTGCTACCTATTCCTATTTCCACCTCGTAGGCATTTTCAATGTTATTTTATTTTACCTCTAAAACAATTTTATGCCTCCAACCATGCAAATGAAGTTACATTTTTTTTCCTCAAAGTTGCTCTTCCAGCCAGATACAAATATTGGAGCGCCTTTCTTATCTGCTGTTAATCTGATCCACACCTAGCCATAGAGCTGTGTGTGTTGAAGCACTGGGCAGGCTTCTCCTATGTGTCAGTTGTTTCCTTTTTTTTGTTAGTATTATTTTTAC
This sequence comes from Ambystoma mexicanum, assembly GCF_040938575.1. Lineage (NCBI taxonomy): Eukaryota > Metazoa > Chordata > Amphibia > Caudata > Ambystomatidae > Ambystoma > Ambystoma mexicanum. The sequence goes on along the minus strand of NC_090933.1, from coordinate 447,908,400 downwards.
CACCCAATATTTTTTTATTGCTGGGAGTAGTCACCTGTTTTGAAGTGTCTTTTACACTTCTTGTCAACAGTGTGACATATCATGGGCTCAACAGACGTGGAAAATAACTAAACAAAAACAAATAGTTGCAGAATTTGGACTAAGCCCCCCTTTCGAATGGATTATGTCCTCTATGTATTTCTCATTTTATGAGATCTTCATTTCCAGCTTCAGCTGCTTTGGAAAAATGTTTCTTGTCAGCAGAGGGCGCTGTGCGTTGAGACGGCCGACCAGGCCGGCCCAGTGTCCATCAATGAAGATATCCTAAAATGAGGAATACTTGGGAGGAACATCCAGTCGAAAGAGGGTTATCGGGGTAACTTGTTCCTCTCCAGTACCATCTTTGTCCCTTCTTCCAGTTATATACTCAAGCAAACTCCTACCTAGGTCAAAACTTTAGCAAGGAAAATGGAGCAAAACAAGTTAGTAGTTTATCAACTGCTTCCCCAGCCCAAGGATTTAAAGTTAACACAATTCCTGGTTCTTCCGTCGCTTCGGCTCTTTCTCAATGACAAAACCTCCTCCAGCTTGACTCCTGATGAGATTGGGACAGGGCCAGCTCTGATGCTTTTTTGAATGCTCCATAGCTGTTGCTGTGGATCTAGGGTGAGTTGCAGGAACAGCTCAAACTTTTCCATTTGTGGAGAGCGAACTGGGGTTCCAGTTTCCCCAGGAAGAGGCTTGAGGCTTGCCACTGCTCTTCACCAGGGTCCTTCCTCTCTACTGCTCACCTGCTCCTGGTATACTGTGTTTGTTCCTCTGCTCACTGTAAGTTGAACCCCAATAAGGGTCTCCCCTCCACCCCCCACATTGGACAATTTATGCCCTTTTCTTACTATCTGCTCTCTCTATGTAATAGTTTTTTGAATGCTGGGTTCCTCCGGTTTCTCACACTTGACTGGTTCTTTTCTACCACCACCTCATACTCTTCCACCTGCCACCCTCCGGTGTTCCCTCTCCTGCCGACCCCTGGTACTCTTGCCCCTGGCCACCTCCTAGCATTCTTTCTCCCTTCTTGTCTCCAGCTTATCCGCTAGTTTCTCTCCTTCTCCAGCCTCCATCTCCCACTTCTCTCCTGAATTACCAACTCTTTCCAAACTCCGCTCATGACTTCGTCCAACCCCGTACACCACTTTTTAGTGAGTCGTGGCTTAAATGACCTAACAAAATCCAAAATAAAACCAAGTGGGCCACACAATCTGGACCAAAGGCACATAGGCTGAATACACAAAGTCCATGTATCTTAATATTAAGATTCCTTTAAAGAGCTGTATGACTTAGCTGAGCGTACCCTTCAACCACTGCTCGATGTCTCTCGTGTGGTGACTGACCCTAGTAGGAGCTGATGCTGCCTGTCCAGGGGTTAGCGGACAGACAAGAGACTGGCCCTATCTAATTGCAGACCAAAGATTTTGGTCTGCAATTCGTTGGTGCCAGTATCTTTTTGTCTGTCCCCTACTAGGGTTAGTTAAATGTCTTGAAGCCCTCCTTCCACTTGGCTGGGATTGATACCATGGTCTGCAGCTGCGTGCCTGATTTTGCAAGGATTTTGATTGGCTTCCCTTAACTATGGCGCCTAAATCGGGCGTCGGTTTCTTTTACTGGGAATCAGATGAAGACAAAAAAAAAATCAGTCCGCCATCTTGGAGTGGGACAGTGTGCATTCCCATGCATGTGTGTGTGCGTATGCACAGAGAAGCAGATGCGGCTCTGCTTCTGGGGTTAATGTACTTGGGCACTGTTTCCTACAATAATGTAGTTCTTAAACTTCACCTGTAGATGTTGGTTGGTTAGAGGTGGGTAGACTGTATTGTGGGTTTGTCTACCCACTGGTGTTTTGTGTGACACTGCATTAGGCACCCGCTGACATTTCCAAACAAATAACATCTCTTAACGGACCAGTAACATTTTCATTACAAATGTGACAGCTACCGGCCCACTGACAGGGACTACCCACCCCCACCCCAAGCCCATCAGCCACTAGCTCTGAGAGGTACCCAGACTTTGTCCCAAGAAAAAGCCAGGAGACTTGGTCACAAGGCATTTCATTTTATTATTGGTGTTGAGATGCACCTTATTACAAACCATGCTGCTTCAAAACGCAGGGGCAACAGGGAGGGAACGGTAGTGTAAATTACAATTAAAGAACCGAAATAATGTCCTTTCCTGGTAAACCAAAATACATATATGAAAACAATGGTGTGTTAACACCTCCCAATGAGTTGCACATAATTGGTGCTCAGGTTGTTGTATACATTTATTAACTTGAAGCAAAGTGTTATAAATGAAGGATATATACATATTTTAAAATACTTCATCCCAAATGAGTGTCTACAGGAAGCGGGTAGGTACAAACCATCATAGTCAATTTACACTATATTCCTGTATGCATAGGGTGGTATGAGGGGAGGCTAGTAGGAGAGTGGAGGATACGGATATGTGGGTGGGGAGGGGGCGGCATGTCCTCAGTCAGGAAAGCAGCAAGGGCTGGCCAGGGCTGCTGTCCGTGCCAGAGCGCCTAACACAGTGGGGCCATAGAGGGGATTGATTGGTTTTATTTTCAGAGTTGGGGTTTGAGATGTTTTTGAAGAGAGGGTAGTTTGTATTGCAGGGATCGACATTTGGATTGGACGAGTAGGATCTAAAAGTAGCTCATGGGTATCCAGAATTTACCAGTAACCAGGAGCTACCACTGGGGAATGAGGAGCTAGTACATAGGATTGCATCTTATGTGGAAGTTAGATTTGTGGAATGCTATCATTTTCTCTATTTGACCCCTTATTATATAAATGTCGAATGGGTGTGTCCTAATCATTATTTATGGATTGTCCCAACTGAGTCAAATTCACATAGGTGTGTTTCTTTCAGCATCAGTTGGCCTGGGGAGCCTAAAGTAGCTACTGATGGCTGTTGCTTTCAAGCTAACAAGGCTTTTATAGGCTACAAGCAGGAGATTAATGGCTCCCAGATCCCTTCAATTTTGAACCCTGGGTTGGCTCTTAGAGCCTTTGGGATGGCGTTCCAGAGGTTGGATAGTCGTCCCTAAAGCGCGTCCTACACATCATACATGGTGTATTGAATTTTGAGGGGATGAAGTTATCTACACACTCCTACCAGTTCTTCCCCAGACCCCCCCACCATTTGTTCCTGTCGTGCCTTCCTCCTACTGGAGGTGTTGCGAAATGATCCCTTTGGAACCAGGGCCTTCCTTGGTATCGCAGTGATTAAGCTGGGCAGAACTAAGTTTCCTGACCACGTCATTGCACAGCTCCTATGCTGCCACACACCTGTGACCAATGCTCTACACTCACTAAATTGCTGCATTCAGGAGCCAGCGTTTCTCAATCAACCACTTGCTCGTAAGTAGCGTTTTTCCGGTTTCCTCTGTCTGACCCTTATTGTATTTTTACCTCTACTAACATGGCAACCTGCCTCCGGATATTCCTTGCAGTTTTGGTGACTGCTTGACCACATCAACCTGGTGAATGGCCCTGACCTGTGTATTTGACTTGGTCTTGAAAGAGCATGTTTTGTTTGCCTCTTCTTGGATCATTTTCTGTCTGTGTCTTGGAACTATTCCACTTTGGATTTCTTCCTTTGATTTCAATACCTGTTGGACTGCGTGGGGTGGGCCCACCTTTTTACCTGGATATGGGCGGATTGTTTTTTGCTCCTTTGGACTGCTCGCCTTTTCCCCAGGAAGGGAAACTCCTTACCACGGCCATACCATCTGAAGGGGTTTTCCTGCATCTTAGTTTGGTGTCCTTGTGCTGTTCGGGTCAGGCCCCTTGGACTGTTTTTCCCCATTGGTACTATGGAACGGGTCCTCTCCCCTATGGACCTAAAACCTTGATGCAATTACTATCTGCAAAGGTATTTGGTTTTCTTCTGTCCTCCCTCAGGGTAAGTTAAGGTAAGATACTGGGAATTTGGCGCGGTATAGCCGGGTGGAATTTTGCGTGGTGTAGCCGGTTGGAAAATCTTGCATCAAATAACAGGTTTTTTTCTTGCATCTCTACGAGAGAGCCGTTTGTCATTCCACCACCGTTTTGCTTGACTCCCTCTCAGAAGTCTGATTTATTGAAGCTTGTATCGCAGTGTCGGGAGGAAAGTCTTTCTCCCCCTGGGACTACCCTGCTAAATGATGACACTTGGTGACCTGCTAGCTATATAAGCCCTTAAATATGTATCCAGGGTTTTAGGACCCACAGAAAAGACATTCCAGTGTGTGATGTGCAAGGAGATGAACTTAATCCTTAATTCATTTGGAAGCTTTGCCAGAGCTCTGGGATCAGGTGAGATGAGGTAGAGTGGATTTGACTCCTCTAGGATAAGTCTGGCTACTCCATATTGCATAGTTTGAAGTTGAAGAAAGGAAGCTTTATTGAGGCCCATGTAGAGGCTACTACAATAGTCCAAGTTTGATAGCACAATTTGGCCCTTTGTGTACATGTATAGATTGTATAGGTTAGCAAAACAATGGTTTCAGGGAAGCATCAGTGGGACGATGTAGTGTTTTTTTTCATTAACCCTAGTACAAGTGCTTCACTGGTGGTCAAGGGGAAAACCCTTTCACAATACTCCAGTCCAAGCGATTCTTAAAATAGACGCATCTCTCACTGGGTGGGGAGCCCATTACCTTCACCACACAGCGGATGGCCTGTGGATACAGATCCGATCACAGCCCAGAACCACATCAGCCTTTTGGAACTACTAGCTGTACTTCAAGCCCTAGAAGCCTTCCAGCTGCATCTAATGGGCTGAATGGTGCAAGTCCTCATAGACCGCACCACTGCCATGTTTTACATAAAAGTAGGGAGACACACAGTCTCCAAGTCTGTCCAGGCTATCGCAAAAAATATATAAGTGGGCACTTAAGAGGAACAGGTCCCTAGTGTCTCAACACATTCCAGGGGAACTCCATGCTCTGGCAGACACTCTAAGCCGAAGCCTCTAACCGAGGAACACGAGTAGCAACTCAACAGAGGAATTCTAGACGGTCTTCTCCCTCTGGGGTTATCCTCCTTTAGATTTGTTTGCCACAAACCTAAATGCACAATGCCCAGACTTTGCATCCAGGTTTCCTCCACCCAGATCCAAGGGGAACGCCCTGTGGATAAGTTGGTCAGGGAAATGTGCTTTCGCTTTTCCACCAGCACCACTCCTGAGCAGGATAGTGCACAGGATGCACCAGGAACAAGCTACTCTAATCCTGGTTGCTCCTATGTGGGCGCCACAACCTTGGTTCGCACATCAATGTGCAAACCGATCAAACTCCTGTGCCCCAACAACATGCTATCCCAGCACGGGGGAACAACACTCCACCCACATTCAATCGATTAACTTGGCAGCCTGGCCCCTGAAGTCCTAGAATTTCGACACTTAAAATTACCTCAAAGGTGTATGGATATCCTCAGGAGGCACGCAAACCTAACACCAGGCACTGCTACTTCAACAAATGGAAAAGATTTGTAATCTGGTGGCAATCAAAAGATGTAAACCCTATTGAATGTACCCCATCACACATTCTTCATTAGATGCTCCACTTACTTGACACTGGCCTAATATTTCACTCCATCAACGTTCACCTACTGGCTCTGTTCGCGTACACCACGTCACAAAACAAGGGGTCCTGGTGAAAAGTCTCTGTTAAGGCTTTCATGGAGGGAGTAAAGAGACTTTACAGCCTCCCCCTCCCCCATTTCCAACCCGTGTCCAGGTTGGGATCTTAATGTTGTACTTGCAAAGCTCATGGGTCCACCCTTTGATCCTATGCACAAATCCAGCCTCAAACACCTAACCTATAAAACAGTTTCCTAAAAGCCATCACCTCAATTAGACTGGTTAGTGAGTTACAAGCATTGTCAGTGCAACACATTTTTCTTTGTTATCCACAAGGGCAAAGCGGTACTTGGACCACATCCTAGGTTTTCACCCAACTTCATATCCAAGTTCCATGTTAACCAAACCATTGAACCTCCTGCTTTCTTTCAAAATCCATCCAACTCAGCTGAGAGAAACCTCCATGGAGGGCCATTTTGTACTATGTAAACAAAACGGAACCGCTAAGAAAAACAGACCAACTGTTTGTCTCCATAGCACCTGGTAGGCAGGGTGATCACATTACAAATATCGCCATCTCCAAATGGATAGTAGCTCTGCTATTCCCTATCAAAGAAAACCCTGACTTTCACAGCAAAAGCTCACTCTACCAGAGGTACAGGGCATACTTGGGCATTTATTGCAAACCTCCCTCTAGACGCCATTTGCAAAGCAGCTACATGGAGTTCCATTCATACCTTTACTCGGCATTACTGCATTGACACACATTCTAAAGCAGATTCAGGTGTGACAAGTGGTGCTAAAACATCTGTTTGTTGCCGTACCTTCTAACACATCACCTTCTCCAGATACTGCTTGCTAGTCTATGCATAGTATGTGATCTAAGCAGATCCACAAGCCTCAAAAGGGATACATTAATCACTATTCGTATTTCTGATGCTTGTATCTGCTAAGATTCACATGCTCCCACTCTTACTCCCCTTTTGGAGTAGAAGGTGCATAGATGTTCTTCTGGCTTTATCACTTCTTCTCTGCTTTATTACATCTGTACACATGCTACACTTCATGCTACCTCATGATAGAAACAAAACAATCTAAGGGACATTGACACATGAAGGACCATAGGCACAGTGGATGTCACACTAGTGATAGTATTACTGGCACACCCTGTCCACATCCCTTATCGAGTTTCGAAAACAGATAATATAATACTCTGCGACTACCACTAGATGTTGGCCTATGCATAGCATGTGAATCTAAGCAGATCCAAGCATCAGAAATATGATTATGATGAGTAATGTATCCCATATAGCTGAGGCATACCAAAATGAAAAGCATTGCCATTGAAGAATATACAGCCCCACAAGCAAGGCTTCTGATAGTATTTTGCTACCTATTCCTATTTCCACCTCGTAGGCATTTTCAATGTTATTTTATTTTACCTCTAAAACAATTTTATGCCTCCAACCATGCAAATGAAGTTACATTTTTTTTCCTCAAAGTTGCTCTTCCAGCCAGATACAAATATTGGAGCGCCTTTCTTATCTGCTGTTAATCTGATCCACACCTAGCCATAGAGCTGTGTGTGTTGAAGCACTGGGCAGGCTTCTCCTATGTGTCAGTTGTTTCCTTTTTTTTGTTAGTATTATTTTTACCACCCAATATTTTTTTATTGCTGGGAGTAGTCACCTGTTTTGAAGTGTCTTTTACACTTCTTGTCAACAGTGTGACATATCATGGGCTCAACAGACGTGGAAAATAACTAAACAAAAACAAATAGTTGCAGAATTTGGACTAAGCCCCCCTTTCGAATGGATTATGTCCTCTATGTATTTCTCATTTTATGAGATCTTCATTTCCAGCTTCAGCTGCTTTGGAAAAATGTTTCTTGTCAGCAGAGGGCGCTGTGCGTTGAGACGGCCGACCAGGCCGGCCCAGTGTCCATCAATGAAGATATCCTAAAATGAGGAATACTTGGGAGGAACATCCAGTCGAAAGAGGGTTATCGGGGTAACTTGTTCCTCTCCAGTACCATCTTTGTCCCTTCTTCCAGTTATATACTCAAGCAAACTCCTACCTAGGTCAAAACTTTAGCAAGGAAAATGGAGCAAAACAAGTTAGTAGTTTATCAACTGCTTCCCCAGCCCAAGGATTTAAAGTTAACACAATTCCTGGTTCTTCCGTCGCTTCGGCTCTTTCTCAATGACAAAACCTCCTCCAGCTTGACTCCTGATGAGATTGGGACAGGGCCAGCTCTGATGCTTTTTTGAATGCTCCATAGCTGTTGCTGTGGATCTAGGGTGAGTTGCAGGAACAGCTCAAACTTTTCCATTTGTGGAGAGCGAACTGGGGTTCCAGTTTCCCCAGGAAGAGGCTTGAGGCTTGCCACTGCTCTTCACCAGGGTCCTTCCTCTCTACTGCTCACCTGCTCCTGGTATACTGTGTTTGTTCCTCTGCTCACTGTAAGTTGAACCCCAATAAGGGTCTCCCCTCCACCCCCCACATTGGACAATTTATGCCCTTTTCTTACTATCTGCTCTCTCTATGTAATAGTTTTTTGAATGCTGGGTTCCTCCGGTTTCTCACACTTGACTGGTTCTTTTCTACCACCACCTCATACTCTTCCACCTGCCACCCTCCGGTGTTCCCTCTCCTGCCGACCCCTGGTACTCTTGCCCCTGGCCACCTCCTAGCATTCTTTCTCCCTTCTTGTCTCCAGCTTATCCGCTAGTTTCTCTCCTTCTCCAGCCTCCATCTCCCACTTCTCTCCTGAATTACCAACTCTTTCCAAACTCCGCTCATGACTTCGTCCAACCCCGTACACCACTTTTTAGTGAGTCGTGGCTTAAATGACCTAACAAAATCCAAAATAAAACCAAGTGGGCCACACAATCTGGACCAAAGGCACATAGGCTGAATACACAAAGTCCATGTATCTTAATATTAAGATTCCTTTAAAGAGCTGTATGACTTAGCTGAGCGTACCCTTCAACCACTGCTCGATGTCTCTCGTGTGGTGACTGACCCTAGTAGGAGCTGATGCTGCCTGTCCAGGGGTTAGCGGACAGACAAGAGACTGGCCCTATCTAATTGCAGACCAAAGATTTTGGTCTGCAATTCGTTGGTGCCAGTATCTTTTTGTCTGTCCCCTACTAGGGTTAGTTAAATGTCTTGAAGCCCTCCTTCCACTTGGCTGGGATTGATACCATGGTCTGCAGCTGCGTGCCTGATTTTGCAAGGATTTTGATTGGCTTCCCTTAACTATGGCGCCTAAATCGGGCGTCGGTTTCTTTTACTGGGAATCAGATGAAGACAAAAAAAAAATCAGTCCGCCATCTTGGAGTGGGACAGTGTGCATTCCCATGCATGTGTGTGTGCGTATGCACAGAGAAGCAGATGCGGCTCTGCTTCTGGGGTTAATGTACTTGGGCACTGTTTCCTACAATAATGTAGTTCTTAAACTTCACCTGTAGATGTTGGTTGGTTAGAGGTGGGTAGACTGTATTGTGGGTTTGTCTACCCACTGGTGTTTTGTGTGACACTGCATTAGGCACCCGCTGACATTTCCAAACAAATAACATCTCTTAACGGACCAGTAACATTTTCATTACAAATGTGACAGCTACCGGCCCACTGACAGGGACTACCCACCCCCACCCCAAGCCCATCAGCCACTAGCTCTGAGAGGTACCCAGACTTTGTCCCAAGAAAAAGCCAGGAGACTTGGTCACAAGGCATTTCATTTTATTATTGGTGTTGAGATGCACCTTATTACAAACCATGCTGCTTCAAAACGCAGGGGCAACAGGGAGGGAACGGTAGTGTAAATTACAATTAAAGAACCGAAATAATGTCCTTTCCTGGTAAACCAAAATACATATATGAAAACAATGGTGTGTTAACACCTCCCAATGAGTTGCACATAATTGGTGCTCAGGTTGTTGTATACATTTATTAACTTGAAGCAAAGTGTTATAAATGAAGGATATATACATATTTTAAAATACTTCATCCCAAATGAGTGTCTACAGGAAGCGGGTAGGTACAAACCATCATAGTCAATTTACACTATATTCCTGTATGCATAGGGTGGTATGAGGGGAGGCTAGTAGGAGAGTGGAGGATACGGATATGTGGGTGGGGAGGGGGCGGCATGTCCTCAGTCAGGAAAGCAGCAAGGGCTGGCCAGGGCTGCTGTCCGTGCCAGAGCGCCTAACACAGTGGGGCCATAGAGGGGATTGATTGGTTTTATTTTCAGAGTTGGGGTTTGAGATGTTTTTGAAGAGAGGGTAGTTTGTATTGCAGGGATCGACATTTGGATTGGACGAGTAGGATCTAAAAGTAGCTCATGGGTATCCAGAATTTACCAGTAACCAGGAGCTACCACTGGGGAATGAGGAGCTAGTACATAGGATTGCATCTTATGTGGAAGTTAGATTTGTGGAATGCTATCATTTTCTCTATTTGACCCCTTATTATATAAATGTCGAATGGGTGTGTCCTAATCATTATTTATGGATTGTCCCAACTGAGTCAAATTCACATAGGTGTGTTTCTTTCAGCATCAGTTGGCCTGGGGAGCCTAAAGTAGCTACTGATGGCTGTTGCTTTCAAGCTAACAAGGCTTTTATAGGCTACAAGCAGGAGATTAATGGCTCCCAGATCCCTTCAATTTTGAACCCTGGGTTGGCTCTTAGAGCCTTTGGGATGGCGTTCCAGAGGTTGGATAGTCGTCCCTAAAGCGCGTCCTACACATCATACATGGTGTATTGAATTTTGAGGGGATGAAGTTATCTACACACTCCTACCAGTTCTTCCCCAGACCCCCCCACCATTTGTTCCTGTCGTGCCTTCCTCCTACTGGAGGTGTTGCGAAATGATCCCTTTGGAACCAGGGCCTTCCTTGGTATCGCAGTGATTAAGCTGGGCAGAACTAAGTTTCCTGACCACGTCATTGCACAGCTCCTATGCTGCCACACACCTGTGACCAATGCTCTACACTCACTAAATTGCTGCATTCAGGAGCCAGCGTTTCTCAATCAACCACTTGCTCGTAAGTAGCGTTTTTCCGGTTTCCTCTGTCTGACCCTTATTGTATTTTTACCTCTACTAACATGGCAACCTGCCTCCGGATATTCCTTGCAGTTTTGGTGACTGCTTGACCACATCAACCTGGTGAATGGCCCTGACCTGTGTATTTGACTTGGTCTTGAAAGAGCATGTTTTGTTTGCCTCTTCTTGGATCATTTTCTGTCTGTGTCTTGGAACTATTCCACTTTGGATTTCTTCCTTTGATTTCAATACCTGTTGGACTGCGTGGGGTGGGCCCACCTTTTTACCTGGATATGGGCGGATTGTTTTTTGCTCCTTTGGACTGCTCGCCTTTTCCCCAGGAAGGGAAACTCCTTACCACGGCCATACCATCTGAAGGGGTTTTCCTGCATCTTAGTTTGGTGTCCTTGTGCTGTTCGGGTCAGGCCCCTTGGACTGTTTTTCCCCATTGGTACTATGGAACGGGTCCTCTCCCCTATGGACCTAAAACCTTGATGCAATTACTATCTGCAAAGGTATTTGGTTTTCTTCTGTCCTCCCTCAGGGTAAGTTAAGGTAAGATACTGGGAATTTGGCGCGGTATAGCCGGGTGGAATTTTGCGTGGTGTAGCCGGTTGGAAAATCTTGCATCAAATAACAGGTTTTTTTCTTGCATCTCTACGAGAGAGCCGTTTGTCATTCCACCACCGTTTTGCTTGACTCCCTCTCAGAAGTCTGATTTATTGAAGCTTGTATCGCAGTGTCGGGAGGAAAGTCTTTCTCCCCCTGGGACTACCCTGCTAAATGATGACACTTGGTGACCTGCTAGCTATATAAGCCCTTAAATATGTATCCAGGGTTTTAGGACCCACAGAAAAGACATTCCAGTGTGTGATGTGCAAGGAGATGAACTTAATCCTTAATTCATTTGGAAGCTTTGCCAGAGCTCTGGGATCAGGTGAGATGAGGTAGAGTGGATTTGACTCCTCTAGGATAAGTCTGGCTACTCCATATTGCATAGTTTGAAGTTGAAGAAAGGAAGCTTTATTGAGGCCCATGTAGAGGCTACTACAATAGTCCAAGTTTGATAGCACAAGGGCTTTCGTGTCAGGTCATTTATTTTGGGTCATCTATAGGTATGGTACAATTTGTTCGGAAAATTTGATTTCTCTGGGAGTTGGATAAGCAGGGGTCAAAAATGTTAGCAGTTTAAGTAGGCTCCGAAGGGGCGGGCTACCCATTGAATGTAGCCAGTGGAAGGGTAGTTTATCAGCCAGGGTGGAGATTCCAAAGATTAGTTTTGCATGAATCAAGGTCAAGGTTAACGACCGCAATCCAGTCCTGGATGGATTGGAGACCATTAAGATGTTGTCAGGAGTCCCCCTGAAGATTAACAGAGATCTGCACATTATCTTGGGAGAAGTTGGAGAACAGGCATACTGATATACGCCACAACAAGGAAAAGGTAACATGGGTACCTGATGATGATGATGGGATAGCTGAATGTATATATGTCATCGTATAGAACAGTAAATTGAATCAAGAACTGTCCTTATTGGACATCACACTTTATGACTGCAGTTAATACTGAAGTAGCTTATTATTTTAAAGTGAGTTATGGAAGCATGTCGTCTTGGGATGTGAGTTCTTAATTCACTTGCACACGGACAAGGCCAATGTTTTAAGACCACTACGGTGGTGATGTGCACAACCTAAAATCACATTTGCGTAAAGCTGAAAGCTAGGAAAGCATGTTTATATGGTATCGCATTGTTTGGCCGACAGAAATTTTTTCGATGGAATCTTTCTGCAAAAATGTAATCGAAAAACTCATTGAAATATATAGGGGGTGGGAGAGGTTTGGGGTACAACGAATATCATATGGAAAGGGGAGGCTTGGGGGTGGGGGACATCATTTTTTTTCAATGCATTCATATCGACAGAAATGTCATAGAAAAAAAACTCATGTCTACAAAAGAACATAGAACCGTTTCTATAAGGCAAGCCAGTTGTTGAATTTACACATTGAAGAGCCACAGGGAAAGGGTGGGTTTGGGGAATGTGGAACCAATACCCAATTTTGATGTTACCCCTCGGGCAGAGAAATGTACCAAGCTGGATCCTTTGGAGATTGTACCTAGGACATTTCTCGGTGTGTCACATAGTTTCATTCGGTCCACGGGTCGGGATCGATTTTTGCTAGTAGGAGCCCATTTGCCTGCTATCGGCCTCTTTGCCTTGCTCCTACATTTATGGATTCCACCGGTCCACCCGCTGTACTGCCAGACGTCTCACCAAGAGCACAGTTCCTACCTTATTCCTGAATTATTCTCCAGGAGTCTCAGCCAGCTATTGTTCACCATATCTTCACAAATGCAGAGAAGTTCAAGCAATGTTGCACTTCTTTGCAGGGGACATCCCATTGGAGCTTTCATACAAAGGAGACCACTCCTTTTTATCAACTTATCAGTGCACCGCAAGTATGTGTAATGGGAGATCCAATCACGTGTAACTCACCAATATTGATAGCTGTGCCGCTTTTGATGCGCCCTGTTGCTCTTTCCAACCGGCCATTTAATTTTTGACCATGATATTGAAAGCGAGCGTCCCCAAATAGCACGACCCTCCCCTCAATGAGAGGCAGCAATGGACTCTCCCAAAATGGGAATAAGGCTAGGACCAAGTGCGGGTGAGCTTAATGGAAGTTTATCTAAGTCAAATAGGGCATGCAAAGAACTCTGCAAACTCCGAGAGCGTTCTGTCTGACAATCGCAATGTCAGGTGTTTATATTTACAAAAAGTGTCTTAGGCATCTACACACTATAGGGGGCACATGTACATGGGGATTGGGTGGCGTTGACTATACGTGCAGATGTGATGCGTCGCTTCGTGGTTGGTGCACATTGACGGGTGCCAACGTGGGGTGGGCAGGTCTGCTGGGCTCACCCGGGAGGTGGTGTTAGGCCAGGCGTGGTCAGTGTCATTGATGGACTTCTTTCTTGGCTTTCTGCCCTAATGGCAATGGACACCCCATTCATTCAATGCTGCAATGTCAGTTGTCCTGTAAATCCTACAATAGGTTATTCTACAGGTTAATACAACACAGGAGGAATGCACATTGGGTGGAATACTTTGACGATACATCAATACATGGTTACTGTTTTCCTGTTGACTAGGTATCATGGGCCATGGGGTCGGGTCTCAGGGCATGGGGTAAGCTGTCTGAACTTTGGGTCTCGTTAGAAGTAATGACAGATGCTTTTACACAATGTTGGTGCAATATTAGGTGTCTTATTTTACAAGAGTCATTAATCTGGGGTGACCTTAGGTCGTGGGACCTATGAGGGGGCACCGGTGGCCTTTGGTTATGGCCGGGTTTTGCTGCTGGGCTGTAAATAATTCAGGTTGCTGGTCGTGGCCATGTGGGCTGCGGGGGAACATGAATGCTTGAAGCGGCTCCAGCCGAATTGGGGGAGGTGAGGCGGTGTAGCTCGGGCCTTTGCTTTCTCTGGCAGGCTTCAATGGGAGGGGAGGGGAAGTGACCTTGGATATGCCCACGCTGATACTCTTCTCGTATGCTGCAAATTATATTGAAAACAAAGGAATTCGTATAAAGTATAATGCTTATTGATTTTCTAAAGGGTTATACGTCTATATTCTTTGCACCGTTACATAGTCATTTCAAAATATGTTAACTATACCAACATTTCTATTAATCACTACAGGGTAAGTATATGCAAAAATAGCAGCTCTTGCTTTATATGGTAAACACGATTCGTGAGGTAGCATTAGGGTTGGTGGAGCACGCAGGAGCAACAGACCAATATGGTTGACAGCAGTAATAGACGTTAAACTCGTCCATTTACATTTGATGGCATTCTATGTATCTCTTTAAACAATTTACATGAGCTCACAATACTGTCGCGCTTGTGCTCCTTTGCACCCTAGCAGCATCAGGGTAGTCATGACATAAGGACTTGGTATCACTCTCTTTACATTACCCCTAGAGAAGCACATAGTAGGAGGCCAGGGGCACTGAGTGTGTGCACATACCTGAGGGGGTTTGAGTATCATGACCATGTTGTCACACAATATCACATTCTTCTATTCTTACAGTGTTTGTAGATTTTTGACAAGGGGGTCGTGCAGAAGGAATATCATTGTAATGCAATATATATTTATATCTATATCTGTATAAACAGTTTCTTGGTATAAGATCGAGGCTTTTGTTTAATCGAGGACAATTTGCAGTTATTTTCCAAGCCAGCCCCGCTACCCGGGTCACGCTGAGGATAATGATGCACTGCGGAAGGTGAAAGATAGTGTTTGCTCTCGGACTAGCTCATGTCCGACTGTTCGTGGGAACAGGCTTTCAGCGGATCTGCCAGGGAGCGGAGGCAACAGGGGTAGGCAAGGACTCTCTGAAGGTGGGGGCCGTGCTGCAGCGCACGAGGAATCGTGTCTTAAGATGGCGTTCTGGTTTTCAAAATGGGTTCCATGACCTAGCTTGATACAGTACGTTTGGTCAATGTGTCGGCCAGTGGTCCACCCACCACCTGGGCCCTGGTGGCAGGGGGGGGTCCACTGACGAGTCATGGACATCACAAGGAGGGGACTGCAGGGGAGGGGGGTCTCTTTGACCTGTCCTCCCATACATTTCCCCCTTTTGTTACTTAAGTAACGAATACTGTAACTCCCCCAACCGCTGACGTTCCTTTTTCATCAGCCACCGCTTCGCCCCATGCCGGGGTGCCCTTTATGGGCATCCAGGCCCTGCACACCCCCCTCAGGGTTCCCCCCCCCTTCTACCATATTCGTCTGGTGTACAAGTCAGGTAAATACAGTCCCCTTCTCCCTCCAGATCCACCCACACTTCCTCGTACCACTCAAGTTCCCAGGGCTCTCTAATTGTTGTGTGCCATAATCTGTCTATTATATCCCCATTGCGGTATATCGGCACCATCTGGTATTTAGGCCCAGCCCCTCCACCTGTTTGCACTTGAGCGTCCTGCATAGCTTGCACTGTACCTGGAGCATTGCCCATTGTCACCATCATCAATGTGCCATTTGGTACTGCGTTTGCACAACATCGAAGGCCCATCTGGCACACGCAAAAAATTAGAAGCAAAAACACTACTGTGGGCATTAGTAGTTTGACAGTCATTCCCAGCCATGATGGGACCCAGGAGAAGAGGTTGTCAAACCACGTGCTTGCTTCTGCCCCACCTTCTGTTTTCATTCTTTCTCCTAGATTGTGTACTGCTGCGATCACATGGGACAATGTACCATTATCCGCGTCTTCGGAAGGTACAAAAGTGCAACATGTACTTCCAATTTTTCGGCAAAACACCGCCGTCCATCGCTGTTAATAGGTCTAGGACATACCTATTTTGCATTGTCATTAGCCGCAGCGCTCTCAGCTCTACCTTGATCACGTTGAAACCACCTTCAGTGTCGTTTGCCAACTGGATCAACTCCCAGCGGGTTATTTGGAGCCACTTAGCATTTGCCCATGCTTGGATACTTGGAATGAGTGAGGCAAAGAAAGTCTCTGCAGAGCTAAACAATCGATATCTGTCTGGGATCTGCGCCAGTAGTTCTGAAGATGCTTTGGATATGTAATTGGATGATCGTCTGTTTCGGGACAGCATTTCTTCCTTGGTGCCAGAGGACAAAACGTACATTTGCGGCTCTTCTGTCGGTTGGGCCTTGTTTTCGCGGGGGGCATCTTGCCCTTTCCTGCCCCCACCGATGTGGCTCTCTGTTATCACCATTAGTGCTGAATGTAGTGTGGCCAGTGAGCAACTGCCGCTCCATGATTGTGGGAGATGCAAGTATGCTTGGTGGCCACACACCCAGTAGGTGTCCATGAGTGCCGCTGTCCCCTTACTCATGTCTGGGATGGTGAGAGTCCTATTGCAGTCTGTTTATTCCCATTGCGGTCTTTCCTTCCCACTGGAAGCATAGTTCATATGTTATTTCTTTCTGCAGTTTGAACGGTTTTTCAATGGCAGTTACCCATGTTAACTTTGCGATGTGCTCCTTCCAGATGGGTGTACACGTTCGTTTGATCCACTGCAGCTTTTCAGGTGACTCCTCGCAGCGCCTCAGCTTTACATGTTACTACTTCATCCTTCCATCTGTTGTCTGTGAACAATGTCCCCTTTATTATAAAAAATGGTTCTTTCAGGCATATTACTCCTTCCACTTTTGGGTAGCATGTTTTCTCATTTTGCAGCATGCTAAAAGTTATGTTGTGTGCCTGAAAGGTGTTCTTAATTCTGCACAGCGTAAGATGAAGGAGACATTGGGCATTTATAAGAGGCAATTCTTTTGGTAGCAACACTTTGGGTGTTCCCGAGGCATGGGGGATAAGGGAGCAGACATAGCAACTCTCATTTGTTGTTTGTTTGGCAGTTGCACTCATGTCCGCATACCATTTATTAGTCTGGTGAGGGTGTCTGGGGTCTTCCATTTTATCTAACCCCAGACCATAATACTTGTCATACTTCCTACTCCCCACCTCCCTTTTCCTTCTATTGTTTCTAAGGTATCTCGCAGCTTCGTGGGCGAAGTGTAATCTAGACCCCCCTTTTCCCACACCCCCCTCTTTCCATTCATCATACAGAGATTCAAACTTTTCTGCCATCCTTTTGTTCTCTTCTTTTATTCTATGATGTAATGTACTGTCTGTTGTGGGGGTGGTTACTTTTGTGGGCGGGGTAGTGGGGGTATTGTAAAGCCACGATATGACAGACGGGTTGCGGTCATTTAGACTGTGGATATTGTAGTCCGAGACGTTTGACAGGGGAGTTGTGCTAATATTCATCTCAACACTGCTTTTCTTGGAGTGGTTGATTGTTTTGGGTGGTTTCGTGTTATAACCCCATACAAGCTGGTATCCGTTCCATACCAAAAAATCACCTTCTTTTGCCCTTTCAGTTGTTTTACTTTTATTTGTCATATTGCTTCTGCCCCCCCCCCATTCATCTCGACAGAGATGAATGCTATGAACCAATAAGTGCTTATGCCAAACAATATCACAAAAAATAATACGATGCACACAGACAGTGAACAGTCATACAAATATCTTTGACTTTTTACTATAGCATCTCTATATCTAGACATTCTATTGCTATCCGTTGCGGGCTGCCCGTTCGTTGCCATGGTTGTTACTATTTAAAACATAAGTGCATTAAGTATATACATGTAAACATTTTCTTCTTGTACTGCGTCTACCAGAGATTTATAGTGAGAGAGCGAGCGAGTGGGTGGGTGGGGATGGTTGCAGAGAGAGACATTTTTCTTGTTCACATTTGATTACTTTTTTCATAATTTCATTTCAATCATTAATGTTATTCAGTTATCTTTTTCTTGTACCTGTAGGTCAATTTGTTCGTCAGCATATTAATATACCTATTACACTTCCTTGTACTTGTAACTTTTCATTCAACATTTTCATTTGTTATTGTTTGCTGTTGTCTGTGCCTCCTCATGCGCTTCCTCCTGAACATTATTGTACCCCCTCCGTACATCTGTTAAATGTATCCAGTACCGTAGCCCTTTGACCTTTACTGCTGTGGGAGTACAAAAGACTACCTCGTATGGGCCATGGAACCTTGGGGCATTCCACCTGCGCACACAACTTCTAAAATAAATAAAATCCCCTGGCATTGTTTGTCCTTGGGGACCCTGTTCTACAAATGACACAGCTGTGTTTCCTTCTTCTCTTGTAAATGGTGGTGAAAGTTGTCTTGAGATTGCACGCGCTGCCCTAGTCAGTTTTTTCAGATAATCAGTAAACTCATCTCCTAAAATCGTGGCGCTTCTGTGTGCATCTGAGTGTCTACGTAGTGGAGAATGTGCTGTGTGCATTAGTCTTCCCGTCACAATCTCGTGCAGGGACAAGTGGTGGTCCTTACTTGGCTGATTTCTCAGCTCGAATAATGCAAGGGGTAAACAATACACCCAGTTCTTTTTGAGTGAGAAACGCAGTTTAGACAATCTCCCTTTTAACAGGCCGTTGATCTTCTCGACAACGCCATTACTTTGAGGGTGATAAATCGAGCACAGCCTATGTTTAATCCCAAACAATGCAGTAACTTTTTTTAACAGCTCATTCACAAAATGAGTGCGTTGTCTGAGCGAATCACGTCGCAAATTCCCCAGCACGGTAACACTTCTCTCACTACGAACTTTGCAGCGCATTGAGCATCGGGGCGTGCACATGGGCCAGCCTCCACCCACCTAGAGAATGGGCATACAACTACTATCGTGTAGCGTGCCCCATTGCACCTCTCCCCCCATCTCTGCGTAATCAATATGCAGTTCTCGGAAGGGCCCTGTAGGTTTTGGAATTGTCCCTCGGAGTGTCCGTAAGGTCATTCCAGAATTGTATATCTGACAGGTTGTGCACTCATTGCTAATCTCGATTATATGTTCTTGAAGCCCAGGCACAAACCAATCTTCCTGTATCTCTGCTGCTATGTGTTTGGCATTGTGTGCTGGAAAGTGTAATTGCTGGAACGCTACCTCAGTTTAATGGGCATCACCACTTTCTGTGTTATTCTGGCGCCACAATAAGTCTGTTGCTGACTGACTGCAACCCCTTTTCTCCCACAATGCTTTTTCCTCATTATTCGCCCCTTCCTGCAACTCCAGTATTTGTGATATGGGCATGGCATTGTACCCTTCTGGTAGTTCCTCACTTACTTGTTGCTGCAATAGGTACTCACCTGCAGTATCCTTTTGAAAATATGACACCTCCTTGGTGGCAGCGTCCACTGCCACGTTTCCCAAAGATACAATATCTGTATTAGACGTATGGGCTTGGCACTTGACGATTGCCACCATTGTAGGTTCTTTCAGTGCCTCAATTCATTCATTTAACAGTTCGGCATGTTGTACTGGAGTCCCATCCGCCCTGCGAAACCCTCTCCGCCCCCCCACCGAGCCAGACCACCGTGTACGGTGGTAGTCATGTATGCTGAATCTGTGTATATTGTCACTATGCATCCCTTGGCTGCACGTAATGCTTCAATTAGTGCAATAAGTTCTGCTGCTTGGGCTGAAAGTGCGATGGCAGGCGATATTGTACTAGCACCTCATACTCACCTTCTTCTAATCTCACTACCTCCATTTCCACATGTTTTTCACCTGTATCCATGTCAATTGATGCTGATCCATCTACAAAGTACACATCTCCTTCCGTTAGGGCATTTTCACTCACCACTGGGCCTTCTCCCTGTTCTCCTGTATATGTTGCACAATCGTGCTCTTGTAGGTCTTCTAATGTACATGGTTCTGAGATGAATGTCGCTGGGTTTACTGTTCTGCACCTTACTATGTGGATGTTAGCGCTGGATGATATCTCATATGCTGTTGCCCGCTGTGGTGTTGGTGTGCTTTTTGATCTTTCCAGTATCGTGAAAAGGGAGTGTTCCACAAATAATGCAACGGAGCATCCCATTACTATAGTGGCACTTTTCTCAATGGTGAACGCGGCGGCAGCGAGAGACTGTTCGCATGCGAAGTGGCCTTGCATTACTGTGTCTAGCGTGCCACTGTAGTAAGCCAATGGCTTGTGTCCCATGGATGTCTTTTGTGTTAATACAGCTGTCGTAAGTGTTCCTTTGCAGTAGGAAAACAGGTAAAATTTGCGCTCATAGTCCGGGTTGGCGAGTACTGGAGCGCTTGAAATTAGCTATTTCAGTGACGCAAATGAGTCACTCATTTCTTTTGACCATCTTATTTCTTTGCTTTCCCGCTGGGCCTCTTTGAGTGCTTGTAGTAAGGGCCTCGTGTATTCTGCGTAATCTAGTATTCATGCTCTGCAGTAGTTGCACATTCCTAAAAACTTTTGCATTTCTTTTACCGTTTTTGGCTCTCCTACTGCTGTGATCGCTTCAACTCTGTCAGGTATTATCTTTTTGCCATCCTTTGATATCAGCTGTCCCAGGTATAATACTTCTGGTTGACAGTATTGTAGTTTCCCTCTGTCCACTTTGTAGCCTTTCTGGGCCAACAGTGTGAGGAGTGTAACTGAGTCCTTCCTGCATTCTTCCTCATTCTGTGCACAAATAAGCAGGTCATCTACGTACTGAATGATGGTGCTTGCAGCTGTCAAGTTTCCGAAGTCTACGTGGAGGATACGATTGAATATACTGGGGCTCTCACAGTAACCCTGTGGCAACCTGCAATGCTCATATCTTCCCCCCCTAGTGTAAATGCTGTCCAGTGCTCTCTGCTGCCAAGGGAATGGAGAAAAATGCATTTTTCAAATCAACTACTGTGAAATGTGATGCGTTTTTTGGGATACTGCAAAGTATCGAGGCAGGGTTGGGGACTAGAGGAAACTCTTTTTGTATGACGTCATTTAGTGGGCGTAGATCCTGGATCATCCTCCATGCCCCTCCCTTTGCTTTCTTGATCGGGTAAATGCAAGTATTACATGGGGAATTTGAGGGTATTATTATTCCCTGGGCCAATAAGGCACTGATCGTTTCCTTTATTCCTTCCTCAGCTTCACGGGACAATGGGTACTGTTTCACTCGGGGCAGGATTGCTCCTGGTTTAAGCTTTATTGTAACTGGGGTAACTCCGTGCAACAACCCTACATCATGGGGGCCTGTAGTCCACAAGTTGCTTGGCACTAATTTCATGTCATCAAAAAAGGAAGGTGGTGCTCCTACAACTGCCATCAATTGTATGGGCACTTGTCTCATTTGTATCAAGATATCACATGGTATTGCTATTTCCATTATTATCTCTCCGTCACTTTCTGAATTGGAAAAGAGATCCTCATCTGACAGATCACGTAAGGCAATGTCAGCATTGATGCACAACACAGTGCGCCATTCACATTCATCTATGTCCATACCAATTACTGCAATTCTTTTGGCTGATATCTGTACCGCATGCAAATCTAAAGATATCACTGAACCGGGTGCAATGTCTGGGCGCAATATTGGGCGGAAGATGAATTCTGCTGGCACCCTCCACTCTAACTTTTTTAGCTCAGGTACTACTCGGGCTAGTGTTTTCAACCCTTCAATGAACACTCCGGCATGCCACGTATCTCTGGTGCTGTTGCTCGCGCATGTACGACCAGCATTACACGCAGCGGGCATATTCCTGGGGCGGAGCAAACTATCCCTCGTTCTGTGAAGGATTGTCATATTGAGCTTGCTGAGAAGGTCCCTTCCGAGCAAGTTTATTGGTGACTGTTCGTAATACAGTAGGGGTGTTTTCACTGTTTTATCCCCCAATGTCGCATCCAAATCTTCTGTGTAAGGAACTTCAACGATATTCCCAGAGAACCCCTGCGTCTCCAACCTACGGTTAGATAGCGGAAACCGACCTTCACGTATGCATGATTTTTCGCTCCCGAATCCACCATAAATATGAATTGCTTGTCTCCTATCTGCGCCCCTACTAATGGTTCCTCTGCTGCATTGTAGGTGGTAGATAGAACGGGACACGCAAGTGTTCCCTGTGGGCTGTCCTATGCTGGCTGCCTCATGGCTCCCCCTTCACTAAAGACATTGCCTGACACTAATGCTACACCACTGTAGGGGGCTGTTGCGAAAGTGTTTCCTGGTGTGTATTGCATAGGTTTGTCGTCCTGTGGGTGGCCCTGTGTTCTATTGTATTGAGCTGGTCTTTGGTCTGCATACCCTTGCTCGTGCTGCCTCTGCTGTCTTCCTATTGGAAGGCCGTATGGGCTCCCTGGGTGGGGGTTACCGTATTTCTCCATATCCTGAAATCCATTGTTTGGCCTGGTCCTACATTCTCGTGAGAAGTGCCCCCACCTCCCGCAATTCCAGCAGCTCCCTTGTGCACCTCTGGGACCTTGCCCCCCATATCCTCCATTACCACCGTACCCCTGCCCACCTCCTCTGCTGCCCCTGTACCCACCTCGTTCCCCTCGAGGGGCCCAATCTTGCCACTGCGGACCTCCGTACGACTCCTGTCCGTTCCACTGTGGTTGTCCCGCTCCTGCCCAATTCGCTGCCATCCTCCCGTGTATTGCTACCAGCCCCTCCTCCTCTTCGCCCTCCCTGTTATGTGGGAGCGCCGCTACTGCTGCAGCGACCTTCACCAGTTTCGTTTCTACTAACTTGGCCTCATCTGCCAATCTTTTTTGTGCCATTTCTTTTTCTCGTTCCTTTATTCTTTTGCAGTGGTGGACTATTATACTCTGTATTTCGGGCCACCCCTTCGCCTCGATCCCTGCAATTTTGTCAAGTGCTTTCTGTACCTCTTTAGGCAGGCCTCTCTTTATTATGAAATAAAATAATGATGTTGACTGGTACCAGGGCGTGCCCGTTTCCGCTCTCCACATCTCCTGTACCCGGAAAATGTAATCCGTAGCATCTTCCCCCTCATTCATTGTACATTGCATAACCGACTGTAAGTCTGGTGTGTCTGAAAATGTTTCTCTTAATGCGTCCCACACTCGTGCTCGCACTGTGTTGAATGAGGCACCATCATGACGGTCACAATCTAGTGTTACCCCCGGGAAACCAGCTTTTACCCACACTCTATCTGCCTGGTCCCCAACTGCCGATACTAGCAGGCTCTTTACATCCCCTACCGCCAAGGGGGCCCCAGCTGTGTGCTTCTCGAATGAATATATCCACTTACTTGCCCCTCAAACAAATTGGCCTTATCCATCTGAGCCCAGGGTATGTAGTTTGGTCTCCCTCCTCCCCTATGTATCAATAGCAGTTGTAACTTTCACTTTGCTTGTACTCACCTTCGTTCCCTTCTTTCCTAGTGGAGCCATTCTCCCCAATCTATTCTTTAATCGTCCTGTCCATTCCTCATCCATTGTTCTCCCTAAACATGCACCATCCATCCTCCCGCTCTCTCCTCCCATTGCCACACTCAATCTCCCACCTTCTTCTTCGTCGTCCTCCATATCACACCACGTCCTCTCTTCCCCCTGTGACCATTATTTCATCATCTGCATGTTCACTTGCCCCATCTATGTCTATTATTCGCGTGGGCTCTTCTTGTATTCTGAACAATATTTCCCCCTTCTTCCACCCCTCCTCAATTGTCCTGTCATGGCTGTGCCCTTTGTGCTTGCTCTGGCCGGGCCATATTAGTCCCACTTTGCTCACAAATATTTTGAATTCTTTAATTCTTCTCTTGCTAATGAGGGCCTGGAATCTAAATCTTCCGTTAGCTTCTCTGTCTACTGTGGGTGTGCTTATCTGTCCACGCTGCCTATGGCTTTCATACGGCATACGGCGGGGGTGCAGTCGGGCCATGTGTTGTTGTAGCTGGGGGCACATATGTGGGGTCGCTATACCCTTCCGTGGGCACCGGTTTATTAAGTATAGGGTACAACCATGTCACTTCACCTGGCTTCCCTTCCTCTATCATCTCCTTATCGTCTTTGGGTATCAATAATGGGTTATCAGTGGTGGATGGCAAATTGGTCGTTGGCTCCTTCTTTTTGAGAGGAGGCACCTCTTCAAACAATCACCAGAGATCTAATATCTCCCCCCTATTGTGGAACTGCTTCCCCTTATATTTCATAAAAATGCAGGTAGCCACCATATCTAGAACATTTTTGTCAAACGATCCTCCTTCGGGCCATATTTGGGGCAGACCTTCTCCCTTTAACTCCGTGACCCACTGATTGTGGTATTTTCTGATGTGTTCAGCATACACCTGGGCAATAAGGGACTGCGTGTGTGTAGCTTATACTGAACGTAACTTAGGGGGCACATACAAGAGCAAACCACCTTTTGCACACTACCAATATTTTAAGCACAAATATTCAAAAGAAACAGCTTAATTCATTGGGCTTACCACCTTATAATGTCTCTTGGTCACACTTACCATGACCACACCATAATAATGCACATTTTACCATTCATTAAAATCATTATAACATTGCTACGTTTTAACACATATAATGCATATACAATGATAGTCAATACCCTTTAATCTTTTCCCTCCCTCCTTAGTTGACTTCTGCTTTCTTTATTTGATATGAGGTCCCCTTTTGCTTGAATACTTTTTTTTTTATTTCCTCAGTATTACCCTATTTTTATTCATAGTCCCAGAAAGAATGAAAGAATAGCAGTTTCTAATATATTCAGTGTCTCCCTTTTCTACCAGACACCTTTATCTTATTCGCCACTTGTTCATATATTCCAAGTACTAGTCAAGATAGCACTATGCGGCGCCGCCTTCTACCCCCTTGCAGAGCTAGGTTCCCGTCTCTTTCTCTTTTCACCTTTTGATCCTAATGGCCATATGCAAAGAAAAAGTAAAAGTATAGGATTGCTTTTAGTGGTCCGAAACGTGTCCCCTTTTACACAACCTCGTTTTTTTTTTTTTTGTTTAGTTTGTTTTTTTAATCCTGCTCCCTTCCCCTACTCCCCTTATGATCACTCGCACTTAATACTCACGTGCCCGTCTTGAACCAAGAGTCTCCGAACTGGGTTCGTCTAGGCGGCGCTGCCACACGCTCAACGGCAAGCCCCAGCTCCGGCAAGCGGTACTCAAAGGGGATTTTTTGAAACGGGATCCCGTACCCTTTCTCTAGTGAGTGCGCACTTCTAAGCGTACCAGTTGCCGTAGGTGGGTAGCTTTCCGGAGCAGGCGTACCGGTCGCCCCTTTCGACCGGAGATTTTCGTGCCAGAGGGGACGGAAGGGATATATTGGGAGATGTAATCACGCAATCGGGGTCACCACTGAAAGCGAGCGTCCCAAAATAGCACAACCCTCCCCTCAATGAGCGGCAGTATTGGACTCTCCCAAAATGGGAATAAGGCTAGGACCAAGTGCGGGTGAGCTTAATGGAAGTTTATCTAAGTCAAATAGGGCATGCAAAGAACTCTGCAAACTCCGAGAGCGCTTTGTCTGACAATCGCAAAGACAGGCGTTTATATTTACAAAAAGTGTTATAGGGGGCACATGTACATGGCGATTGGGTGGCGTCGACTAACTATACGTGCAGCTGTGATGCGTCGCTTCGTGGTTGGTGGACATTGCCGGGTGCCAACGTGGGGTGGGCAGGTCCGCTGGGCACATCCAGGAGGTGCTGTTAGGCCAGGCGTGGTCATTGTCATTGATGGACGTCTTTCTTGGCTTTCTGCCCTAATGGCCATGCACACCCCATTCATTCAATTCTGCAATGTCAGTTGTCCTGTTAATCCTACAATAGGTTATTCTACAGGTTAATACAACACAGGAGGAATGCACATTAGGTGGAATACTTTGACCATACATCAATACATGGTTACTATTTTCCTGTTGACTAGGTATCATGGGCCATGGGGTCGGGTCTCGGGGCACGGGATAAGCTGTCTGAACTTTAGGTCTCGTTAGAAGTAATGACGGATGCTTTTACACAATGTTGGTGCAATATTAGGTGTCTTATTTTACAAGCGTCATTAATCTGGGGTGACCTGGTGGGTCGTGGGACCTATGAGGGGACACCTCTGGCCTTTGGCTATGGCCGGGTTTTGCTGCTGGGCTATAAATAATTCAGGTGGCTGGTCGTGGCCATGTGGGCTGCGGGGGAACATGAATGCTTGAAGTGGCTCCAGCCGAATTGGGGGAGGTGAGGCGGTGTAGCTCGGGCCTTTGCTTTCTCTGGCAGGCTTCAATGGGAGGGGACGGTAGGGGAGGGGAAGTGACCTTGGATATGCCCACGATGATACTCTTCTCGTATGCTGCAAATTATATTGAAAACAAAGGAATTCGTATAAAGTATAATGCTTATTGATTTTCTAAAGGGTTATACGTCTATATTCTTTGCACCGTTACATAGTCATTTCAAAACATGTTAACTATACCAACATTTCTATTAATCACTACAGGGTAATTATATGCAAAAATAGCAGCTCTTGCTTTATATGGTATACATGAGGTAGCATTAGGGTTGGTGGAGCACGCAGGAGCAACAGACCAATATGGTTGACAGCAGTAATAGACGTTAAACTCGTCCATTTACATTTGATGGCATTCTATGTATCTCTCTAAACAATTTACATGAGCTCACAATACTGTCGCGCTTGTGCTCCTTTGCACTCAGCATCAGGGTAATCATGACATAAGGACTTGGTATCACTCTCTTTACATTACCCCTAGAGAAGCACATAGTAGGCGGCCAGGGGCACTGAGTGTGTGCACATACCTGAGGGGGTTTGACTATCATGACCATGTTGTCACACAATACCACATTCTTCTATTCTTACAGTGTTTGTAGATTTTTGACAAGGGGGTCGTGCAGAAGGAATATCATTGTAATGCAATATATATTTATATGTATATCTGTATAAACAGTTTCTTGGTATAAGATCGAGGCTTTTGTTTCATCGAGGACAATTTACAGTTATTTTCAAAGCCAGCCCCGCTACCCGGGTCACGCTGAGGATAATGATGCACTGCGGAAGGTGAAAGATAGTGTTTGCTCTAACACTAGCTCATGTCCGACTTTTCGTGGGAACGGGCTTTCAGCGGATCTGCCAGGGAGCGGAGGCAACAGGGGTAGGCGAGGACTCTCTGAAGGTGGGGGCCGTGCTGCAGCGCACGAGGAATCGTGTCTTAAGATTGCGTTCTGGTTTTCAAAATGGGTTCCACGACCTAGCCTGATACAGTACGTTTGGTCAATGTGTCGGCCAGTGGTCCACCCACCACCTGGGCCCTGGTGGCAGGGGGGTCCCCTGACGAGTCATGGACATCACAAGGAGGGGACTGCAGGGGAGGGGAGGTCTCTTTGACCTGTCCTCCCATACAATATTTACCCCAACCTGCATGAGACATATTGGAATCATCCCAGACTTGATCCACAACTTCCCTTTTCCGTCTTCCTCATAACTCCTCGTACTTCTGCTGCATCTGTATGGCAACACCCTCTGCAATTGAGAAACTGCATTGTGACCTGAAGTGCATATAAAGGGATTGTTAAAACCCTACTGGCAAGAGAAGTGTTAAGGGATAACCTACCAAAACCTGACCTTTTTATATTACTGACCATTGTCGTACCACAAAGAGTGATGATTTTTTTGTCTAAGTGTTATTGAAAAACTTAGTGACTTCAATGCTGGGGAAGCTAGGTATTGTATCAGCATACAAGTTCTATTCTCCATCTGTGTATAATATTGGTACAAAGCATGCGTAACATTTGTACATACCCTTAATACTTTAGTGTTCCGAAAGTCAAAGTTATCAGGAAACAAGACCGTTCCATTGAGGTATTGAAATCTTTTCCTAATGCAGAGCTCTGATCTTATATGCTACATTTGTCCGGTACGGCCACCCTATTAAAGCCTAACAGTAAGTTTACTATCGCAACACTTTCGCTTTCATTGGAGTTTAGAACCCTCACTCTCACCACATGTGTTGTGTCCCTTCTGTGAAGAAACCAGAGAATAGTGTTCAATATCTTTCTCCTCAAGACAGAATAACAATAGTGCATTAGATCAGAAGCAGGGGTCCTGGATAAGCTTAAGAAACCGTCACCATTAGGACATTTTCTTTTGACCTCTCTGGGCAAGGGCTAGTGTACAACAGTTGATGCTCTGCTGCCAGAGCCCAGGCATTGTCCCATCAGAGCTAATTCGGGACAGCTGCATATGGATAGGAAAACATACCTGGGGGACAAGCAGCCGCTTTCAGGAGAAACCCCAATAACCGATTAGCACTACAATCCCAACTTCCCATAAACCTACAGGTTCCTAGAGTACAATGTATTGTTTCTTATACCAGGCACAGGCCTGGTTTTCTGATGTCATGCGAAAGATTAAATGCCCTCCCTGGCTCACGGCGAGTCATTTAAACCAGTTAAAATTCATTGAGGGAAGAAAAAACAGGGCTGAGCGAGAAACAAACCGCAACATTAACCTCTGGCACAGCATAGACATTCCTTTTCAATGGATAGGAGCTGCAGATCTTTTGCAGTGGGTCGCATGTACCCAAGTAGGGTGCTTGAGTATCTTTATGGCAGAATCTGTTACTAATAGCACTTGGAGCTGCCCATTCCAGCGTTGTGCCAGTACAGACTTTCGTTATGGTGGACCTTTTATTAGTATGTAATCTCCTGGCTGCAGGGAAGGGCAGGGTTCAGTTGGGTCCTTGGCAAGGCAGCTTTCACCTGGTTATTGATTAAACTGACAATGGATTAATGATCTCACATATGCAGGTAGATTTTTATCAGTCAGATGCAGTTTGTTATCAACAGACTTTACAAGAGGGGATAAAGGGAGCCTCATAGTGCCCCTACAAAACGACATGGGACTGAGCCTGGTTTTCCTGCTTGGGGTGCTTCGAGTAGTGAGTAATATGAGGGGGAAGGACATCTGGCCAATTCAACCCCATCTCTTGACATATCTTGGCCTGTTTTTAATCACCCATTTATTTTCTTCCCACCACCCCTGCTGACTGGGTGTGATGGTCATTGAAGATTGTGATCTACATTGCGCTTTCAGAAGCTCTATCGCATTTACGAAGTGGATGTCTTGATCACTCTTAATGCTAACCGGTACCGAATCTCTGTATAAATCCTCTCACCCGAATCTTGATTTGTGTTATGGTGCCTGCATTCCTACAGGGGTAAGCATCTATGCATCGAGAGAGCACATCTGTTACCGCAAGTATATATTGGCTATTATTGTAGTGAGGAAATAAATGTGTGTGTTCGTGAATGGACCGGAAAGGAGGAGGATATGCTCCATGGGTTAAAGGGACTCCTTCCAATGTTTTTCTGAAGACCTAGAACTCTGGGGCCTGCCAAAATTTATTCAGTGTCATGGTCTTCTGCAACCCCACTTTTTCCACATGAGCATGTCCATAATCTAGTCTATCAAAATGGGAGAGAAGTGCCTTTTGGCGGCTAGGGGGGGACGGACCTTGGTCGTCTTTCCATATAGAATCTTCATGCAATCTGCACTTCTTCCATAACAAATTATATTTTCACTTACGGGGCATGTTTTTGTACCTCAGCCAGATCCTTTAATGGTTCTGGGCTGACTTTTATTGGCAGAATGTGTTAGTTTACTGAGTCAGTTTGCAAAATTATTGCCACATCTAATTTCATTACCCAAAAGTAGATGCGCTACACGTTTTGTCGGGGAGCATATTCACATTGCCTTCGCATGATATTTTTTTTTAGTTTTGTCATTCACTGTTTTATTGAGAATCGAAGCAAAAGAAGGCGCATAGAAATGTTCAGTAACAATAGCCATAGGTAGTCCAAACGGGAAGAGGACATAAAGCACTTGATCATCTCGCATATACCAACAATAACTAGTGAATGTTTACATATCAACAAAACAAATCGTGGTTTCCCTACTTGATGAGAATGCAAATTTAAAAAGTCAAGGAAAAACATCTAAATGTTTACAGCAGTGAACACATCGTAATGATCACAACAATGTGAAGGACATATCTTGGGGTTTATGATGTACGGCTTACATAAGAAATAAAGAGGTTCCATTCAGCCAAAATATTTGACATCTCGCCCTTAACAACGGCATCGATTTTACACATGGCCGCCACAAACCATATCTTAGCTAACCATTCTCTTACATCAGGGGAATGCAAAACTTTCCAGTTGCAGGCCAAAACCACCATGGCGGAGACCAAAAGATGAGTAAGCAGTTTGCAGGGCGCTCGCTCCAGCCTGTATAGGCTCCCCGGGTCTACATTCACCAACAGCACTACTTGTGCGTCCAATGGCAACTCCACTCCTGTGATCGCCTTAATCTGAGCGAGTAGCTCCTTCCAGTAAATAAGGTTCACATGCCCACCATATAATCATAGTGTACTGAGGACTTGAAAACCTCTCCGACACAGAGGCGCCAGTTCGGGAGTCCTCCTTTGAAGCCGCTCCGAAATACCATCTGCATAGTAATTTGTAACTGTTCTCTTTGAATTGGACACATCTAGAGGACTTTGCAGTCCTAGATCACATATTGAACCATGCTTACCCATCTATCGGGGAGCCCAAGTCAGCCTCCCACCGCATCATGTAGGCATGTGGAGGCTTAAAGTGATTGGCATTCAGAATCTTTTATAACTAGGACACTTTACTGGCTGGGGGGAATCCACTAGAAATAAATCCTCAAACGGGGTGGGGACCCTCTTGGCCCGCTTCGCAAATTTTAGTATTCGCAACCCAATGCCGCAGCTGAATAAAACCATATTTGTCTGCATCCCCATCCATAAACATCTGTACACATTGGGCAAAGGTTAGCGGCTGCTCATTTTCAAATAGCTGGCCCACGCTCGGCAAACCACCCTCCGTCCAGGGAGCGAATCCCCCCACCCCCCATCTGAATATCTGGGGGATAGTCTAGGGAATGCCAAATGCACGTAAGCAGGGAAGGGTACATAGTATCCACATATTTGTACACTGCTCTATCCCAGTAGACAAGTGTTGCATTAGTGGATGGTAGCAGACAACCGCTAACTTTCCATGCAGTATGGGTGTGCTGGCACCAGTCATGCAGCAGGATCCCAATCATTGATCCCTGAATCTTTACCCAGTGTTTTGGAGAAACGCATTTTGACTATCCAGCAGAGGGCCGATCTGTGCCACATAGAAATAACTGTCCTAATCAGGTATGCGTACCCCCACCCCTCCTTTCCCTAGCCGCCAACAGTCTATGCCTGGGCACCCTGCGAAACCACTTGGCCCAACTGAATTGGAAGATCCAGGATTGGAAGCCATGTAACACCGACTTGGGAATCCAAAGCGGGAGTCCCATACAAATAGAGTTTCAGTAACATGGTAATTTTAAATGCCGTTCTCCTCTTTAGCCAGGAGATGTCAGCCTTCCCCCATCCATCCAGATCTAATTTAAGAGGGGCGAATATCCCCGGGACATTAGTAGCATACAGCTGGTCATAGGTGGGTGTGACGAATTCCCAGATATTGCAGGCTGACGGAGTTCCATTGAAAGGCATACGCGTGTAACTCGTTGGCAGTGCTTTTTGAGACATTCAATAGGATCGACTTAGTGAAATTAATCTTAAACCCCTAGGATTGGTGAAGCCTGCCTAGTAAGGAGACAATGTGTGAGAGCGTGAAGTGCGAATGTCACATAAAGAATGTCATCCGCGTAGAGTGTGACCTTATGTGGGGTTCTCGCTATGAACATTTCCTGGATGGACTCCAACTCTAATCTTGCATGCCAACAGCTCCATGGACAGAGCAAATGGAAGAGGCGATAATGGGCCCCCTGGTCTCACAACTTCATTGGCCTGCTGCCTGGACACGCCCCCATAATGACTTTTTACTAGGGGAAACCTTCTAGCTTAAAAATCCCCTTTGTCGCCAAAATTGACCAAAGTAATGGGCTCCTCCAAAGGAATATCTGGAATCAGCATAGATATTTAGACTGTTGAGCTGCTTGCTCACATTCCTAAGTGAGTGGCACCAGCTCTGCAACCTCTGCAGAGGTAATCTTGGTAGCCTGCTCTACACCACCTTCCTAGGTGCACATACTACAACCTAATTTTCAATTTTGATCTCGATAACGTGACCTAGCCACGAAATAAGTCCAATCAACCTTGGATAGAGGGTTATCGGTTAAATCACTTTGAGGGGTTAGTAAGAAATCCCAAAGGGCAACACAGTCCTGAGGCTCCATATCACGTGGTTCACCAGAGATGCTGGATTCAACCCTAGACATCTAATCAAGGTAATGCTGAAAGAATTCGAATGCAGTATTTCTTATTTACTAGCTCAGGGTTTGGGAAAGTGGGGCTAACCCGACCCCCTCCACAGGAGTGCGGGGAGACTCTGGGAACAACTCCTGTCCCTGGCATTTTCTTTAAGAGTCGCTGAGGTCTTTAAGGGTGCCCATTCTTCCAGTGACTGAGCTATTTGCAGTAGTTCCAAACTAACAGATCTGTCTGAGGTCCCGGTGAACCTGGATACCACAGTTGTCCCCGAGACTCTTGTTATCCTATACACCCGTGCTGCCCAGCTTTCCCTAAATGTGGTGCTCCTCTTCCGTGACCTCTACCTCCAACTCCTTCTTTGAATCCCCCCACACCCTTTTAATTGAGTTTCCATTTAGGGGCTGTAATTGTAAAGCCATTTGTTTTCTCTCAAGGCTCTTCTGTATTTCCCGACACACCACTGTAAGAATGCAGAATTAACTCTCAGACACAATGTTGGCATGTTTTGGGGTATAAACCTTTATTAACAAAAAAGGATTTGGGAAATGCCTCTCGATCCCTAAAGCTAAGAGGGGTTTCCCTCCCTCAAGGGAAATTAATTAAATTGTCAGGCAGTCTGAAACAAAAAAAGTCGATCACTGTCGTGTCCCAAAACCTCCTTCTATCTCTAATACTAATAATCCAAAGCAACTATGCAAGGATGATCTCTTCAAGTAAAAAGTGTTCTTGTGTTTACAACCAACAGAAACATTCCCAGTCTCTGATGCAAAGTAATGTTCCAAAATACAAGTTTCAAATGCTATTGTGTTGCTCCTTTCCCCATGACTTCTCCTTATCCTATGCCAATTCCTTGAGGGCTTCTGAGCCTTTTTATCCCTTTTGGGCAAAGTGTCACTAGGCAATTCACAAGGGATTTCATCTTGTCTTCACGCTTTATCCTACCAACTCGCCACATTACGCTACAAAGTGTAGGATTCTGTCTGTCAGTTCCAAGATTCTTGTCTCTTATATTCTTTATTTTTTTTTCCTTTATTGTTTTTGGTGTGTTTAAAACTTTACAAAAAGGTACTAACACAATTTTTACAACTTCTTAAAACCTAAGTTCCTTATCCTTAGCTCATCAGTGGAAAGGCTACTTTAAGTCAATATACAATCAATTTCTATTCATTTCAATATTAAAACCAGTTGCAAATCCCATTAGTCTAAAATGCAGATATTTTTAAAAAATATTCGTATTTTCAGTGTGACCGAGTTTTCATGAAGCATTTCATACAATATCTGTTAACATATGAAATATTGGTAAACAATTGCAAAGAATTGAATAACCTCTAATTCAGACATATCAATAACAGATACAGCAATGACTCGTTCACTCCAGGTATTTGACAATACCGACAATATTTTGGGTCGTTTGAGTCTTGTGCTCAGATATTTGCAATCTCCTGTGTGTTTAAAACATTAAATCTAAATCTCATTGTACCGTTCCTGAAGAACCGTGATGGATATTTCACGATGTATTTTTCCGGAATTGGAATCCACTTCCAGAACAAAATGATTTGAGAATACAATTTAGAATTTAAAATGACTGCATTGTTTTCTACCCAATCATAAGCTTTTACAAATTCTTTACCTTTGCCGGGTTTTTAATGAGCATATCTTTTGAGAGCCCCAAGTTCCTTAGTATTATTTCCATCTAATTTTTGAGCGAGCTCATGAATTGCTCTTTTTGTTCATTTTCTAATTGGTAACACATAGCGTATGTTTCGCTCACTAAACATTTTCTCAACAAGCATAGCTTTTTCTCTCACATTTACGGAGGTTTCACCTGTGTTTAGCTCGAAATACTGTTCAATGTCTTGGCTGAGTTGATCCCGGAATATCGGGTCTTTCCAGAGTGCCTCGTTGCAACGCCATTTCGAGCTTCTGTGGGGGAGCGCCATACGACTGATGGTTGCCGTGACCATGGCGTGGTCTGTCCACGTTACTGGGGATATACTGGATGCGGACATCTCCTCAGTGAGGTCTGGGGTAAGGTATAGGTAATCAATTCTCGTGTACGTGGCATGCGGCGTGGAGTAAAACGTGAAGCCTGTCTGCCGTGCCTTTTTGTGTCGCCATGCATCCTTGAGTTTGTAGGCGTCCATGTCTGCAACCTGGGTCTATCCACGTGTTGAGGTCCCCTCCCAAAATCACTATGCCTTCTGCTTCAGACATGACTTTGGGGACTGTGTTTTAGGAATCTGGAGTGCCCTGAGTTGGGGGCGTATATGGATGCAAGTGTGATAGTAGTGTCCTGTATTTTGCCGACCAGTACGAGTGCTCTTCCGCTTATGTCGGCCCAGGTTTTCAGGATTTCGAACTAAAGCTCTTTGCTAATTAGGATGCTGACACCGGCTCTCTTGAGTGGACCTGAGCCCCAGTGTTCGGAGCCTGTCTTAGCGTGCAGGACCTTCCTCTCCTCGGCTGTATCTGGTTTCTTGTAAGAAGAGTATGTCTAGCTTTGCCCTCTTAATCTCTCTTGACACCAGTGACCTTTTAGTGGGGGAGTTGAGTCCCTTGACGTTCAATGTGCCAATTTTGATTGTGCCAAGCCTGTCGCTCATCGCATCAAGTCTGTCGATCATTTGTGTGTCTTCCTGGATTGCGCATCAGGTCCCGTCTTTTGTCTCTGGGTGCTGCATTAGTGGAAGTGGGCTGGTAGGTGCCCATAGCCGCCTTGAGCTGTGCTGTATTCATTTGCCCACCCCCCCCTTGAGGTATCCAACGTGATACCCCTCGCTCTCTGTCCACTTTCTTCATTTTTCCCCTTATCAGCGAGGGCCCGCATTTTGATTTTAGTGGCGTCCGGATTGGACTGAGTGAATGCAGCAGGTCCAATGTCGGACCACCGGTGGGGACCGTTAACTCACGGTCCCTGTTGCAGTTAATATCAAAAATAACATTTAGAGCACCCTTCCCGACATCCCCAACTCCCCCAACACTTCAATACTCAACAATAACTGATAGAAGTGAAAACTGGAGTGATACATGCGGTTCCATGGATTGTCGTCGGTCGATTGTTCCAGCCGGCCTCGAAGATGGAGGTCCTTCTATGAGGCGGGCCTCGCATCAGAGGTGCGTGAGTCGTCTGGATCCTGGCAAGTGTCCATGTAGTGATGCTCGAGTGGATAGCGTAGCTCGTGACGGGTAACCCTGTTGTGACACTGAGCTTCGTGCCTCTCGGGCACCGGTTGCGTGACGGTGTTCTCATTTGTCGCGGTCCGGAGTGTTGTTGCCCCTTCTGGATTTTCTTGAGCCTTTTACTTTTTCTCCTTGGTCCCTGGAGTTCCCATCGTCGTTTAGTCTGTTTGGGCCCTTCACGGTCTCCTTCCCTTGATGCCAGTCCCAGAAGGTTGGCGATGCATTCACAAATTTCTTCTTTGGATCTTAGCTGTATCCTTCTGCTGCTGTGTTCAAAGGTGAGAGAGAAGGGGTATCCCCACCTGTATCGTGTGCTCTGATCTTTGAGCCATTTCATGAGTGGGCCAAAGGGGCGTCTCAGCGTTGGGGTGAGCGAGGATAGATCCTGAAAGATGGTTATCTGGGTGCATCCGAGTGAAAGGGGCCCGCCTGACCTAGCCTTCTCTAGTATTCTGGCTCTGTCTTGGTATCGGTGAAATCTGGCGAGGACTGATCTCGGCCCGCCAGGTGGGCCTCCGGCTCTGTGTATTCTCTCCATTTGCGATATCTTCGTCCGCCGTCAGGATTTTGATGATGTCGTGTATGGTTTTTTTAAGGTCTTCTTCCGATTCTCCTTCGCGCTCTGGAATGCCAAAAAAGCAGAGGTGGTTTCTCCTCTCGCAATTTTCCAAATCATCCTTTTTTTAGTCGGAATTCCTCCTCTCTCCTTTCTATTTCTCTTATTCTGAGGTCCATTTGGATTTCAAGCATGTCTTTTGAGGCTTGGTTGTTCTCAACACCTTCAAGTCTTTCTTCGATGTTATCCATTCTTTGTGTTATTTTATCTATTTTGCCACCTAAATTGGCTCCCATGTTTATTTCGTTGAGCACTGCACCCGTTTCTGGGGGGTCTCCATTTTCTCTGTGGACGCGGTATCTGGGGTCGGTGGGGTTGGGGTGTAGGCGTATCTGGCAAGTTTCACCTTAATGCTCATAGAGTGGTGGCTGTGGTAGAGGAGGCACACGCCCCTGAATCGGGGGCCCTACCCTCTGCACTGCACTGCTTCCAGATGGCTTCAGAATGATTCCAGGTGCAGGGTGAAGTCCGCCGTCTCCTGGCGCTATGCGGCGGGGGAGTGGGGCGTAGAGCTCGTTGAT
Organism: Ambystoma mexicanum; assembly: GCF_040938575.1. NCBI lineage: Eukaryota > Metazoa > Chordata > Amphibia > Caudata > Ambystomatidae > Ambystoma > Ambystoma mexicanum. Next base: position 447,871,796 of record NC_090933.1, on the reverse strand, counting down.
TGGGTGTGAGCACTGTTGGGGCTCTTGGTCGCAGTAGACTGGCGCTTCAATCTCTCAGATCTTTGGACGTGTGGCTCTGTCCTGTGGGGGTTGGGAGCTGGTGATCGTTCTGGGCAGCCTGCGTGTTCCTTTTCAGTTGCCGCTCTTATTTGGGGACCATAACTTTTCTTGTAGAACGTGTGGAAGTAGGTTGGTATGCTGTGGTAGGTGATTGATGTGGGTCCTTTGTTGTGCTTCGGTGTCAGGGCGTGTGGGTCACAGGAAGAGTGACCCTTCCTTCCTCTTCTGGGCGGGTGGCTCCTTTGGGCCTGCTATTGGGAGTTGTGTATGGCTTGTGGGCATGTGTCAGCTCTTATTTATATAGTTGTCCACTTTAAGGGCTGGGTTCCCGGGCTTCCGTGGAGTTGCGCACAGTTACGTAGGCTGGTGTCTTACACGCATTGCAATGGGGTGCACCATGGTATGTGAGTGGATCCTCCGGACCCTATTGTAATTTGCAATGCTGTCGGCTTCTCGTGCTATGTTGGGATCTGGGACAAGGTGAGCCTCCGGTCTATGCACCTCTTGGGGTTTAGTCTGGCTGTGCTGTGAGCAGGAGTCGTGATTTGTAGACTCATGTGGGCTTTCAAGGGCCCTGTATCTCAATTGTCACTTTTTCGGGCACTATCGGCTCAGGGGTGCAGGTATTCTATGTGTAGGAGTGTCTCTAGGATCCTAGGGGCCCGTACACCCCTCTCTTCCCTCCCCTTGCTCGCCAGAGAGGCTGTATCACTGGCTCTGCGCCAGCAAGGTGATCTCGTAGCATACGGCCTCCCGCAGGGGGAGGGGGTGGCACCACATCGTGGCTCCGACTTCGCTCGGTGTTGGAGGGGGCCCCCCCGCAGCAGGTTTAGCAGCCGTATGTGGTGGCTGCACTTGACGCGCAGCTCCTTGGGCAGTGGGGGGGGCCTGCTTACTTTACACCCCGGCGGGTGTACACCTCTGTTGGAAGCAGGGGCTGGTGTCTCTGGCAGTGCAGGTCTGTGAGGTGACGCACGGGACATGCTCCGCGCTTCTCTCTAGGCTACGACTGGGTATGCAGGCGGTAGCGAGGGGGAGTCAGTCAAGGCCTCGCTGCAATCCCACAGTCTGGGGTCCTCCTCGAATTGTTGCGCAGGTTCTTTGGGGCTCAAATCCACTTTGAAGCGGGCCCGTGCTAGCTGCCCCTTGAAAGGCAGATTTTGTCACCCTCTGGGCTCTGCTTTCCGCTGGGTTTTCTAAAAGTTGTTGGGGGCGGGGGGGGGTCTTCTGCCGGCTTTTCCTTGGTTTTGGGCCTGGGGGGGTCACGAGACGGGAGCTCAAATCTCATCAGGGACCCACGGCCAGAGCTCACACAGAGGTGAAACTCATCCATGCGCCCCCTGGTGGCCAATCTTAAGCTATTTTTAATAAAGGTGGACGATCGGGAGCTCGTGAATGTATAACCTAGATAACGTAGGACATGTTGGTTTTTGATCTGCAATCCACTGCAGCCCCAGGTGTGTTTTGATATTCTATTGGTACTAGCACCTCTATGAAATATTACTGTTTTTAAAGAGTTTATTAGCAATTTCCTCTCAACAATAAAGTTCTCAAAGGTGGAAATCTGTCTTTAAAGACCAATCTTGGAACAATCAAAGTAAAAAGTCGTCGGCGTATGCGACCGACTTTCTTTGTTCTACAAATCTTCGGGGCAATTAGGCCGCTCTCAATTAATGTTTTGCCTGCAAGTGATGCATACAGATTAAAAAGGGTAGCCACAAGTGTGCACCCTTGCTTCAGTCCATTGTGAGTTAATATTTCATTAGCCATTAAACCCTTTATTTAATCTGACTCGCAACGCAGTGTCTGAGTATAGATGTATTATGAGTTCAAGTAGACCTTTGTCTGTCCCAAGTTCAAATAACGTTCTGCATAGTGTAGGTTTATCAACCATGTTGAACGCCATCGTAAGATCCATCAAAGCAATGTAAAGAGGCTGTTGACCTTTTACCTTGGAAATACTCTGTAATTGTTTCACAAGTAACCCACCTACGTCTGTTCCCATCGCTTTTCTGAATCCAATCTTTCTGTAATCTAAAATGCCATTTCGATCAATCCAGGTATTCAATTTTTCTAATAGTATTGCAGCAAAGATCTTTGACTCTACATTGATTAGAGTTATTGGCCAATAGTTCATTGGACAAAGACGATTGCCAAAATATAGGACATCTTCTATGATGCTGGAATACTATTAGTGGTGATAATATCTCTAAAAAGATAATGTAATAACCGTGCCCACATAGATGAGTTCTGCTTCAGAGTTGCAAATGATACATTATTTGGCCCAGGAGTAGTTGTTGATTTGGCCTTTCTAATATGGCTTGTGATGCTACTTACAGAAATGTCTTAAAGCCACAACAAGTTGTAACCTTGTTTGGCATCCATTTCTGAACTAGGTCTCTTATATAGGTTCTCAAAGACTCTGTCCACGCTTGCATCTATTGGGTTCGTAATTAGTTGAATTTGGGAGATTTCTGAACTATTTATTGTAGACCAAAAGTTACGGGAGTTATGGCCTTTCATGGCATTTAGCATCCCTTCCCCATCTTTTTGTTGCAAAGCAGATCGATGCATAATAAACCAATTTTTATATATTTGTCTACATTGTTTGACTTTGGTTCTTATTTCACAATTATCTTCATTTGATTTTTTTTATATTACGGATTTCTTTATTAAGCTGGGCTTTTCGTAATTTGATTTCTAGATCAAATACATGTTTGACTTTTTTCTGACGCAATTGAAATGCATTCTTTACTCAATCTCTAACGTTGCTCCCAGATAATCGTTAAATGAAATGGTTGAGTATGTTACCATTTTGACTCCATAAGAATTAAAGTTGTGTAACATCATATTATTAAATTGGACAGTTGTGAGGGGTCCATTTGACCCGAGTACATGTGGTGTTCACCTCAAACATCTCAACAAAAAGCTTATCCATATTAGATATTTTGAACCATGCTAGATTGATGGGGAGCATCGCATGATCACTGTATGGGGATATCTGAACTGTCATATTACTCAAAATGGCATGTAATTGATCACTCACAAACACATAATCAATTATTGAGCTAGTCCCTGTTAGGGAGAATTCTCTGTTTAGGCTGAATTTCCTAACCAGCGAGTCCCCCATCGGCTTTGCTGGATTTCTGGAGTTTGTTTTTTTCTCCTGCCAAGAGTGAGACTTTTTTTTTTTCCCACTCTTGGACATGATTTATGGTGTTCCTTTGAATGTTAATGTGGTTCATGGGTTATGGGGTCTTTTACTCCATAGGGTCTCATATGTTTTTGTATGTGTGTTACACAGCACCCTCTGTGCAGTAACACCGGGGTGTCATAGTGACCCCCCACCATAGACTCCATACCCTGGGACCGACTGTCTCCCAGGGCATGTAAAGTCTCCATTGGCTTTACTAGTCCCAAATTACTAACAGAACTAGTACAAACCATCATATTGTGGACGTACTGGTAGGGGCAATTCGATTGCCCCTGGGTCTGTTATTCGAGGGGGCCCTGTCCCGTCCCCCCTCGTCGTGTTTTGGCTGGTGGCAGTGGATACTACTTTTTATATTCAACCGCAAATATATCTCTATGGTATTTTCCCATTGTTCGAGGCTAATACTTTTTAACATAGCCTCTAACCTACCGCCGGTTTATTTATTTAATATTAATTCACTGGTTGGTATTTTCTGCCAGAACTCGGTTTTAAAATGGCGTTTGTGTTCGCCTCTGTAACTCAAAACCAAAGGTCGAGCCCTTTATTCCACTTTTTGGCGGGCTTCTCCACAGAAGCCTCCAAGTGGTGCCACTCTGTCTGGGTACCACATAGGGTGTGGGAGGGGGTTTAGGAACCCTGGACTGAGTTACCTTGGTAACTCAAGTCGCACTCTTGTGTGATTGGCCCAAGTGGTGAGCCGGCTGGCTCACCACTTAGCATGTTTGATTGACAGCTAGGCTGAGGGAATGGGGTTGTGCTGCATAAAAGCAGGGCTTTTGGGACTGGAACTTGAGAAGTCGCCACAGGACCTGAAAATCTGACGAGGGAGAAGCTGAGCCGGCCTGCTACGATGACACCACCGGTGGAGCCCTGCTGAATTGACTCACCACTTCCCAACGACAGAGGAGATCTCCCGGCTGGAGAGTCTTCTTCCCCTGACTGGTGGGCACAACCAGTTCCTTTCTCGCATTCCAGGACGTCTTGTGGTCAAATTGCCCGTGCCAAGCACCCCGGCAACCGGATAGCCACTTACCACTGGACTGCGAGACGGCTGGTTTCTTCCCTGGCAGTGCAACGGACTCCTGCTTTCCTCCCCGACGAGATCCTCTATTCCTCCGGACGAAGCACCGACTTGCACCCGCTGCCAGGAACAACTGCCCCCGCTGGAGCGTTCTCACCATTTTAAGGTACCGTGCCCACCAGGCCTCCCTTTCTAAAGATTGCTACAAGGTAACAATAATCCCTTAACCTTCTGGACTGGGCTGGCCGCCTTGACCATCTAACTGGTCCCTTTCTTTTTGGTCCAACTCTTTTTGAACTTATTGCAACACTTTTGGGCACTTTGAACCGTGTGACCTTGGACACATTTCGACCGGAGCCTCTTAAAGTGGGTCTGGCCTTGTTAACTTTGGCTTTAGGGTTTTAACCTGCCTTCTTCTCCTACTGTGTTCTTCCGAAAGTGTTGGGATCTGTTTCTATCTTTGCTCTGCCTTTCTCTCCCTTTTTATTTATTTTTTTTTAAACTTTATTTGTAGGTATTTAAACCACAATGCAACTTCACACCCACATTAGGGTGGATTTTAAACTTTGCGCCTTGTCCCAGGACCCGCCCTGTGTCCTCCCCCCCCCACTTCCCCCAACATCCACGTCTCCCTGATACAGCGTCCTCTTCAGCTGAGTATGTGCCTCTTCTAGCTCCCGCTTCAAGGATGTGGAGATACCATGGGCCAGCCCTCACCGAGGGAAATGCTCCGAATCTGAGGTGTCAGATACGTGTTCCGCCGCTTCGTCCATCAAGAACAGTGTCAGAGGTCCCCAGATGTCTGGAGGACGGGCGTGCAAAGGAAGGAGTTTAATGAAGTCTGTTTCAACATCTTGGTAGTAAAGCATGTCTCTGCGCCAGGCGGCGACTGCTGGGGGGGGGGGCCTCGACCCCAGGCCAAGGCAACCCTCTTACGAGCCAGAGTCAACAGAACCCCGGCCAGTTTCCTTATTGGTGCTGAGAGCAGCCTAGTCATGCCCAACAGGGCTGCTGTATGGCTCGGCTGTATTGGTTCTCCCACAATTGCAGCTGTCGTCTCAGGACTCGTTTCCAGAAAGGGGTTAGTTCGGGGCACTCCCATGCTAGGTGAACAAAGTTTGCTGAGATTGTCCCGCATCTGTTGCATTTCGCTTCTGCGTCTGGGTGATGTTTGTTGGTTTTCGCTGGTGTGTGATATGTTTGATGGAGAAAGTTGAAGTGGATAAGTTTTAGGCGTGAGTTAAGCGCCACTTTTTGAGTCTGTTTCAGGCTATAGTTCCAGTCCTCATCCGATATGTTAACATACAATGACTTTTCCCATCTAGCTTTTGCACCAGTGATGGCGGGGGTTGTGGTGGGAATGAGGGATTTATAGATCTGTGACACCAACCTACCTTCACCTTGTGCTTGAATGACATTATGCAGCAAATGCCAAGTTGGTGGTTGACGCTGGAAGTCTGGCAGCAGGGCCTGAATGGTGTAGCGAGTCCTGATGAAAAGGAATACATCCAGAGCAGTGTTGCCCCCTTTACTTTTTGCTTGTTCTGGAGTTAGAAAGCCCTCTTCTGTGAAGAGATCCCCTAGGGTTTGTAGGTTCAGTTTGTCGACCCAATGGTGCAACACCGTCTCTGAGGTCAGTGGGACTCCGTGAATAAACTTGACAGGTAGGAGTGGGGAGTACTGTGAATGTACTCCATGTTTCTGGGCCAGAGTCTTCCAGACTTTGTACGTCGTGAGCACCACGTTCATCGTGGAACTGGGAACCGGCGTGTGACTAAGGATGACCGCGGTTAGGAAGTTAGGTGTTGCGAGGGCTTGCTCCACTTGTACATGTGGTCGGATAGCTTGAGAGGCATACCAATGGCTGAGGAACTGTGCTTGAGCTGCCCAAAAATATCTCTCAAGTTCTGGCAGAGCCAGTCCCCCACTGGTGACCGGGAGTGTCAGTGTAGTGTACGCCACTCTGGCTGGCTTGCCCGCCCAGAGTAGCTCGAGGACCAGGCTTTTCAATTTTTTCAAGAAGGTTTGTTGCAGCAGCAGAGGAATGTTGTTGAATAGGTATAATAGTTTTGGTAGGATCACCATCTTCACCATTGAGACCCTTCCCCAGAGGGTTGGTGGCAGAGACTTCCATCGAGAAATCTTGTCTTGGAGAGATTTGACCACCTCTTCGTAATTATCTCGAAACACTTCCTGACAATTTAGAGATAGTTGTATCCCGAGGTACCGGACATTGGAGAATTTCCATGTGAGTTGGAAGTCGTCTGGAAACTGTTTGGTGGCTGGGGTCAGTGGGAATACAATGGATATTGACTGGATGATTTTTAATCCTGAAGCTGCTCCAAACTTGATGACTTCTCTCATGACTGGATTCAAATTGTCTTCTGGGTCTCGGATAAACAGTGCAACGTCATTGGCGTAGAGAGAGATGATGAGCTTGTGAGGGCCTATGATGAGTCCCCTCTGCTGCTGCTGCTCCCTAAGTTTGGAGGCCAGTGGTTCCATCACTAAGGTGAAAATTAAGGCCGATAGTGGGCAGCCCTGCCTAGTGCCTCGTTGCAGATCTATTGGAGCTGATTTGGCTGTGCCAACAATAATACTAGCACGCGGTTTGGTATATAGGAGCGAAACAAGGTTGATAAAGCGTGCTCCCAGGCCCATCCTGGTGAGAACCGTGGACAGAAACGGCCACTCCGAGTCGAAAGCCTTCTCGGCGTCAAGAAGAACCGCCACAGCCTGCAGCGAGGGATCCAGTGCGGCGATGACACAGAACATTCTCCTGATTCCAAAAGTTGTGTTTCGGCCCGGTATGAAGCCGGCTTGGTCTGCCAGTACGAGGGCAGGCATCCATGGCATTAACCTCCCCGCCAGCACCTTGGCGAGTATTTTATTGTCGAGATTGAGGAGAAATATTGGTCGGTAGGATGAACAATCTTCTGGAGATTTGCCCGGTTTGTGCAGCAGGATAACGTTGGCTTCACATGTAGTGGGAGGGAGGTGACCTTTTTCCAGCGCCTCTTCATAAACGGCCGCTAGGAGGGGGGCCAGGGTGCCCGCAAATGACTTGTAAAATTCTCCCGTCAGTCCATCCGGGCCCAGCGCTTTGGTGCTGGGTAGGGACTTTATGGCCTCTATAATCTCTTCTTGCGTGATCAATTCATTTAAGGGTTCTCGGAGAGACTGTTCGACCCGATAAAGTTCCGTGTCTTCCAGGTACTCCAGTGGGGCGGTCGAGGACTTGCTAAGTTTAGCACTGTAGAGATCTTGATAGAAGATCCTGAACTCCTCTGCTATCTTCATCGGTGTGAACCGACCTGCCTAGGTTGGTCTGAATCTGTGCTATTTGCGCAAGTTTGTTATCGGCTCCGATTAAATTTGCTAGAAGGGTACCTGGTTTTTGGCCCTCCCCGTATTGACGGACTTGGCTGTTGCGTTTCAGGAATTTGACCTCTCGGTCCGCTGCGAGATTGAATTTTAGCAATTCTTCCTTCAGGGCTGCTGATATTTTGGGATCCGCCCCGTTTGTGGCTTGGAGCTCAAGGAGCTTTAGCTTCTCTTCGCTAGTTGTGAGCTCGCGCCTGATGAGCTTGAGGATGCCGTTTTCCTTGGCGTGGCAGACTCCTCTGATAAAACATTTTAGGGACTCCCAGATTGTGCCTGCGGAGGGGACCGAACCGACGTTGGCTTCGAGAAACACGTTGATCTCCTCCCTCAGTTCAGAGGCAAACACCTTGTCTCTTAACGAGCCCATCTTGAAGCGCCAACGCTGTCGTGGCGGAGTGGGAGTGGAGGGCGTAAAGTTGAGAAAGAGAGGGGAATGATAGGAGAGCGTTCTCAGATGTATACAACATCGTCCACTTGACAATGTACCGCTTGCTGAGACGAAGAAATAGTCGATTCGGGAGCTTGTGTTGTGTACCGGTGAGTGAAATGTGAATTCTCGCGACTCACAGTTCGAGACCCTCCATATGTCTAGCAGGTTGAAAGCATTGCAGATTTCTTTTATTTGAAGTCCAGCTTTGGTAGGAGGTTGTGGAGAAGCTTTCGATCTGTGTCTTATTGGATCTAATACAGTGTTCATATCCCCACCCCAGATTATGGTTGCCGGGTCTTGAGTGGAAAGCTGGGTAAGCACCCATCCAAAATTGTCTGGGCCATCTGTGTTTGGAGCATAGGAGTTAACAAAGGTCAGTTTCTGGCCTGCTACGATGCCGCTCACTAGGATCGCTCTCCCTTCTGTGTCTTTCGCCGTGCGGATCAAACGGAAGCTCATCCTCCTGTGTATGAGAATAGCGACTCCTCTGGAGTAGGTTGAGTAAGAGGAGAAGTATCTGTGGCAACCCCAGCTCTTTGCCCACTGGTGGTCCTTCCCTGGCAGAAGGTGTCTCTCCTGAATCATGGCCACGTCTATTTCGTGACGTCTGAGGTATTGAAGTATTTTCCTGGTTTTAGCTGGAATATTGCTGCCTCTTATGTTCCAAGTCAGAACGTTGAATGGGTCGGGTAAAACTTTCTATTTAACCACATTTCTTTATCCGATGTTAGCCATGGTGTGGCATCGAGTTGAGTTTAGCTAGATTTGGTGCTTAGGGATTGGACAGTTGCTTGACAAGACGACACTGATCGTTGATTGGGAGACGGAGAGCAGGGAGATGGTTGAGAACTGGTGGCACAGAACTGAGCCCACCGTCCACGGGCAGACCCCAACTGGCCCGTGACGTTTCTCTTTTAAGTGGGCAACCCCCAACTGGCCCACAGGGAGATCCCTCGATAACCAAATAAAACAGAAAGCGAACATGTGGATGCCATGTCGCTGTGCGAACTGTACCCCGAAAGAACTCAGCTTGAAAACCAACTGGCAGCTGAGTTAACCTTGGAGAATGAACTGGTGTTGTGCTAGGGGCGCCCGGGGCTTTCCAAGTTTCCCTGCCCCGCGTTGTATTCATAGTGAATTGTACCTGTACTTTTTTTTTTTTTTTGCATCTTATTGCAAGCTTGTAAGCCGACTCTGGTTACTCCGGTTTATGGTGGGTTCCTGAGATTTCTGTCTCTTTGGGGCCTGGGACGGTTGGGATTCGGATCTGGGCAACCTATCTGATCAAGAAACATGCTTGCATCGTCGGGCGATTGGAAAAAATGGACCCTCTCCCCTTGCTGTACTCTGAGCCGTGCTGGAAAGAGCATCGAGTATGGTAATTGATTGGCTCTGAGTCTTTGTTTGATGGCGGTAAAGGATTTCCTCTGGGTTTGTACTGTGGGAGAGAAGTCTGGGTAAAAGTGAATTTTGTCTCCATCATGAAGTTCTCCCTTCTCTCTAGCCAGTCGGAGGATGGTGTCTCGGTCCTTGTAGTTGAGCAGCCTTGCGAGGATTGGCCTAGGCGGTGCACCGGGGGCAGGTCTGGCAGATGGAATCCTGTGTGCTCTCTCTACTATGAATACTTGAGACAATGATTCTCTACTGAAGTGATGTGCAGAGTGACTTCATGTATTCCTCCATTTTACCTTGTGGCTACTGTTCCCTCACCCCGATGATTCTTATGTTGTTCCTCCTTGATCAGCCTTCCAAGTCCTCGCATTTGGCTATTGTCGTTTTCATTTGGGATTCTAGCTGCAAGACTTTGGTTGAGAGGGACGATGCGCCATCATCTAGATTTGACACTCTTTGCTCCACCTCATTTAAACGTTCTGAGTGTGTGTCCATGCGGTGTTGAAAGAGGTCAACCTTGGAGGCGAGGCCATCCATTTTATTGTTTAGATTTCCAATGCCAGCTTTCAGTTCCAATAGGAGTTCTTTGATTTCAGATGAGTTACCCCCTGGTTCCATCTGGAGTGAGTGACTGGGGGTGGGTATCTGGTCCTCACGCTGTACGGGGGCTTTAGGTGTCGCACCGCCCTCGAAGGTTAATTTCCTCTGGGATTTATCATTTTTCCCCATTTCAAATGCGGATCTGGAGTTACTTGTATGAGTCCAGCTGTACTTTGCTGTACCAAGGGTGCTCTGTGGGTTCACCTAGGGGAGCTAGGATTTATCCGGCTGGTCAGATTTGGTGGGGTTTCAGCTGTATGGAGAATTGGTTCCACTCTATTGAGCTGTGCTTCGTGCGCTCAGCTGAGCACTCCGTGGGGACTGTCTTTGGATGCCTAGGGAGGTTAGGGCTCCTCCGCGGTGTCCAAGGTTTCGACCAACGGACTCCCCCAAGGATGATGCTGACACGGGGGGGGGGGGGGGGGGAGAATTACTCAATGAATTTCCTTAATATACAGCCTGCTACTGGTGTCACTGAGACTGGTTGGCAGACGCCGGTGTGTTGGAGAGTCTCCGGCCTGGCAGCAAGGCGCGTGCTGAGACGCCTGAGGGATGCACAAAACTACACCACAAACGAGTTGGGTGCCCCTCCTAAAATGGTGCAAAAGTCAGGGGCGGGGGAGAGCCCCTCCTGAAGCTCTGTATGTGCTCTACACACAAAGAAATGCCGGCTTTATTCTTCTAATGTGGAGCAGTGGGGGCCGCTCACTCCAATGCCCTCCACTGGGCCACCAGGGCGTAGTTCTGGTTTCCCCTGCTGATGCCACGAAGCGCCAATTGCCTCACCAGGCCGAATGCGCCAAGCTCGGTCTTAAGGCCACGCCGGACCCGTGTAGGCAGGGAATGGCCGATTTTCGCCAGAAATTCAGTGGCGGGCAGCTGGGCAGGTCGGGAGACCAGGAGTCGGGGATTGGGACCTGATCAGTGCAGGTAATAGCAGGATTATACAGGATTGATGCGGGGCTACGACGGGAGCTCAGACCAAAGCGGCCATCTTGGTTGGCCATCTAGCGCCCTCTATTTTCTCTCCCTTTTAAACTGATTAGAGTGCCATCTTCGTTAAGCGCTCACCGCTGTCTGAAAATGAGTGTTGCTTTACTTAAGACTTGCCTAATCATTGAAGGGAGTGTATATCTTTTAGTGACCGTGTTTTTGAACTGCTTGATATTAGTGCCAGTGTGTTTTACTAGATGTGTTTTTAAATAATTATATCTCTTTTACACCAAGCTCTGGTCAGTGTTTGCTTGTTCTCCTGTGTTCTTTTGACCTATTGTGAATACTCTGTATACTGCCTAACTCGTCTTGAGAGAAGTCTGACTGCTCAGCCACAGCTACCAGGTAAATCTGGGTGGTACAGACTGCTACCAATTGGGTTAATTGGACTGGATCCTCGTTGTTAGAAATCGACCTGTCATTAGTGCTTTCAGTATTGTTTGGCACATCTTTAGTACTTACAATATTAATAGGCACAGTAACGCCCAAAACTACTAGTGCTGATGTTTTCCGCAGCAGCAGAGAGTTTGTGAGCTTGGAATGGTGGAATAATATTATCCATATTAGCTGGCCGCATGCTTGCAACAACTTTTCCACACGTCTCGGGCATCGAGGTTAATATCAGTATAATTTCATCTAACAGTCTAGATTGTTTTTATAGTTCCACAATCATCTGGATATTGAGATTAGTATTAGCAGCTGCCTCTGTACCAGACATGTTCACGTTATATCTATTAATACAGTGCTCTGCTAAGTATGTAGACATTGTATCTAGATGCTGGATAAACCCATCAGGTACTTCCCCTGTACTAAAAATCGGGGGTGTGTTAGCAAATAAGTAACTCGAATTCAGATCCTTCGTTACAATTGTATTCTCAGTCTCCATTGGCATTTTTAGTACAATCCATGTGTCGCTCTTCACCAAATATAGATTGCGAGGTTTCTAGGGACTCTTCCAATTTGTCCTCTGTTGGGTTCTCTGAGTCATCAGTTAAGTGAGCACTGTTGGGCACATTCAATCAGGTCTTCATCTGTTTCAAATGAGCCTGGGAGAGACACAGCAGCCGCACGTGCTACTCGTGCGCCTCGTCATGAGTGCTGGAAGTACAGCTACAGCGTCTTTTTATTTGTTTTTTTTGGATTGCCGGTTTTTTACGCTGCATTCTTGTGTCTGATCACGACTCAATAAAGATAAATGCAAGTGCTGTGACAAGGGCAAACAAAAGCAATACACCACAATTAAACCATTTCATCACCCAGATGCTAATGATGGCAAGTGCTTAGAGAACATAGACAGAGTAATAGGAGTACACAGGCTTAAGCCACTGCAATATCGTGCTATGAGCCCAAATGCTAATGGTCTGACACTTACTGGATCAGACACTAAGGGCCTCATTATGATGTTGGCGGTGACCATGTGAACGGTGCCGGTAAGGCACCGTACCACCGAATTACGAGTTTTGTGCGCGGGTGTCCGACAGCCTGCCAGGTGTTACCTGGCGGGCTGTGTGGCACCCGCAAGCATAACTCGTAATTGCCGTGGCACAGTTATCATTGGTGCCGGCGCATCCATGCTCCCCACCGCCATTCTGCTCTATGGTGCAGAATGGGGATTGGGAGCCCGGCATTACTGCCACCCGCGAATGGGAAATTACCAGCCCATTCAACTCATAATCGCGGGTGGCAGTGCCTTGTAGCGAGCGTGGCCATGCTCGTAATGAGGCCCAAAGATACAATTTCTCAAAATAACAGAGTGCCCCAGGCCTAACAGGCACAACAGGCCACTTCGCTGGGGCACGTGCGTCTGCGCGTGTTTAAATGGGAAAGCATGTAGAAGTAGGCGTGCCCTAATTAAGTACAAACAAAATATACATTTAGATCAATATAATGTTGACACACGTGGATTATCAGTCTATTATAAACATTATCCATGGAATGTATGTATTCACTAGTCTGCGTTCAGTCCAAAGTAAGTCCGTAAGTGGAAGTCGCGAAAATGCGGCAGAGACTCCAGGCACAACAGGCCACTTCTGAGGCGACTTCGCTGGGACATGTGCGCGCGTGTGGTTAAATGGGGAAGCACGTAGAAGTAGGCGTGTCCAGTCGGCATTCAGTCCAAAGGAAGTCTGTTAGTGGAAGTCGCGAAAATGCGGCAGAGACTCCAGGCACAACAGGCCACTTCCGAGGCCACTTCGCTGGGGCTCTTATATTCTCAACCTCTGTCGGTGCCAGTCCAAGACTCGCAAAATCTTACAAAGCTTGGTTTGCTCTCCTGCCAAACCAGTGTTCCTTCACATACTGCTTTCTCTTAGGGTCCTAGACCCTCTTAATCTTTGTTGCTTCAAACTTTAGTTTCTCATATGGGTGCAGCTGCCAGAATCGCAATGTTGCGTTGTATGCGCTTTGTTCACTTTCCTACCAAGTGGACTTATCCTGCTTATTTACCTTGCTTTCAATCCGGGTCCCAGGCCATCTTATTTTCGATCTCTTGATCGGGTGCGGGCCCCAGACTTGTACAGTTGCGTGGTATCTGCCTGGTTCAAACTTCTGCAAAGCACACCACACTTTCTGCTTTGCTTCTCTTTCATTCAGGGTCCCAGACCCACTTCATCTCGATCTCTTATTTGGGTGTGGATCCCAGGTTCACACTGTTTTATCTGCTTGGTTCACTCTCCTGCCAAGTATACAACTCTTCCTCATTGATCTCAAGGTCCCTGACCCTCTTTCCAGCTTCTTTGGGCACACGTTGTTTTCCTGAACCTCCAGCACCTCTTGGATAACACGCATACCTGTTTACAGGTATCGGCGGTTCCCGGGCAGCTGCGTCCCTTTTGCAAGGCTCCGGTAACATTTGGTTGTCCAGCGGGGGTCTGCAGCGGCTCTGCAGTCTTCCGGCATAGCCCACCAGCTCGTTGTCTCTTGCGCTTTGCTGGGCCCTGCGGCCCCCAGAGGATTAATTCGACACCAACCTCACTAGTCCTGACGTGCGGTACCACCTTCGGGTTTGCTCTTTCCTCATGTTCCTGCTAACCGACCGTCCTGCACTTGCCACTAGCTGCTCCCGTGCATGGCTCTGACTGTTCCTCCTCAGAGAACCGCTCTCCTCTCCGCACCCTATCTGAGATGCTTTCAAACTCCCATGTGCGATTGTTGTACTGCTTTGGGCCAATCACTTGGTGCTGAGAAGCTAGACTCGCTATCCTTCTCCAGCGTGATCTTTGGACTCCCGGTCACCATCTTCCTCACAGACCAGTTTTAAAATTAAATGCATGATACTTTGTAGTTTCTGGTCTCTTAGTCTTGTTCTTTATGTTAAGTAGGCTGACTTGGCAACAGAACACATTGTATTTATCTAAAGAGGGGGCGGAGAATGTAGTGTTGGAGAAGGGGATGAGTGTATTGACGTGGAGTCCTACCGTGTTCTTTGCTGAGGGTCTTCCCCAATCCCATAGAGGGATCCCTTCCCCATGTGATCCTCCCTTGGTGCAACACCCCCAGGGGGACTATTGTACTGTGGACGCACCGGCCCCTAGCCCCATGAGAAAGGTCTCTTCCTAGGGGAGAAGGGACGACATCCTCAGATTTTTCACATCACGAAAAAGATTCACAACCTCCACTATCTATTCTGACACCTAATGTACACTGTTTTCAATTGCACTGGAATCTTGGCAGACCAGATACAAAGGGATTTGCTTCTGTGTGGTCTTGTCCGGTTTAGTGATGCCAGAGTGCTGAGTGAACAGTACCTTTGGTCGGTTTTAAGTAGTCTGCAGGCAAGTCTCCTTTATTCAGCTTGCAGTTCCCCGTCTGTGCCCAGTAGTTTGTCTAGGGCAGATTACTGGAATCACCAATATCATTTGATCTCGTCCTGGTTGAGGGCATCTCCCAGACTAGGACCTACAGCCCATTAAATAGCTTAAGTGAGTTGGCTAACCTCAGGCTAAATCACCACTCTCATGAGCTGGTTGATGTCAGCTCAAGCAGGTTTGTAGCAGAGCAGCTCCTCAATGAAACATTGTGGTGCATCTCAAATATTGGGTAACTCTTTGGCCAAGCTCTTTAAATCGCCAGGCGTCCAGGGAACATGGATAGGAAGCAAGCAGGGTTGTGTCCCCCCTTCTTCCAATGGCCTCCTTTAATCTGTCTGAGTGGTGCCTGAAGGATCGTGGCATCCCTAGCATATGGCATAACTCTCCTTGTCACTAACAGACTGTAAGAGGGAGGCACATCGGGCATCTATAGGATCCCTGAAATACCCAGACCGCTATGCCTGCGCTCCACTGTTGAAGGTGGTATCAATAATTGGCAGAGTGCAACGACCGCTTGGCTGAGCAGCGCCCATGCACGCTGTCCTACCGGCTGTCCCACCGGCACTATTGTGCGCATGCTGATAAACAGATCTATGATATCTTCCGCAGTTTTGACCTCTTGTTTGTTCTTTCTGCGATCTATATTTCCATCTGTTTTGCTGGGGGAAAAAGTAGCGCAGGTGACTCCGCTGATGCTTTGCTTCAGAGTAACCTAATCTGTCATTTGTGTCCTTTAGTCCCCTTATCTTGGATGTGTTCCGTTAGTTGTCGCCTCTTCCAGCCTTGTGGCATATACTGTACTGCTTAGGGCTTACCTTCTGCTTCTGTAAATCTGTTTATGCCCCCAATTTGTGCAGGTTGAAAGTCCCTTCTACTGTAAACGGACTATGACCTTGTGTCAGCGAGTGCCATTGCTCGTGAAACTTGTACGTAGTACTGTTAAGATTAGTATACTTAAAATAGGGAAGGGTGCCCTAAGGAAGAGTTTCCACCTTCCTTTCCTGTTTTTTGCTCATTTCTATCCCTTTTTTGATCAGTCAGCCAGTAGACCGTTGAATCTGTACCACACACTCCTTGGTGGTACTGAGAAGCAGTAAGGGGGCTTACTGCGACTCTGTGGAGTGGTCGTGAAAGAAGCTCATGGGCATTCACTCAATTTTTCCTATTCAGTTTCCCGGCGGTTCATTTTCCCAGTTCATTTTTCCCATTTCTCCTAGTTTACACAGCCCATGTATTCCCTTACTATAACAGAAATACTGTTGTACAAAAGCATGTTCTTTTAAAGAGCCTTTCACCAAACCAGAATACCGAATACACCAGAGAATCTAACTGCTCTTACCATACCTACCCTAAGCATGTTACCGCTGCCAAGATTTTGCCAGATCTATCTCTGGGTAGATGGAAAGAAAAACGACTGCCAATACCACAGTGATGGCAAAGGCAGAAATTCATTCTACAATGGAAACCCAACCCAGAACTGCTACTCCATGTTTGCATCACCCCAAAATCAATCTTCCTGGTTAACCATCATGCTAAAACCCTCTGCTCCCCCGAGTGCACCACTTACGGGTTTCCTCTACCTCGTCGGTTATGCATTTGGGGCCTTCAGGAGGGGGCCATCAGCAAGTATACTGATGCACCCACATTGCGCAACAAGTCTAAGTCGCAGCGCCAACTGTCATTGCATTCTCATTTTCAGTGATGGTAGAAACAAAAGGTGATTTTATTCGTTTTCAAGTCACAGATGGCACCTTCTCCATTAACCTGCTAACTGATCTGACCTGCCCGAACTGTTCATTTTTATAGGGTATCAACCACATGACCATCAAACATTTAGTCTAGGCCTTCTGTCATGGTTTTCCCATCCCAGCCTTAAAAAGAGTTCATTCATGCAGATGCTTTAGCCCATCTTTCCTATGTGTTAGGAAAAGACATTTGGCACTGCCCTTCCAGGCCACTGCAACTCAAATGTAGTTACGCTCCCTCAGGAGAAGGGGCGTAGAGGCTCCATCCCCATGACGTCTGTCCTCTTTGAACAGCTCATTGTCCGATCCTGCATGATCCACTGGCCTTGGTCCAACAGGCTTTTTCCAGGTACCATGGATGGTAAAAGAGCTCACAGTCCCTAGTTTCTGGCGCACATGTGCAGTGCAGTTCATAACAAACAATCTGAATTTTTGTATATATTTAATATTGGCTCGCACAGATGCGACACACCAATCTAATGCTCCCATATATACAATCCTACCCTGCAATTCTGGGCAAGTATTCAAAAATCAAAATGTATTTAAAAGAATTGTTATTTTCAGACAACTGGTCCTCCAGCTTTACCCCGGAGCTCACTAGTATATGGTATATGTATAATTATGCAAAACGAAATTGTGTCCTCCCTATAAGAATCTCACCATATGTCCACAAAGGTATCCACTTGCCATCATAAGCATCTCCATATAAATATGCTACACTCTAGTAGACACTAAACCTACTGACATTTCTGCTTAGCATTGATCTTGTTTCTGAACATCAAGATCTCAATAAAATATTGTAAACAATGCAAAGCTGGTTAAACATTTGATTATTTTTTTTTCCCAGCATCAAGACAAATCTGACACCAGAGAAAATTACATTGATAAACAAAATATTGATATGCACAAACTCCCTTCCCAGGTGAGATGGTGAATATATTAACCATGTAGAGGCAACTTGACATGAGCAAGGACCGGCAAACACATGTTAAGCCATTATGCAAAAAGTGACTTCCATTGGCTCATGTAAGTTTGCATTCACCAATACTGTCCCCTGGAATCTATAGTTTTGGTTCTGAACACTCATTTACACTGTTTCCTCCATGTGGGAGCGCAGTTCTCTATATGCATGCATGTATTTATTTATTTATTTTATTTATTTATTTATTTATTTATTGCATTTATTACTCGCCCAAACCCTTGGGTACCACGGCGATGTTACAGACAGCTTGATTTCTTCTTTCACTTATCAGAATATGTGTTGTTTTCTTTGCACATGAAAGGATTCCTTTCTAGCCAGAAAAGAAACATGTCCTGTTTCAAAAGGGGCTGCATGTAACACTTTCAGTCACTTTATATTTCAGGGCTGGAGATGTACTATTCTCCAGTAACTTATCTTCAGTTAAAATTCCCCTCCCCCTGACTACACCTCTCTGCCTAGGGATTGACAGATCTGAGAATGCATAGGATTTGCACTTTGCCCAGTTTTTAATTAATACATTTTATTCTTTCTGCATACATTTCATTGCACAATTATCCAGCCGTATGGTCTCCACTTGTGGCATTAACTGCATGATCTCCTCCCAGGCGTTGGTACTTGCATTGGCACTATGACCGACCGTGATTCCACACCAGTTTAATCCACTACCTATATTCTCAACTAATATTTACTTTACTTGGGCATTCCCACTTCTTTAAAATGAATTTATTTATCATTGCGAAGTGCAATGGGCCTAAAAGAAATCACATCTCACTTTGTATTTGACATATAAATGAGGAAACACAGGTTGTACGTTTATTAACAGTTCTTAAAAGTGCCACCCGTTTTGCATTCTCTGTCCTTTTCCCTTTCCAGGTTTTACCCTGATCTAAGTTGGACAATTTTGGGGAATGGATAGGGGTTTCTTTTGATTTACCCGTTTAAGATGTAACTTTTGATTTTGGGATAACCAGTCAGGCGGGTATCATTCGGTCAAAACAAAAGGTGCTGTCTGGAAGGTTTAGAATTCATTTTAACCTCTGGCACAGCTCTGGTCAACCCTCCAAGCCATTGTTAGCCTGCCAAGCCATTACAGAAAGGGGAAAGACCATATGCAGATCCGGTCTGGTCCCACCCCAAAAGGAGCCGTCCAGACTGAACTGCTAGGTTCTGAAGGGACCTGGCCTAGTAGTTCAAGCTGGGCTGCTCCCATTGGTGGCAGTACCTGACTGATTTGCATATGGCTGGGCCCCTTCTGCAATGGC
Source organism: Ambystoma mexicanum (assembly GCF_040938575.1). Lineage (NCBI taxonomy): Eukaryota > Metazoa > Chordata > Amphibia > Caudata > Ambystomatidae > Ambystoma > Ambystoma mexicanum. Next base: position 447,852,904 of record NC_090933.1, on the reverse strand, counting down.
ACAGACGGCTAAAAAAAACAGTGGTGTGGAAGGTCGCCCCCAGAGCAGTGCCAGTGGTTTCTATTTATTCAAAACTTTACACCCATCACTTTCTTTGATTATAGGGTATCATTCCATCTGCAAAACCAGCAATTCAAGTTGTTAATTTGGAAGTCCTCTCCCCTGCACAGACTTGACATTCTTAAATGGGATGTCTGGTTTCCCTCTCTCAATGGAGTAGTCCCCTTCTAGGTGGGATCGGTCCTTTTTCTCCTTTCCAATCTCCATTATGTTTCCCTCCTGTCCCTTCCTCGCTCAATATTCTGTACTCCAGACTTCTCTCTTTCTGTCCTATGGGCAGCCAATTATATTTCCCTCCAATCCCTCCCCGGTTTTTCACAGAGGAGTGGTTTGTCTTCCACCTAACCAAAAAAGTTGGGGGAAGTATTTTATTCTTTCTGAAGAGAAGCTAATTTTGTTTATGCTTGAATTTCTGAATGTTCTGTGCTAACTTAATAAACGTATCGTTTCAGATTCGGCACGTCGGGGTGAACATTTTGACACATTCCAATCATTGTGACCGATTTTTACACGTTTTTTGCTATTGAGCGACTTCCAAAATGACAACCTATAATTCCGGTTCAATATTCTGATATCTTTTATCTGCAATATATCAAAAGCTCAGATGAATCGAAGCTTGGATCATGATGCAAAGCTTAATTTCATTTTTGAACATTTAATGCATTATTTTGTTTGTGAATGCATTGAGTTTTCTTAAGTGTGCACTTGTAGCATTTAAAGAAAATAAGATAGGTGGGCACCTCCAAAATTACTTGTGCATCTAAGATATTCCAAATATATTAGTACATTAACATGAGCACAGCAGATTAACCCAAGGCACTTTGTATATTAAAACACTGTGCAGATTACCCTGAAAGACTTTTCCACAGAACTGTGTGCCCACATGCACGCTAAAACAGCACATATGTCGTTATTAATTCTTGAAAGATGGTCCTTTTGGAAGAAAAACATAGATCAAGTCAAATCAGTCTGATCAGAATTTTAATGTGCAGTCTCTTTGTAAATCTGCCTGCCTCTACTCTCTGCAACTCATCCAAAACAGGACTGTGAGACTTGCCCTTGGCCTCAAGCCCAGGGATCATATCTCTCCAGGACTGAAATCTCTGGACTGGCTCACAGTGGCGGTGAGGATTAAGTTCAAAACCCTCTGCATTGTCCACCAGGCCTTCTGGGACCTGTGACCTAAATACCTTTAACTCTCTCTTCCTAAATATCTTCCTTCTCGAGCTCTTCGCTCATCCACCTCAAACTCCCTCAGGGTTAGTTGCTTCTCCAAGCAGCGAGTTGGTGGTAGATCTTTCCTCTGCTGGGGCCTCCCTCTTGAAAAGCCTCCCTGCCTCTCAGAGTTGAGGAGGAGAACCATCTCCTGTTCCAGAAGCACCTCAAGACCTTACTCTTTGCTTCTGCTCTCTCCTCCTCTCCCCTGCTGATCTCCTGGCTGAATCTGAAACTGCACTGGTTACCTGGCTACCCTCTGATCTCGGGTCCAGGACCCCTCCCCGTCATTTGCACACCTGCACTGCCCCCATGGCAACCCTTGCCCTCTGACTGTTCTGTATCCCTACAGCCCCTACTAGCACTTGACACCCGATGTCTGCACTTACCCATGCACTTGCCACCAGTTGGCCACACTTTTATTATTTGTCTTTATTTTACTGTTATCCTATTTAATGCACTGCCCTCTCCCCCCCCGCACTTTTCCCCTTACCTCATCCCCTGAACTTGCGCAATCTCAATATTAACTGCACTAGTAGGATTGCTGTCTTCGTCTTCCCTCTGTTTCCCCTCCCATGGCTCGTCGCACCTTGAAACACTTGTGTATAGGTGCGTTATAATGCCATGCCATGCCATATCATATCAATGTGTCAATCCACGGTTTACTTGTATAGCAACAGCTTTTACCTGAATCCAAATGTGTCGCGGTATCTAGAGTAAAAAAGACAGTCATCATAAAATAACCATTCTAAAGATGTTCACATCTGTATTTGTGATGGTAGTGTCAGGATAAAACAAAAATAAAAATTAAAGCAGCAACTTTACCTGCGCCATCTTACATGTCTTAGTACAGCAAGGACTGTAAATTCAGTAACCTGTTGTCAAAATGTATATCTTTATGTTGCATGCAAGGATAATCCATATGGTATGGTCAAAGAATATCCAATCGAAAAATACCAAACTGGTATCTGTCTTACCTAAACTAAGATTACATCTTTGGCGTCTAGTGTGAACAAACTCTTTCCTGCACGTATTGTCTCTTAAATACTGAAATAAACACGGAACGGTCCACGCAGACCTATGCATGTGATGACGTCACACGCGTATGACGTCAGTCATGTCCGATCGTCGTTCTTAAGTAATTCCTAGTGACTTGAACGTCCTATCACTTTTGATTAAATGGCTTGCAGCATTCCCTGCAAAATAACTACTTTAATTCTGGGTCTGCCTTTTACATGTAGCCTGGTTTATTCTTAGAACACTTTAAACCTTAGTTTTCTCTGCCCAAAGCTGCACCCCCAAATGAATAGCATCCTTTGCTTGATAATTTGGGCTCAGGATTTCACACATGGCAGAGTTATTGCTAGCCAAGAAGGCCTCTGTACTGGACAACACATATTCAAGAGGGCATTGATGGAAATACACTTGATACATTTTCTCTGGGTTGCACAATGGCTGAAAACAAAATGTCACTATACATTGGGCCTCATTAGAAGTTTGCCGGTCCGGTAACTACGGTACTGGTAAGCTTGCCGGTACCTTAGTTACCGGACCAGCAAACTATGAGGTCTGCCCGCGGGTGCCTGTCTGCCCGGCAGGTCCGACCTGCTTTGCGGAATGGCACCCGCAAGCAGACCTACCCGGTAGCGCCTGCACAGTTATTGACGGTGCCGCGCTACCAACCTCCCCATTCCCATTGAGCCCTATGGGGAGTAATTACCTGCACCCGGCAATGGGCAATGATCAGGTCTGGCTGGGCCTGCATGCCCCGGTAATTGCCCATTGCCGTGTGCCGGAAAAAAAAACGATCGGCACGGCTACCGCCATAGTCGTAATGAGGCCCATTGGTTCTATGAAGTCTGACTTTGTAATACATTATTTCACAATCATTTCACCATAATATGAGGGCTGTCCCTTTTTTAATGTGACAACAAGCAAAAGGCAGAATTTCCTAATAAGTGCCAAATTTGGCACATCTTATTTCTCTTGTTCTTGTCAGAAAGGTCTTTCTCATTTCGTTCATTTAAGCCCTCATATTTATTATCTCTAAAGTATGCTACAAATAATTGTCCACAGGGGTAGCCTACAAAAGTCTGCTAAAAGAGGAAAAAATATTAAAACACTAAAGACGAGAACATGGTCTGATATCAAAAGCAAGGGAAGTAAAATGGTTTCTAGAGGACATTCTTGGGGCGGGGGGCAGCCTCCCCCTGTCTGGTTCTCATTATGTATTTATTTACTATCCTAGGGACCACATGCTACCACAAAACTAATAATATATTTCTAATTGTTGACCAGTTATCAGTATGATGGTACAGGTTTTTACTCCTTGTCTGAAATGTCCTGGGGATCTTTACTTTAGCACCCAACAAGTATGCTTGTGTTTTGATGCACATCTTCGAATTTGTCCTCCCACGTATTCCTAATCTTTGATATCCGATATCCAGCTTCAGCTTGGCAGAGGGTGCTGTGCGTCAATGGCATTGCCACAATGTCCCTCAAGGGCCTCTGTCCTGCGGGTGATGTCATTGAAGGCATATATAGCAAGCACAGCGCCCATTGGCTTCAGTTCCATTTTTCTGCCATCGACGCCAAGTGCCCCACCAAAGCCAATGGTGCCTATAAAACAAAGTTTAGACTGCTCCTACAGCATTGAATCCATTGTTCTTCAAACCCATCAGACCTGGGAAAACCTATGTGCCTCTACCAAGAAAAGACTATTTTAGGTCCATTACTTCTAAATATGAGGATAATGAGCCCTCAGATAACGAAGCCCCATTTGGCCTCCAATTTGGTACGCTAAATGTACCACAAAGTTTTATATCGGAGGAGTCAAGGTTGAGGGACCTCTCTGACAACCTGCAGACTGCCAGTGGGATAGACGCCTCACCTGAGGGAGACCAGAGGCTGGGGAGCATGCTGATGCGTCTTACAGAAAACCATGTCTACGGTAGTAGATTACATGGGGTGGAGTAACCCTCCATTGCCATTGGCACAGGATGATCTTACAGACCTTCTGGATAATGGACCTCTGTTGGATCCCATATTATTGTTTCACGCTGCTCTGCAAAAAAGGGTGGCAACGAATTGGGAAACACCGTAAACCAATTCGGCTGCAAATAAACTTGACCAAGAAGTACCGTCCTTCCAGTAGTGACCCCGACTTCCTGTCAAAACAGGCATCTACTGCAACTTCTAAGCAAGCAGCTTACCCGACCATCCCTCCAGATAGGGACGACAAAAGAGTGGATGGATGGGCAAGGAATGTATTTTCTGCAGGGAGTATGGCACTCAAATCTGCCAACTCCACATGTGCCCTTGCAAAATGTATGTTCACTCTATGGGACTGAATTTCCATGGCAGCGGAGCACATTCTCGAAGGGGATGAACAAGACTGGTTCTTAGTCATAGTTACAGACGGCAAAGAAGCCATGTGTGAGTCTCTTCAGTCAGGTCTGGAATCTGCTGACAGCATTAACAGAGCCATGGCTACTAGCACAATCATGCACAGATTGTGGTTGAAGTCTGGTTTTGCACCAGATGTTAAGCAACCTCCACATGTTCGACCTAGTGGACAACCTTGAAGGGGTAGATTTTCTCCGCTACTACTCCTCAGTTGGAAGGGCGAGAGGAATGGCTGATCAAAGGGGCCAAACATTCCCTCTTGGTAGATGAGGGAGAGGTGCAAAGCCAGCTCAAGCAGGGGCATCCTTACCATCTGCCACTGTATCAGCCACCTCAAAACCTCTGAGGTCTTGCGTCCCAGTTCAACAGTCGGGGGCAGACTGTCTCAGCATCTAGAAGAATGGCGAGACATTACTTCGGATGCTTGGGCCTTGGAAACCATAGCTCACGATTACTGCCTTCCTTTTTTTACATAGACCTCGGGACAATCCACAGGGGAAACACTCTTTTAAGATTCCAGATCTGCTCCTTGTGCAGGAAATTGTAACCCTGCTAGAGAAGGCACTATAGGGCCGGTGCCTGTAGCGGAGAGGAACAAGGGTTAGTATTCCCCTTATTGCCCTCTTTTTGCCTAATACCCAAAAAGGACAGGTGACTGAGACCCATCTTGAAATATAGATACTTGAACAAGTTCCTCAGGAAGGACAAGTTCGAAATTGTCACACTTTCTCAGATCCTTATGGCCCTCCAACTTCAGGATTGGATGGTGTCATTGAACCTTCAGGATGCTGATTTTCATGTGCCAATCCATTTCAACCTCAGAAAATACCTGAGGTTGCTGGTTCTCATTATCAATTTTGAGTTCTTCAATTCATGCTGACCTCCGCCAAGGGCTTTCACCAAACTGATGGTGGTAGTGGCAGCGAATCTCAGGGGGCGGGGGGGGGGGGATTCACGTCTACCCTTACCTGGACGTTTGTCTGATCAGGGTGCGTTCTTCCGAACAAGTCTTGAATCATCTCCACATCACCAGCCACTCCCTTCACAGTCTAGGCTTCTCCCTCAATTACAAGAAGTCACATATAACACCTTCCCAGAAACTCCAGTTCATCAGAGCGGTTCTGGATACATGCTTGGGGAAAGAGCTCGCCAGCCGAGGTGAGGGCTCAAGACATTCTACAGATGTGACCACATTTTTAAGTGCCCAGTGTCCCGGCATTCTATTTATTTATTTTCAAATTTGAGGTTGCTCAGCCTTATGGCATTATGCATTTTCCTGGTGCCAGAGGCCCACCTGAGGATGAGGTCTCTTCAGTGGGCTCTCAGAACTCAATGGTCCCAATTCTCAGAAAGCATGTCGGACCTACTTCAGGTTCCAAGCAGTGTCGCACAGGATCTTCTGTGGTGGGCCTGCGAGGACAACATTCTGAAGGAAGAAATGTTTTGGCACCCATGGCCAGAGGCAACGGTAGTGACGCTCGCTCACTCATGGGGTGGGGATCCCACACCAACGATATGACAGTCAGCGGTCATTGGCCTACATCGGACTCCAAACTACATATCATCTTTTGGAACTGAGGGCAATCATATTAGCGCTGAAGGCCTTTCTGCCTTTTGTACAGGGAAAACATTTCCTGATAATGATGGACAACACAGTGGACATGTACTACCTCAACAAGAGAGGTGGTGTAGGGTCACTACCACTGTGCAGAGAGACAATGCAGCTCTGGTACTGGGCAGTTCAAGAAGGAATCTCCCTCTCAGCAGTTCACCTAGCCAGGCAGGAGAACACAGCGGCGGACCCTCTGAGCAGGCAGAGCAGTCTCCCACAAGTGGGAACTAGCTCAGGAAGTCCTTCAAGAGATCTTCACCCTTTGGGGAACCCCTCAAGTGGATCTGTTTGCGGCCGGTGTGAACCGGAAGTGCAAACTGCACTGCTCTGGGAAATTCCCCCAAGAGGAGGAGACACGTTTGTGGTGGACTGGGAATTTCCACTCCTGTACGCGTTTCCTCTAGTCCCCTTCATTCCTCAAGTGATCAGGAGGTTGAGAAAGTTCGGGAAACACATGATCCTGATTGCCCCAGATTGGGCCAAGAGGACGTGGTACCTGGACCTTCTGAACATGTCCATCTGTCCTCCAATGTGTCTTCCACAAAGAGAGGACCTTCTCTCGCAAGAGGAGGGTCCAGTTCTCCATCCAGAGGTCCAAACACTCAACCTTCACACTTGGTTTTTGAAAGATTGGGACCTCCCGGCTGTGTCTTTTCCAACAGAATCTTTATATCATTGCTGTTGGAATAAGTTCTGCGACTGGTGCAGAGACAAGAATGTAGATCATTTTCTTTGTAAAACACCGGATGTCTTATCCTTTCTGCTATCTTTAACCAATCTGAGGCTCCTCATTGAAGGCGATTTGGTGGCGCAGTCCATCTTTAGGCGCTCATCAGAGGAATGTTCATGCTTCAAAAGTCCACTGGTCACACCATTTCTAAAGGGGCTTACCAATGTGTTCCCTCCCATCTCCTTTCCAGGTTCCAGTTTGGGACCTTAATCTGGTTATAAGATGCCTAAGGTGTGCACCTTTTGAACCTTTACAGTCATGTCCATTAAGGTTGTTAAGCTTTTAAAACCATTCTATTGATAGCTCTAACATCAGCCCATAGATTGAGTGAGGTGCAGGCACTTTCATCCAAGCCACCCTTTACTACCTTTATTAAGGATAGGGTTGCTCTAAAGGTTAAACCTTCATTTTTACCCAAAATCATTTCTGATTTTCATGTAGGACAGAGCAATTTTTACCTTCTTTCTATCCCCCCACCTCATCCTAGCAAGGAGGAGGAGAGGTTACATAGGTTGGACCCTCTCAGAGCTTTAAGCTTTTATATAACTAGGCTGTCAAAACTTTGCATTGATGATCAGCTTTTCATTGGCTAGAGGTGCCACAAACTGGGTCCGGCTGTTGCCAAACACTGCTTTGGGAATCTATCAAAGATGAGGAATACGTGGGAGGACACAATCCGTTTGAAGAACAAGTTACTTACCCCAGGTAATGTTCTTTCGACTGTATGTTCCTCCCACATATTCCTCATCGCCCTCCCAACCTACCCCACAGTAGACTTTTCCATTTTATTACAGCGTTTGTTCTTTTCAAGGCTGAGTACGGTCAACCCGTGGTCATGTGGGTATTCCTACTGTGAGAAAGAACAGAACTAAAGCAAACGGGCACTGCGCGTGCTATATATCTCTACAATGACATCATCCTCGGGACGGAGACCCTCGAGGGACATAGAGTCCACGCACAGCACCCTCTGCTGAAAACTTTTTCTGAAGATGGATATCAAAGATGAGGAATATGTGGGAGGAACATTCAGTTGAAAGAACTTTACCAAGGGTAAGTAACTTCTCTCATCCCATTGTCCCTCTTATGCTTACGGTTTGTCACATTTTGCAGAATGCAGTTTCTGGCCCTTTGTGCCCTTATACTGTCTGATTGCTACTTGGGAGTTTTGTATTGTGTTTACAGAGGATGCACTGTTGGTGGACTCGCTCGCTGACACCAGGTGTTGTCTTACTCCAGGTCAATTGGACGCATTGGTATTCCTCTTGTTTGCAGAATTCAATTTCAGAATTCTCAAATCCATTCTCTCTCCTCCATAAACCCTCCTCCATTTCCTCTACTCTTTCTACAAATTATCTTGCTCTCTACTTTGCTTCTAAAACTTCTACCATTCACAATACCCTCCCTACGTACCTTCTATCCCGCCTCACTTTTCTCCACCACTCCTACTCTCCTCTCCTGCTAATGTCTTCCTTTTTCCCCTGCCAACCCTGATGATTCCTACCCCACTCCTCAAGGCTACCCCTTCCTGTGCCCCCACTGTCCCCGCACATTGAGATGCACATAGCTTGAAGTGTTGCTCCACATCCTGCTTCCCACTTCAACTCCTCTATTGACAATGCCACTTTTCCCTTACCCTATACGACTGCTATTGTCAGCCCTCTCCTTACGAAACCTAGGCTAGATCCACTGAGGCAACTCTTCTCAAGGTCCGCAACTTCATCTATTCCGCTCGTCATGTGCTAACCTTTCATCTGTTCTTATTCTTCCTGACCTCTCTGATACAGTGGACCATTCTGACCTACTTTCTACATGATCTCTCCTTGGCATCAGAGATGAGGCCCTTGCTTGGTTTGCTTTATAGCTTGCCTCCCGACACTTTCAGGTGTCCTGAAACAGCCTTACCTCCCCACTCACCCTCCTTACTGTTAGTTCCTCAAGGGTCTGTCCTTCGTCTACTTCTCTTCACTCTATATACTTTAACTCTTGGTGCCCTCATCTCCTCTTACAACTTCTCATATCAATTTTTCACTGACATTCAGATAGTCTTCTCCTTCCACCCCTTACCCGACGAGCTGTTGTCAAAAAAATCTCTGCCATTAAATATCGGATGATGTCTTGCTCGCTCATGTATAACTCCACTAAGACTGAAGTTATGTATTTCCCAGCAAAACAGGCTACCTCTTCCTCTCCCCCACTTCTCTCTGGACTACCTTACTTACTCTGCTTTCCCTCGTAAACTTGGTGTCATCTTCAACCCATCAGACAACTTCTCACTCTTCATCTCCGAATCTACCACTGCAGTCAGACTCCACCTCCTCCAATATCAGAAAAATCTGACAACTTTCTTTCACTACTGCTAAACAGCAAATCTCCTCCTTGGTCCTTTAAAGATCCAACTACTGTTCCAGTCTCCTCTCTGGCCTTCCCAACTATGCTTTTTCATCTCTGGACAAGGTCCTCAACTTCACGGTCCGCACACTTTTCAACCTTTACCGCTATACCGATACCACCTCTACCCATCGCCAGATTGGCTGGCTATCTATGAAACAAAGGGCTAAGTATAAACTGCTTCTCTTCAAAACTATCCATGGACTCGCCCCACCCCATCTATCTGCTCCTCTCACTCACTACAGTCATCCAAGCTAGTTACGATCATCATGGACTCCCCTCCTTTCCACCACCTGACCCTGCGCTCCCTCTCGTTTACGCTCACTCCTTCTCCGCGATCCCCTACCCTGGAATGCTCTTACTCTCCCAACTACTCTAGCACTATTTAAATCGAACCTTTTTAAAGCCCTCCTTTCTGAAGAACCTGTTTCCTAGCACTGTATGCTACTGCATTACCCTGTTTACCTCTCTCCCTACCCTTCACTGACAACCCTACCACACTTTTCAGTCACACCTCCATCCTTAATTTAGCACTTCCTCCATCTCGTTCCTATGTTATTTTGTCCTCTCCTCTTCCCTGTTTTATATTTCCACCTTCTGCTGAAACATCTGGTCTTCAAGTCACATTCTCTCACGCCATTGTAAAGGGCCCATGTCCTCTGCTCTGTTATCGGTGTTAAACTCTGTAAAGCGTTTTTGTGCCAAAAATGCATTGCTTTTCCTATGATTTTTATAAATTAAATGAATGTTTTCTTCTGTCAGGAAAAAATTCAGCATCCATAGTTTCCTTCTATCTTACAGGATGTTTTGGAAGCTTTGATACTTTTATATTTCCCAGAATACGTTGTCGATGTCTTCTCTCTTCTTGCCCCAGTGTGTTGATTCTTTGGTACTGAAAAACCTCACAGCAGATCACTAAAAATACAATGGGAAAACTGGCATCAAAGGTAGAGACCATGTTTATTTCCATATGGCTGTGCAGAAATGCGTTTCAAAATGATTGACCCAGAGTTCAGTAACCTTTGTGGTTTTATACTGTTTTACACAATGAACGTCCTACAAAAGTCAGTATTTAAAGTCTGATGTATTTTAGCCTGGGCATGAACAATGGACATCCTAACTGTACAACATGACCCTCAAGGTCTATGTAATACTGCTGAACCCACCCAAGTGACATAGACCACCACCACCTCTTCAGGAGCTTTCCATTACACCAAAACGGTGCACTCTGCATTCACATGACTGGCATTCCAGTTCTCAGACAGGTAATAAAGCCTTTATGGTTTAATGCAGGCATTTAGGTAAGTGTACATGTGCCTTGGTGAAGTCGGCTCCTCAGTGGACCATGACCGTACATCTGCCAGCTCTGTACCGGTTCAAGCATACTTGGCTCAATCTCTGTGCCTTGTGGCTGTTCTCGTTGCTATGGTGCAGTCACAAGAGTAAGCCCCACTCCCGATGGGCAGATTCCTTTTTGAAGATGTGACATTTAAGGTAAATGGGAGGATCCCATCGCTTTTGGGCTGGAACCACTACTCTGGTGGGGGCTGAGGACATCCTGTAGTAATTGTTCGTAGAGGCAATTGGACCTGGTGGAGTTTGCTGGAGACCTGCATGAAGCCAGTGGCATGGGCACTGCCTCGGAGCTGGATATCCTTTGCGTGTCTAATCTAGGCAGAACTTGCACTTCTTTTTAGAGGGTCATAGTCAGGTGTGTGAAGATGCTTGGTTTGTCTGTTCCTTTCAAACCCTAGGTCCAATAGGAATTGACCAATCTGCTCGACGAGGGTCCTCCACCTAGCAGTAACCTCCCCCCTCCCCCCATGTGGATAGCCTAGTAGAATGCTGATCCCTGCAGGGGACCATGAACTTACAAAGCATCATCTTCTGGCTCCCTATGACCCAGCAGTTCTCCACCAGTAGATCACCAGAAAGGTTGGTGTCACAGGCCTTTATAGTGAGACACAAAACTACCTCCTTACCCTCATTCTGTCCTGACTGGGAGAGCAAGAGCCTTAATGCTTCAGGGTGCAAGGTGTTAATGTCAGACAGCCTCACTGTAAAGTTCATTAATGCATGTTGGACAACACGAATCATTCAGGACAAAACAAAAAGGCATTATTCATGCATGCTAGGCAACAATCTTATTATTTGGGGTCAACTAGTTCAGACAAAAAGCCCTAAAAATGTTTGACTGTCTTTTCCAGCACAACTAGTTTGACATAAAATCCTAAAATTATGGAACTAAGTCTTCTTCAGGACCATGATTCATGCCTGGTCTACAACAAACCAAAATATGCCACAATTAGAAAAAGGGCGACAATACTTGGAACACTTAATGAGGAGGTGAATTGTACCATTTCATATTACATGCGCAGCATCCAGGGTACATGAAGAATCGCCTGGAGATAAACCTATGTTGAAAAGTAATGAATAGGTTATATTACATCCACCTAATATGTTAATACCTGTTGAACAATCAGTGAGAAGCAGAAATTAGATTCCTCGGCATTAAAGGTATCTTCACTGATAAGTCAGTTATTGAAAACATTTCTGTATTTCTTTCAGACAGCATGGTGCCCCATAGTTGTCTTCACTTTAGTATTGCTGAGTGTGAGAAAATAAAAGGTGTCTCATCTAGTTCCCAGGGATCTCTCCCTCAGGTGGCCAGGGCACGGCCATCATCTTTGGATCCAGACCCTGAGGGTGGACCAGTGCGGGAGGATCACCTGGGTGAGGGGACTTTGGGGAGTCGGGGTGAGCCAACCTGTGGTGAGACGCAGTATTCCCCCTTTCCCATTCCCATATCTCATCCTATCTTATAGGATTCTCTGACGTTCCCGCTCCCCCCACACTCCCTTTCTGCACAAACACTGAGCCGAGTAAGGGCGACCGAGAGTAAAGAGACTAACCCGTACATATCTGATTGGACATGTCCTGCTAATCAGATCAGGCAAAGTCAGGCACTTGACTTTAATCACATACATCTGATACCCATTAGTTTTCCCCACACGGATAAAAGGCGGAACATAGAGACACACTCGGAGGAAGGTGGAACACGAGAAGGAGCAGAACTTCCGGGGCGAAGGTGAACCTACTGGAGCAGGAGGGATGAGAGCAAAGGGTAGAGAAACCCAGGTGAACCCTGCAGGAGATCGTTGCCTCCAAAGAGCCGTGAATGATATGCAGAGCAGGCCAAATCCCAGACAAGATCACATTGTGTTTCAAGGACGCCAGCGACCCTCCCGTGTGAACGGCAGAGTTGGGGAGGCGAGGCCAAGCCTGTATTATTAACCTTGACTCTTGAATTAAAGCCACAAAGACAATAACGGAATGCACACAGTTGGTAAATTAGCGAATTACCTGAAAGGCTGGTGTGTGTTAAGGAGTTGCAACAGTATATCTCACAATTGGAGGCTGTGCGTGTGCGGATGAGACGTGAAAGAAAGCTAACTAGTGATGAACTTTTAAGTGGCTGATAACTGTGAAACCAGAGATACAGAGTAACGGAGTGTCAGCTGAAAGGAAGTAGCCCTCTCGAAAGTCTCTGTGAAATGTTTTGTTATACAACTGCAAAGTGAATGAACTCTGAAATACGTAATGTTCAAGATTAACCTGGCAAAAGGGGAAGTGAAAAGGTGAATGCTTGAAGAGAAAGATTTCTTTGAACTTTGTGCTTATGGTGCTCAACTAACCAAGACCAAGGGACGCTGGGGAAAATAAACCTAAGAGTGTGAGCTGAAGGAAAACTGCCTTTGTTTTTGAGAACCTGGGCCAGAGAGTCATCCTGTCTACGGGGGCTGCCTTACTCTGCTGTCCAACATGGGGAGGTGAGCTGACTCCGCCATTTTGATCCTTTAATAACACTGATTTTCCTTTTGCATACATATTCCCCTTTACACACTTTTTGTATAAGAGATATGGCAGGAATTAGTTTTGTAAGTATAGGTCATTTTGATTTGACAAAGAATGACTAGGACGGTTTCTTTATTATTTGATGGTAGAGACTACTCCCATCATATCTATAGGGCAAAACAGGAGTTTTTCCAAAACCCGAAAATTGAATAAAGGAAATTGTATCTCTTGTGTCAGTGGCATACTTGTGATGCCATGCCTGCCTTACATGCATTTTCAGCAACTTCTAGGAAAGATTTTATTTCATAATTAAAATGCTGCCATCCCATAATGTTTGAAAGAACACGTGATTGTGCTTACAGTGAAGGGATCATTTACAAAAAGCATTTCACAGTATTCACTTTTTCTATACGTGTGTGTGTGTGTTCTCGTGTGTTCTCGTTCTCCAGAGTCCATCTGGCTTCAGTTCGGCCATGCTCAGTACATTACTATTTTCTCCTCCTATGACTTGTACTTTAGACATTTTGGTTAGTCCCGGAGACAGACTGCTCAAATCAGAATTGTGAAGTTGTATGTTGGAGCCCATATATAGCAAACCTGCCCATACATGCTGTATGAGCTCACTATTTCCTATACTCTGAACTTCCAACTGGTGTACTTGCAGGTGCGTTTCCATAGCCACAACTTGGATGGGACTCCTGCAACTCCCCTCCGTGCCTCCAGCCATGACCGATGAATTACATCTCAGACATACTTTGATTGTTCAGCTAAACTTGCACTTCTTCACAGGCTATTCCCCACTCCTTATTCTATCCTGCATCAGTGTTTAAAGATTCATTAACGGATTGTGTGCGATACTTGTCAGGTCCTCTATCTTTTTTCCGACTTTAGTTCCTTCTTTATTTACCTTCAATCTTAACTATATCTCTTGCTCACATATGAAGGTATTTTTGACTACCACCCTCTGCACCTTTACATTCTTGGTTCTACCTCGATACCATTTACTCAATTTTGCCTTTCTTCCGTTATTCTGTGATTCCCCAGCACTATGTTTTACACATCATACTGTTATTATTTGATTTAAATGATAATTGTCCTCATTTTATTGAGGCTAATTCTCACTTCATCAATTATTTTGATTTTCCGTCTCTACCTATACTGCCTTATAATGAATTGCGGCCTTTGCACATCTCAAGAAGAAACACCAACCTTCACAGGCAGCTCTTCTCTTAAACCCCTTTAGGTTTTTCAACTGGGCCTCTTGTCTATTCTTTTGTGTGCACATGGGTTCCAAGGGAATCGGTCTACTACTTGTGTTACCATCTCAGGTTGGTGTGGAAAATCCGAGGCCTGATGGCAGGATATCCAGAAACCCTTGACTTGAACTCGCTAAATTCACTTTCAGTGGCTTAATGTTTTCAACACCAACAATTAATTTACTAATGAAGAGGGTCAAACTGCAATTGACATTCAACCTTGTCACTCATCAAAAGGGTCAATTCCTCTGTTGCTTATCTAGAAAAGCAACATAGTCTTACACCGCTTCATTATCGGAGTTGGCATCCACATGCCTTCAGAGATTTATCATATGGCCAGTACCTACTGTAGGAACTGTAGTTCCCTATAAGTTGTCCAACAGGCAGCTATTTTGCATCTGGGGATTATCCAAACAAATTCAACATTCCAACGAACACATTTGAGTCGCACCTTGTGAAACATTGCTTTGACCAAAAGAATATCTGCTAACCCATGATAAAATGGTTTGTGTTACTATGTATAACCCCGTTACACTGAATAGCAAGAGATATTGGTCATTGATGCGTCTGCCTGCTGTACACTTTTTTTTTCTCCAAAAACCTTTATTTTATTGCCTATTTGATAAGAGTACAACAGATTACATGTGGAATCAGAATTAGGCAATTTATCACAGATCATTATATTCATGAAACACTTCATGTATAACCATCACTCGAGATATTGTAGTGGCCATTGTTCCTTTTAACCAACATCTAGTACTATTTACCAGTGGCTGTAACAGCAACTAAATATACATGGAACTCGGCCCAAATGTCTCTAGGCCTGTAAACTTGGGGCAATGTGCTCACATACAAGTCCTCATTTTCCTGATGTCATGCCTACCTCTCCGCCCTCTCCACCCGGCTCCGTTGTGAAACCCAAACGTTCCTGTTTTCCGGCTTCCTCAGCCTTGAGAACGGCTAGACCGTTCTACACTCAATGGAAGTTATCTGGGAGGCGCTAATCCAAATGTATGGATCACATGACCAACGCGATGACGTTTACGTTCACGTGTGTCCTATGCACGTCAGCTGACTCCATTTAACGAAGCGGAAGTCTTGCAACCGCGCTTCTGATCGTTTGTTACTCAGTTCGCGTTCCGGAGCTTACTTCTGCTTTTCGCTGACGTTTTTCTACTTCCTAAGGTACGGTTGCCTTCCCGCGTTCCGACGCATATCCCGGCAACTTCCAGCTTTCTTGAGCTGCCTGTTTCTTCCGCGCTCACACGCGGTTCTTCACTCCTCGTTCAAACGAGTCCCACCATTTACCTGCGGCATCTTCCTGTTATTTCTATTGGAAGCTTGCCGCATTGCTGCTCCACACCGCAGCTTCCTATTGCTGTATATAGACTTCGGCTGTCTACCCGGCAGCTCCAACACCCTGCAGATTACTGGCTCTGCCTCCATCTACCAAGATCCTGCGCTCATCGAACTTCTACTGTATTAAGGACTTGTACTTCCTGGATCAAGATTCTCATACTCTCCTTCTGCACGTGCACTGGACTCTGGACACTTTCCTGTGTGCACCAACCCGTCTCTAGTGCGGCCCTCGTTCCGCTCGGGTTAGATCCTTCACTACCCTTTCCTTGCCGTTGTTTCCTTGGATTCATCGGTCTTCTTGAGACTTCCTCGGCTACACATCCAGGTTTCCTCGACTACACATCCAGGTTTCCTTGGCTACACATCCAGGTTAGTGTGTTCAACATAGGTTCTTATTGTCCTTCATTTCAAACATCATTCTAAATTCGTTCCTCTTTATCAACAGCCTGGTGAATCTTGGTCCACTCACGCCCCTCCCACTAATAGCTCTATCTGACTGTGGGTTTTACTAGTCAGAGAGTGACATTAGTTAGAAGGTTCTCTTTTGATACACTACGCCTTACCTCTGACATCTTCCGGTGGAAGAAGACTTCGAGTGTACCCTTTATTGCTACCAGTCTGTATCCTTTTACGAGAACCTTTGAATCATTCTCCTGTATCCATTGGGTTTCCAGGTTAGAGCCACCACCCACAGATTTCTATCTTTCCATTTCACCAGAATGCATCTTTTGGCCATCATGCAACCCATATTTACAAATGCTGGATGCCTCTTGTTCGGGAGATAGGTCCATATGCCAAACAGTACACTGAGCGGGGATCGTTCCCTGCTGGACTTATTCTAACCTATCCACTAGACCTCTGCTTTGATTCGCCTTCCTTTCACTGTTCTCTCTCCCTCCCTGAAAGGGCCCCTAGGAGTCCCTCGTGCTATGGAAGCAAGGCAATAACCATACACGAAAAGATGGTCCAGACACGAGGTTCAAATTCCCAATGCTAGGGTTTATTGCAAGCAAAAAATAGTATCAATTGGCCAATTCTGATCTCGCTCCCGCGACGTGAGTTTCCTAGACCTCGAGGGACGCAAGAGAGCCAATTACATACATCAGTTACATATATACAAAATGCATATCATACAATCGGCAATGTCATGTTTAACACCCCTCTTTATTAAGTTCCTTTGAACTCGGGATGACGATGGACATATCCGACGAGTATGACGATTATGACACTTTCGATGTCTATTCTAGTAACAATGTGCAATTAGAAAGTGCTGAGGCATCTTTTAGTTGTTGAACAGAACACAGTGGTTCTGTTCTTGGAAGCAAGCTGCACACGGGGGAAGAGCTACATTCCAAGCTTTGCTATCTATGAGGTACTATTCGTGTCCGACACGTTCTAAAGGGTTTTGCGAAGGGGGGCCGTAGGAAGAGCATAATTCAAGCCTTTAGCTGTTTTATTCTAACATATTCTACCATCGTACGAGACTGGCTGGCAGCTGTGAAGTGATTAAATGCCCTGCAGCTCTCTCCCAAGGCTACAGAGAGGGAGCGTGGGCATTCCTCTCTGGGCTACTCATGAGGAGTTTCAATGAATTCTTCAGTCCCACTACCTTGTCCTTCCATATTCAGACAACAATGTTAACAGTTGAGCAGACTAAGCAGAATTCGCATGAATTGCAAGCTGCAAAGCAGTTTTAGACAGAAAGCAATGAGCAATGGTTAACGAGCAAAATGGCGATGCTTGCTACATTTAAAATGGCCGCTTGTTGGTCAAGCATAGCAGTTTATATTTCTATAATTTGGTGAATAAAACGGTTGGCCCACTGCCATCAAGTTACGTCTATCATTCAAATGAAGGGTATTCATTTTTCCAGATTGACATCCCCTCTGTTTTGAGACTCCCCTGTGATTGTGGTTGGTAGGGAGCTATGGCTGTACAGATTGTAGGTAATGCTCTGTGCAGATTGTTGATGCCTGGACAATGGGAAACTGTGCTTAAGAGGTGTATTAAGCTTGCACTTTGCAATGATGGGAATGTGCCTACAGTGGTACATATTTTTCCGGGTATTGACAGGTGATGGATAGTGGGAATCAATCCGTGGGGAAGAGGGCAGAGTGTGGGGCTATCTTCTGGGAAGGCTTCGGGGGTTTCAAAGATGGGGAGGTGGGGGGTGGTTGGTAGCTAGTGGGAAAATGTGTTTATGGGGCCCTTGATGGATGGTGGGGGATGTCTGAAAAGGACGGGTGGGTTGTTTTAATGGGGAGGAGGAGAGATGGTTCAGATACCAGAGTAATTCGAGCTAAGGCTGCTTGGCATGAATTTGCTTTGATGGTCTCTATTTATAATCGTGCATCAGTATTGCCAATGCACTGCTTGTATAACTAGCCCTGTCTGGAGTGGCCAGTAATTCCCTGGTTGCCTTCAGTATTGTGTTCATTATTGCAACCTCTGCTCGATGGCCCTTCATTCTTATCCCATTTGATAGCCCATCTAGGTAATTTCATCTATTAATCTTTTGAGGGGCAATGAATTGGGTCTTACTAGCAAATACACTTTGCAAAATGCATTTGAAATGTGGAGCGTTGGTCCTGGTTTTTTTTTGTTTTTTTGTTGCAAACTCTTAACTTAGGACGACCCACCCCTTAAACTGTCTAGAGAGTTTTTGTTCAGGGACCCAATATTTTCTCTAGACAAGGAACACCTTTCAATGATCTAGATTGTCGTTGTGGTTAAATTGGATTTACCATAGCATTTTCCAGGAGAAAAGGGCACTTTGGTGCCATTCGAATTCCAGAAGCTGTCAAAAACAAATGGAACTGAATTGGTTTAGTGTGGCTCTGTCCAGCGGGGGAGCACAGTTCTAGGCAGGTGTGCAAAGTATCCTACCATGCGTAAAGAAATGTCCAACAAACATGGGTCCCTCATTGGGGCACAAACACAATATACTTGTTAACCAGTGGATTACAGGGATCAAATGCGAACAAGCTTGACTTGAGCAACATTTAAATTCACATAATTGTGATGCAAGAAAATGCAATTAATTCAGCTAGGACCAGTTGTATTTAATGACGACTCGATTTGCGGGTGTCCACCAGTGCTCCCTCCTGACTGATGTAAGATGTAGGCTGCATCTACCTAGCAACTTTAAAACTTGGAGTTGTCACATTTGCCGACTAGTGTGTGTTGTGATCTGCCTTAGAGAGCAGGTGTGTGTGTGTGTGTGTCATCTGCTAGTGGAATGTTGGGGTAGAAGTGTTCTGCTGGGTGATGGTTAGTCAGAGAGAAAGCTGTGAGCAGAGAAGATGGGTGTGGGGGTTAGCCCGGTGTTTCCCAAATAATGTCATCTGTGTCTCCTACCATCCCCGTGTTACCTATGGAGTACAGGACAAGGACAATAAAGCTCCTGAAACTTACCTTTGGAATCCGGACATCCACTTTGTTACACTGGTGACGAGGATGGGATGGTAGATGGATCGCTCTCCAATGGCGCTGCTGGGGGATGGAGGGGGTCCAGCACTTCTGGAACACCGCCCCCACGAGGTCCCCCCACACCCAGGCGGGTCCGTGTCGAGTGGCCACCGCTCCTGACCTCATCAGCAAGCTTGGTGTCTGGAGCGCTGTCTTCTAGTGCAACAGGTTGCCGTCTGTCAGTTGGTGCCGTGGCCACACCATTCTCTGATTATGGCAGGAGGTCTGCCGTGTATGGAGCCCCTCAACCCAGTAAGGGATTGTGCGCTGTTCCCCTGTCCAGCAGGGAAGTGTCGGAAGTGTCCGGACCGACGGCAGTCTTGTGAGATGCACAGCCTGTTGTGCCTTTGTTGCTGGCCGGACCTGTGTCGCCGCGCTTCCAATTTGGGGGCGGGCAGAGTGTGGCGGCAGTAAATTAAAAAAAAGGGACACAAAGGGTGGTCTGCCCTTGAATATGCTATCTCTGTGGCTCCGCTGCGGTTGTGCCTTGTCCACGCTGGGCTGGGCAGGGTTGATGGTCCTTTGCTTGAGATCGGGCCCCTTCCTTGTGTCAGTTTAGAGATGTGGCTCCTGTACAGCTTGTGCCGCACCCGCAGTGCTGTGGAGGTGAGAGTTCTGGTCCTTGCGGGTGTTTGGGGCCACACACTGCCTCTCAGAGGAAGTTCAGAGCGAGTTTAGGAGAAGCTCCGTGAAGTTGTTGGGTCAGCGTTTCCATTGGTCTGGTGACGTCACTGCAGGGAGAGGTGTTCTTGTATTGTCATGTGCGCAATGTACGTTTCTCATGCCTGCGTATCAAGCCTCGTTTCTATGCTGTAGGGATGTCGGAAATAACGCTCCTGTTTGCGATCCTATCATGGAGCATCATCTGGCTTTAATCGGTTTACCAATGCATGATGCAAGGTCTGTGTCGGAGTTTATAAGACAATTTCTCGTAGTGTTCGCTGTTTTCCTTCTGGGTTAATGGACTTTGGATCGTTCTGCCAATTCAGTCCATTCCAGATGCCATCTGCACATTTGGGTGACATTGGTACTGTTTGCACCTAATTTCTTCCCATGTATATGAATGTTTTCTGCTTGTCACATGTGGTTTTTATGTCTGTACACTACTTTCCATGTGTTGCCCATGTATGCTATGTTATCAGCATTTCATGTTGTTGCATAACGAGTGTTATCAGTGTTCTTGGTGTGGGTCTGGTATATAGGTGCATGTATAGTAGTTTGGGCACGTGTGGTTGCGTGTTAAGACGGCATTGAGTCTTAGTGCCTGGCACTAGTTGTGCTAGGGTAGGTCACTATGTCTGTGTGTGAGTGTGTGTTGAGTTGTTGGGCCGTAGTTGTGTCTTTCCATAGTGCCCGGTTCTGATTCTGGGGTAGGTCACTGTGTGTATGGTCATGGGTCCGGTTGTATTGCCATTGTGTTGTGTTCAGAGTGTTTGGTGTGCCTGCTTCTCATTTTATTTGTTCTGTTTACGTAGTGCCTGGTCAATAGCCAGGGTAGGTCACTATGTTTTGTGTGCATCTCAGGGCAGTGTTTATCTGTGGTTTCATAGTTCCTGGTTTGGTCCTAGGGTAGGTCGCTATGGTGCTTTGGTTTCAGTTGTGCACTATTCCCGAGTGTGTGGTTGGAGTTGATGCGGTGGTTATGGTGTGGTGTTATGGTCATTAGGGCCTGATGTGTTATCAGGGTAGGTCACTATTGGTGGTGTTCTCAGGGCAGTTTTTTTGCTGGAGTGTGTTTCATAGCGTTTGCTTTAACTCCAGTCTGGTCGCTATGCCTGAGATGTGCTTGAATTTTCATGTCGTCCATAGTGCTTGGTCCAAGGGCCGAGGCAGGTCACTATGGGTTAGAGATTTTAACATTGCCAGTGTTTTCATAATACCTGGTTTCATCTGGTGTAGGTTACGATGTTGTATCTAAGGTTTCCAGTTTACCTCCTGACTCTGAGTTTGGTAAATCAGGTTGTCTTACTGCTGTGTTTAGAATTGTTGTAAAGTTAGAAAGAGGAAACGGCCAACGGTTTTGTGGTAGTGGAGCAGTATTGTGGGGAGTGGTTCTTCCTTGTACTGCAGTCCGGGTTGTGTTGTGTGGGTCCCTCGGTTAATGTTGGGCATTCGTTGTTGCTCTGTTTAGGGAGCAGTTGGTATGTGCTCAGAGGGGCAGCTCTGATACTCCGGGGGGCAGACCGGAGTGGAAGGTGTTTGTGCGAAGGAGGGTAAGTTTGGTTAGGTAGTTGTGTTAGTGTTCTCTAACAATAGTGTGGCTAGGGGTGGCAGCCCTAGGTCCTGAGGGGCAGCTCAGGACAGGCGTAAGTGCACTGTTGTTGTTTTTAGGCCTCGAGGGTGTGAACCGAGGGATTTGGTGAGTTGTGTTGTGGTGTTAGTGTGCCGTTGGCATTCCTACTTGGTCCGATGTGCAGATAGCTCTGATAGAGATTTGGGGGGAGAAGGGTGCACAGATCAGGAGATAGATAACCTGTTCCCAAAGTCACCCACTTGCTACCTAACCAAATCGTCTCCCTCTCCTCCTAGTGCTAATATTTTCGATTTGGATATAGCACTTAATTCTAGGGCTCAATTTATTGCAAAGGGTTCACACATTTATCAGCTAAAACAACCGAAGCGGAGCGAAAGATATTTGCTAAGGATCACACAATTTCCTTCATCTGTGTTACTGTGCGTTACTAAAGTCCTCTTTTTTGCGGATGTGACCCTCACTCTCCTATCTAGGAAGGGACATCAAATGATGGTTATCCTCCGTGATGGGCAAGTGTATGCTTTGGACAATATTTTAAATGACTCCAGCTTGTGTATAGCTGATGGGCACAAAATCCCCAAACTGCTAAAGCTGTATGCATACTAGTTAACAGCTCAGTAGTCACACTGGTTAATTCACATGGGTTTCAAAGGAACCCAAAGTACCTGCCAGCCATACCAATGGGTGGTTGCTACACCTAAACAATTTCTGATAGTAGTCCAGACACACTGATTGTAAATCTCATTTTACCACTAAAACATCTCTCCTACAGCCCTTCTGTTGTAATGTTGAGCAGTATATAGGTGTTCAGTTTGAGGTCTATCAAATTTGACAGGTGATCTAGAAGAGGGAGGTTACGTGATTTTCACCATCAAATAAGGTAAAGTATTATTTTTTCAAGCAATGCACTCAATACATTATTAGACCTTTCTTTTGTTCTTCATGTACCGTTGGTTACCGGTTTTTGGAACTTGGTCTCCGAATGCTTCACTGGACAGTGGAATACTTTGCTGTACTTGGCACTGCGTTTTCTGCAACAATTGGCCACAATGTACACAGCAGATTCGATTTGCCCAGGATCAGTGGTTTTGGTCAAATAGGCTAGCATTAGAATCTGGATCTTCGCATTCCAAAGTCTGCAACGTCGCTGCTAGGCTGCATTTGTTCCTTTTCAACTGCTCTCCATATGTTTCGATTTATTATAGAGCATAGTGTTCGTAAACTCCCATGTGTGGCATCCAAGGACTTTGAAGTGCAGCTTGCTAAAGTGATGTGACCAAGATAACTGGGGAAGCTGGGACTAGAGTCCATGTCCTCTTGTACCAAAGTGCATTTTAGCCACTGGACCCCCAAACCTTCTCGTGGGTGGTAGTTTTGGTTTAATTGAAAATTCCCTTGCGTTTCGCAAATATGCAAACATAAGCACAGGGAGACTATTTGCCAAAGATCATATGGTTTTGGTCAGCTGGAGAAGTCAAATAAGAAGCAATCTTCTGGCTCTGAAGTTTTCAACTTATCCTTTGGAACACCAATTTTTCTCATTCCTGACGCATCTGCTCTGTTTGCCTCCTCACCCCCTCCACATTTCCTTTTGTTCCCCTGTATTTACTGTGTTCCCACATACCTGGGAGCATTTAGGTAGTGTTGAAGGAATCATGAATAATGGTTCTGTGTGTGTGTGGATTTATGGAATGGATGAAGAGTGGGAATGACCCTGTGAGGGACAGATGGGGGTTGAGGGGATACATTTGTGGCAGGGTTGTAGATGTGCTTGTATGGGGTTGGCCTGTTTGAGGTGAATGGAGAGTGGGGAACTGCCCATAGAGGTGTGTGGAGTGTTGAAATGGGGCTGTAGGGGTAGTTGAATGGGTATACACGCATTTCTCCGACCTATTTTTGGTCGTGGTACTTTTCATCGCCGGATTTTACATCGCCAGAAACCCCGTTTTTTAAATTTTTATTTTTTATTTTGGGGGGTGTTTTGTTTGGGTTGGGGTATTATTAAAATAGTAAGCGGGGGGTCTGGGTGGGGGAACCCCCCAGAATAAAAAAAAAACAAAAACAGGGTTTCTGGCGATGTAAAATCCGGCGATGAAAAGTACCACGACCAAAAATAGGCTGGCGAAATCACATAGAACCATCATTGAATGAATAGTGTTAGGAGATGTTGATGTGATTTTTATGTAGTATGTGGCTATACTTATATGGGTTGGGCTGTGTGAGGAAGGATGGATTGGGAGCTGGCTGGATAGGTCGGCAACGCAATGCCTGATCAGTCTAATTTGTAAATGGTGCTAATCCTTCATGAAATCATTATGGCTAATCTAGTGTTGGTGTTTTATTACTCATAGTGAACCAAGAGCTCACGTGTCTGTCCCTGAATGCTGGTCATGCCAAAAGTAACTTAACAAATACTTATATAGCACCCGCTCGTTTTTCATTATCCATCACCTCTACATAGGGTGAATATTTCACTTTTCCCCCATTATCGTATGGGAAATTAAGGCCATCATTCCGGTCATTAAGCCGTCTCGGTTGCCTGGTAACCACTGGCCATGCAGCATTGTCAAGGAATGTGTGGACGCCTTAAGTCCTTTTATTACTAAAGTTATTTGCGCCCAGTTTATAGACTGCATGGTCTTGGATACTATTCATAAGTATGGGTCATTACCCTTCTTAAAACCTGCCCCCTCTCCTTACCATCGCCCAACCACAAAGGTCAATTTTCTATTTGGCAATCCTGCCCCTTTAACTTTCAAGCCTTGGAGAAACACCAGTTACTGGGAGATCGCAATATGGATGCCGGCCATATACAAGCAGACAACGTGCACTTTATAGATTGCGAAGACTCCCTTATTCAAATAATCGACGAGGGCAAAACAGGCCTCCTAATGTTTTACCTATTGGCAGCTTTCAACATCTTGGCTGAGTGCATATTATTCCAGACGCCAAGGTGTACGAACATGCTGCCATCTGGTTAATGTCATTCATTGGTAATTGCAGAGTCTGAGGATACTGTCTGCAAACCAGAGTCTAAAAAATGCGGGCCTCCCGAGGGCTCTTGCATCTCCCTGCTTATTTAACATTTATATTAAACTCCTACATGCTGTATTTATGAAATTTGGCACGTTTTTT
Organism: Ambystoma mexicanum; assembly: GCF_040938575.1. Lineage (NCBI taxonomy): Eukaryota > Metazoa > Chordata > Amphibia > Caudata > Ambystomatidae > Ambystoma > Ambystoma mexicanum. The sequence continues at coordinate 447,828,167 of NC_090933.1, read as the reverse complement.
TCGAGACTACATCAATGACCCGTAAATCATTTTTAGTTTAGATAAAGATTATCGGACTAACATTTCTCCCATCCAGTTTATCGCTAAACACATCGTGAAGCGGATGTGTGATAATTTGTCTGTGCTGAACCAAGATAAAACTGGGCTCTTGGTGGTCTCTGCTCCAAGTTCTCTTCAAAGTGTCCAAAATGTACTTGGAAATCTTGCTTGCCTGATCTCGGCTTAAGACTCAGATGAAGGTAAAAAATCTGGTCATAAATCTAGATGCTACCCTCTCAATGAGTGCCCAGGCCATTTATGTACTCGCTTTCACTAACATCTGTCTTATGCTGTTAAGACAGGTAAGATCCCTCCTCATTGGAAGCACTGCTTCCCTATCACCAGAGCTATTATTGGTTTACTGTAGCGCTCTATTTGCGGCATCATCGAATATGACCTCCAACTACTTCAGGATTTGCATAATACAGCTGCACATGTAGTTTGCATGGCTTCTCCAGAAGGGCACATATAACATCTGTTCAGAAGAAACGTCATTGACATTAATCCTAGCTATAATCGGAAGCTAAACCTCTTGCCCTAGTCCACAGGGCCTTGTATGGCCATGCTCCATTCTTTCTCAAAGGCAATCTTAAGAGATACACCCTCTCTCGCCCACATGGAGCCGCGAACAAGAATAATATTTTCATTTCACATTTCAAATTAACAAGAGGTCCTGCTAGCCTGTAGATATTCACAGCATCAAACATATTCCATTTAGGAAAAAGATGAAAATGCTTACTCCAGCCGCTCCTCCCAACGCCCATCACGTATCACTCATCTTCATTGCTGCGACTCAAGACGGTGCTTAGATATAACCTTGTGGCCTGAGTGTTCAAAGATGTCAATACAAGGCCCACATTGATTACAATTATTACAGCTGTTTCCTGATTGTCAATATCATACATTCTGTTTGACCCTTATTCCTCACCCTGTCTGATGGGCATTCTTGCAAATCCTGTCTAATGTCATTATTACTTTGAGGGCGAATGATTTGGATCTGATTGGCCAGTGCAGTTGTGAGAAATGTGCTTAAAATGCTTCGGAAGAAACCATGTTAAACTGCCTTAAAAATGTTGGTGCACACTTGCTATGATTCATATGTTGTCTGGGCCGCGACTCCTTTATTTGGCGGAAGGTTTTGCAGGGCCAGTTATAGAGAAATTCAAAAGGCACGTCTTCCAATTCCTTTGACATAGACAAAATGTTGCTTTGAAACACAGAACAGATGTGTGCATAACTTTCTTCAGGAGCCGGCATCTTGCTCCGAAAACATAGTTTTGCAAATTTGGTGTAGATCCATCTGCCCAAATGTAGCCAAAACACAAATGAATATATCTGGGTTCACCAAGTATAATCCTTCAGAACCACATACTACTTTTTGGCTACCTGACTGGCTACTTGGGTCCTCGTCTGCAGGCTCCTCTGGATGTACTGGACCCGGGTCCACAGGTCAATCAAGGAGCAACCAGCTTGGCTTTCTTTCAGAGGCCAGCCTTGTAGGTTGCCTAGAGGGCAGAAAGCTTTGAGAGGGGCACCACTGTATGGGGTCTGGCTAAATTCTGCACTGCCCAGTCATGGCATTGCAACTAGCCATATCGGAGGGCACAGTGGCCACTTGATATGGCAAGCTGTGGCCATTTGGCACATCAGACGGCTTGTGGAGGCCTGGGGGTATGGCCCAAGTGTGATGAAAGTATTTCTGCTTTGCAGGAGCACAAGAGTGAATAGTAGTAAAACCACATGCTCAGCCCTGGTGGGAAAAGGGCTGGTGCTGTTTGGCTGCCCATTGCTGTGTTCATTGCTGTGCACTATTTGGAACCTGAGTGCTACTGAACCTAATTTGTACTTTACCTTCACGGAAGCTGCGGTAGGAGCGCACGGCTCCTTTAACACACTTTTGGAATCCCCGGATCAGCTGATGGGGCAAGCTCGCAGCGTGTTACTACAAAGCGGACAGCCCACAGCCCTTATGGCGAGAAGCCCTGGTGGGAAAAAGGCTGGTGCTGTTTGGCTGTTTGGTGTGGACGGCTGCCGGGTGACAGGATATAAGCAAGTCTAACAACTAATTGCTCACTACCTGTATTGCAAGTAAGACCCACTGATTGTCCAGAATACAGCCACAATATATATTGACATTTTGACTCTTATTTCGAGGCTCTGCAACACCGTACTAGTGCAATAAGAGCACAGAGAAATTAAACTAATGAGAAAGAAGGGACACCTCACGACCTAACGGCGGGTTCGTTTACTATTTCTCCAGCATGGGGTCTGGCATGGATTCACATGCTCATGAATATTCCCCGTCGTCAGGCTGGGAATCCTCTGTAAAGAAAAAATCGGTATCAGTTTTATTTCTGATCTGTCTTTCTTAGTAGTAACCAATCACTGATCTCTGGGTCATACTGCCCCCAGCCAATGACTGCCCTCTCTCTAAGCCCCTCCCCTGGCAGCCATCCTCAGATCTTTACCGCACGTTCAAGTGTTGGGAGTCCTTGTGCTTTAGCTCTCAAGCTTTTACTGCGTTTTTGCGCTTTTTCAGGAGATTTTCTCATTTTTTCGGTTTTATCGAGCCTCAAGCTCCACCGTTTCTACTCCCGATAACGGGGACCCGTTTCAGAATTCTTCTACGCCCCTCAAGTTACGCTTCTTGGAGGATTCCGGAAGATCTGAGGCCTACCTCAACGGACATGGCCCACGACAAGGGAAGCTCGACTCCCGGATCCAAGCTGTTCAGGAGCTGCCCGGGATGCGGATTGCAAAAATGTTTTCAAGGAGGACGAGCATTCGAGATGTCTCTACTGCCTTCATGAGGACAAGACGCATGTGGAGAAGGAAAGTGCGTTCTGCAAGAACTTGTCGGAACGGACCAAGCAAGATCGTCGTTCCCGCCTCGCCGCCTGGCTGGAGAAGGACACAGCAGGTGAGAAGGCAAAGAAAAAGTAATTCCTGTGAGGGTGCCCTGGCGACGGGGGCCCAACAGAAGGCCAAGCTACGCGAGTCAGCGGGCACCGGGATCGCTGAAAGGTCGGGCTCTTCGGCTGCCAAGCAGGGCGCGACTTCCCCGGCACGATCAACCGCGGGCCAGCGCTCTGGTTCGGGGAAGAGGAAGTCCGAGAACCCGGGTAGGCTTCTGGAGAGGCCCCGGTCAATCTCGAAGGGAGCCGAGGGGGAGGGAGGTGATGACCCTCCCCCCAAAGCAAAGGCCCAGGACGCACCTAAGGTGGTGAGGGCCTTGATCCAACCGGCAAAGGCCTCTATCGAGGTTGTCGCAGCGGCCCTGGCGAAGCCGGCAGAGACTACGCCAGTGGAGGCGGCCTCGGGGCCCAGAGTTTCCCTGCCACCGTGGAGGGAATCCTCTTTCCAGCCCATCGTTAAGACCCCCGTGAAGACCCCGGAGGAGGAGGAGGAGGAGGAGATTGCTCACGCTACAGTCTGTGATGATCTGGGGTCAAGACCGTGTCCAACGCCAATATGATCCCCACTCCGACAGACCTGCGTGTATGACAAAAGTTGATCCAAGTGCTCCGTTTACTAATCACAGGGGAAACTCCTTAAGTGTCGTGACAAAGGTTCTGGAAAACACAGTAGCAATGAATAAAGAGTGCCCTGCAAACACTAAGAAAGGTCCTACCTCTCCTACGTTGAAACCTGATAAACACAGCACAAAAAGGCAAATATCACAACTAAGTGGCGCAAATGAAGACATATGGTCTAAGGTGTGCTACAAACGCTTCAAAATCAACAATCAAACTCCAAGTAATTGTGAACCACACGAGGGACTCGAACATGTGTTGACCTCCCAGAAAAGGTTGAACACGCAACACCACCACCTTAATAGGTCCCTCTCGTCTTTTATCCATACCTCACAGCGCTCTGCCACCAACGAATGTTTGTCGGAAGACTCACAAGACTCCTCGTTGATGGAACGTCCATTTCCGAAAATACGCCAGATTAGAGAAAAGTCGGAAATGGCCAATCGACTTCAGCCACCAGTGTTCAGTGCTGAAAACAGAGCCACTATGCCTCCGACTGAGCTACAAACCCTAATAATTTCATCTATGACGATGTCTATGGCCCCTTATATGAAACTATATGAAGCCTTGCATGAAGCCACTAAGGACTTGACAACTGTCGTGGCTCTAATGCATTCGAAATTAATCACAGACTTGTTCAATCCGGATCAGTCTTACAATGACCAACAAGAAAGTTTGAAAAGACTAGACGGATCATGTACGTTGTTAAAAGAGCAAAGGAAAAACGATGCAATTGACAAAAAACTCTTGGCTGAAGTAGTGAGAGAGGCGCTAGCTTTGTTTAAATACGATGGTCTGACTTCAAACCGGCAAAAGCATCAAATCACTGCACCAATTGTGAGCAAGACACCGACTCGATGCAATAAGTCCTTAAATGAACGCTGTTTAGGGGATGTAAACCAAAACACTCAAGAGCCTTCAGACGTGATTGTAATCCATGAAGATGCGCACCCAGGCCCGTTGGTCTCGACGGATCCTATACTGGGAAAGCTGGCAACTTCGCCAACCATAAGTGAGGTGATTCCCCCAAGTTTGATACACAACGGGGGAATCTGCCCACGCAAGACGCAGAACCCTTGCCTATAATGATGACAACATCCGAAGATATTACTTCTGACATTTCATTCAACACTGCATTTGAACAGGCGAGGGGAAATTTGAACCAAGCACTACGAGACTCCCAGGTGGCATCTTCCTCTCAGGGAGATCTGGGTGCTGAAGCTTCTTCAACTATTCCCTCTACAATATCTGCAGTGACTTCAATACCCACTTATTCGGTCTTCAACAAGGTGTTATAACCTAAGGTGTCGACCTCAAAGCCCTTGGCTATTCCACCTGCAAAACAGGTGAAGAAACTTAAAAATCAAAAAGGTCTTAGAAACAAGGCACTGCATGGTGCACGGAAATTTCTACGTAACATGAACGTGGCAAGCAACATCAACAAGTGTCTAAAGGCAGCCTCTTCAATCAGTGGGAAATCGCAAAATAAACCCTTAGACACAGAAGTCCCTGTAACACCTGACGCAGTGGCAGCGTCAGGTTCGAACAACGACTTATCAAGTGAGCTGTTGAACCTATCAACATACGACGAAGTAACTCACTATATTCAGTATGTGGAGGCCACCTCTTCCCATGAGAATCAAGAGGGAGACGTCGTCCACACCTTGATAGATGTAGAGAAAATCAAACAAATTAACATCGATGCTCCAGCACATGGCCTTGGAAATGAACTTCCTGTTATCCAAACTGTTCCAAGTATCATCAATTTAAGCTCTTGTTCCGTGACTGGCACGCAAACGACTCTTAATTATTTGACAGGTTCTTCTTGCAGAGGACCATGCATTAATGAAAAGGAAGTCCATCAGGGGCAGCTGAAATCGTCGAACAGTCCAGTGTTTATGACCCTACACGAAAAAAGGATGCGGGTCACTATGGAACAGGGGTCGTCGGCCCCTGGAAATATTCAGACTAATCCATATGTCCCCGCTAATCTGGCGGTAGCAAGGCTGCATAACGATACAGTAAAAATCTCAGATATTGATGATTCACCATGGTGAGTGTCAAGTACGCAATTCAAAGGCTTCCCTGAATGACGTTCGATTGTTTCAGCCCAGAACGTCGGAAGGAGCTAGATCGAAGTGCCCTATCTACAAATTGGTCATTGAAGGGCTAGATTCCTCTGATAATCTAATACTGAACCGAGGCAACATAATCAGGCTTTTACATCTTGTACCTGTCCTACGGGCCATAAGTTCAAATGATCTGATGATCGTGGAGTTTTTCAACGAAAAAAGGAACGATAAGGTGGTGCTTCACGTCTCGTCACCTATTGTTGCTTCAACAATACTGGACGCCAATATCGCTCTGTTTTCCCCTGGCTTTGAAGTCTTTAAATACTCTGAATCGTCTCATAAAACATCCAATGGAATTGAGGTCCCATACACCCACAAAGTCCTAAGTAAGGACGCGTGTGTGAGTATGCCGAAACCCATGGATCAGAGGGTCATCAACGTTCAAGCATCCCCTTGTTCATCAATTCAGAAGGCACCCTTGGATGGAACCAAACAGAATCAACTGGGTAATTCTTGCCATGACCAGACACTGGAGGTCTCTGAGAGGGAGCAACAAAAAGAGAATATACGAATTACTATACTCTAACGCCAAACAAGGTGGATCGAGTGTTCCTAGTAATAAATCTATCAGCCCTAGTGGCGGTAAGCAAGAGTGGCAATGGTTGTCTGCTGCCTTGTGCAGCAAAAATCCCCAATAATGCCGGAATGAGACCCCTAAAGCTCGGTGTAGATTGGCTTCGTGGAACACTCGTGGCTTTTCACACCTGTTTAAATCAAACTGGCTTGCATCAATCGACATCGCTTGTCTCCAGGAAACCTGGTTACGAGAAACCCCAGTAATGGACGACTTTGAGGTGGCCTTAATCCCTGCTCTAAAATCTTTAAAAGGACGCCCGATGTCGGGCTTGGCCACCATGGTTAGGAAATCCTCAGGCTGGAGAATTGCAAGTTCGATCAATTACTCCCCTTTCATCCAAGCAACATTAATGTCAAAACTAAAACACGAAGGATCGCCTATGGAACAGTTCTGTGTTGTAAACCTGAACTGGCACCACACGATTGCTGGAAAACAGATATTCATCGATCAGATTATGGAAATAGTTGATGAACTGCTGGAAACAAATGGCTGGCTGAACATTCACATCTGTGGTGATTTAAACATCGACCTTTTTAAACCATCAGGCCCGGAAAAAACTTCTTTGGCCAAGTCGTGGTCGGAGGAATTGACCCTAAGAAACGTACTACTTCTAAATGGTAACACTTGTGACGATATGCCGCCAGCCCCCACGTGGCATCGTGATGGGCAAAGGTCAACAATTGACTACATATTTGTATCAGAAGCCCTACACCCTTGGATAACCTCGCTGAAAATTATTGAAAAGACGGAAAGCGATCACAACATGCTAATAACAGAATTTACAACTATGACGAAACAGAAACCAGAGCTATGGCCCCATGAAATCCAGGTGGTTTCCAATAGAGTAAGATTGAGCCTCGAAACACATGATGTGGAACATCTGGTAAATCTCTACTGCAAGACCTGCCCAAACGTTGACTATGATCATCTTCTGATGCGTCAAGACATGCCTTATGCGTCAAGACATGCGAAGGCTGAAGTGTACAAAGGGCACAACATACTTACGCGACGTAAAGGCGGTTAAGCAGAGATACAAAAACTGGCTAAAAGCTCATAAACATGTAATGGCCCAAAACGATGCAGAATAGATGTTAACTGTCTTAAAAAACAAGACCTCTAGAGACTTTTGGAAGCTTATGAACAATCAGCACGCCCCCCAAAAAGCCATACAAGTCCTGTATGGTGTCTGAATCTGATTGGATAATTCACTTCGAAGGTTTATACAAAGCATCTGTTTCAACTGACGGCCCTGTTAAACTAACACCTAAATCGTGGGCCTTGTGTTATTCAAAAGATGAAATGGTGACCATCATTAAAAAAGCGAAAAATTCACGGGCACCTGGTCCTGATGGCCTGACCAATTTTACTATAAAACAACATCCAGAGCAATGGGCAGAGTTCTGTGTAACGTTGTTTAATCAAGTAAATTTAAGTGGCCAGACGCCAAAATCCTGGAAGACCGCGATAGTTGTACCTATCTTCAAAAAAGGCGACAGAGCAAACCCGAAAAACTATCGTCCAATTGCTCTATTAGACGTCCTAGGTAAGATCTACGCCACGATGCTCCAACAAAAACTCGTAGCCTGGTCACAAACTTCGAACCACGTGGATAAGCACCAATCCGGTTTCGTGAAGCAGGTGGGATGCTCGCTGAATTTACTCCTGCTAAACATTAATAAAATGGAAGCGATAAAGTCAAACACGAAGGTCTATCTAGCTTTTATAGACTTTTCATATGCTTTTGACACCATCAATAGAGCGATCCTGTGGGAAAAACTGAAGCGTTGGGGATGCCCGTCAGATTTTTTTTTTTTTTAAACTTTGTTTATTGGCAGAAAGTTAAGAAGACAGGCATAGAACAGGGTACATTACAGTTATCAGGTAATATCGCACAACATCCAGCAACACATAACGGCAGGGTACCGCCTCATTGGAGAGAACAATTAGCTTTTGGAGCAGCCCAGCCTGGGCGAGAAGGGACACGAGTCAGTGACCTGGTGTGGCGGAGCGTGCTTGGGGAGGGGAGGCCATCCGCTCCACTTCGTCTCTATTATTCAGATAGCTGCGGAATTCTGTCCACACATTTTTGGGTCGTGATGTGGGAGGCAAGGACCCAATGTATTCCTCTTCACACAATTGAGTCCAAGTAAGGGCTTTAAGCCACATCGAGAAGGTAGGGGGGGCTGTGCCTCTTCCAGTTTTGCAATATACACCTTTTTGCGACAATGGCTCCAACATTCAAAAACTTAGACATTTTCCTTGCATTTTCCCCCTCCCAGACTCCAAACAGTAGTGCAAGTAGGTTCACATCCACCGGGGTCTTTATTATTTCGGAGAGCGCCTTCGCCACAGCCACCCAGAAAGCGTGAATTGCAGGGCATGTCCAGAACATGTGAATGTGGTCAGCCTCAGGAGATTTACACTTTGGGCATGCACAGGACAGGGCGCCAGCAAATTTCGCCACCCTAAACGGTGTGTAGTAAAGCCTGTTGAGGAATTTAAATTGAATGCAGCGGAATCTGGCGCTTAGATACTGTGCGTGTATGTGCACACATCTTCCTCCACAGTCCCTCAGGTATTTCTATTGCGAGCTCCCCAGCCCACGCCTCACGGGGTTTGAGTGACCCAAACACCTTCTTCCCCAGCTGCATTTTGTACAGATTGGATAACACCCCCTTGGATCCCGCAGAGTTCGCTATGTACTGGAGTTCGGGTGAATCGGGGGGTTCGTTTGGATACGAGGGCCACATGGCACGAACTGCGGCTCGGAGCCTGTAGTACTGAAGCATCTCAAGGAGGGAGTTAGTATGTTCAGAGCGCCATGTTTGGGGGGTGATAAACTTTCCCTCTGGGAAGAGGTCCGTCAGGCCTCGATAGCCAAGTTGTTCCCAGTAATGAGAGGTGCCGGTCGTGTGTGGGAGCGAGTCCCGGAAACCGCCACAAGGGGAGCCAGTTATAGTACGGGGGCAGCTTCTGCTCAGTGTGTAAGATAGCGGTCCAAGCCCTTATCGTGGCAGTCACTGGGTCTGCCTGGGCTTCCGTTTGGAGCCCGCGGTGCAACAATAGGGTCATGTTAGTTCCCTCCCCGGCCATTTTTTCGAGTTTTACATGCGGAGGGGTTTCTGAAGTGCATACCAATGGGAGGCATGCTGGGCCTGGGCCGCGTACCAGTACAGTTGTAGGTCTGGTGCCGTAAACCCCCCTTTATCATATGGAGCTGTCATGTGTTGCCACTTCATGCGGACCGACCCAGAGTGCCAGAGGAACTGGGCGCACTCCGAATGAAGCTCCTTGAAATATTGCTTTCCAGATCGGGACATTAGTAAAAACATAAAGGAGCTTGGGGACCACTATCATCTTTATCAAGGATAGTTTGGCTGCCAAGGATAGTGGTAAGTGTCGCCACTTGGAGAACTTGGAAATGATGAGCTGAGCCGCGGCTTCATAATTGTCCTTTAGTAGGGTCTTTTTGGACAGCGACACCTGCACTCCCAGGTACTTGACCCCATTCGGAGACCAACGCATGGGGTAATCACATGTCGGCTGGTGCGTCGCTGCAGTGAGGGGGACGATTTCAGACTTTGAGTAGTTTATCTCAAACCCAGAGAAAGTGCCTATTTTGGTGACGTATCGAATAATCGGGTTCAAGTATGTGGAGGGATTTCTGATGTAGAGGAGGACGTCATCTGCGTAAAGCGAGATTACTTCCGGAACATCAATTAACTGAATGCCTTTATTGGAGTGACGCCCTCTAACATGGTCTGCCATGGGTTCGATGGCAAGCGCAAAAAGGAGGGGGGAGAATGGGCAGCCCTGGCGGGTCCCGCGGTGTAGTTTAAAGAGGGGGGAAGGAACAGAGTTTACAAGGACCCTGGCTACCGGATCAGTATATAAGAGCTTTATGTAGGAGAGCATGTTTGGGCCCACACCCATCTTCTGTAGCACCGCCCACAAGTATTGCCATGCGACCATATCGAAGGCATTTTGGGCATCGATAGTTACAGCCACCGCATCGGCGCTCAGGTCAATCCTGGACATTACGTTAAATAGACGACGGATGTTGAGTGCCGTGGACCTACCAGGGATGAACCCGCTCTGGTCCGGATGAACCATGTGGGTCATGAAAGGGAGAAACCTATTTGCGATTATTTTGGCGAAGACTTTCATGTCAGTATTAATGAGGGATAGTGGTCTATAGGACCTGCACTCTTCTGGGGGTTTACACGGTTTGGGGATGACTGTTATTAAGGCTTCCCGTAAGGAGGGGGGGAGGATGCGTAACCGAAGTGCTTCGGTCCAGACCCCGTGTAGTGCTGGTGCTAAAACTGCCACATGCTCCTGGTAAAACTCAGAGGTGAGTCCGTCCGGCCGGGCCAGGGGCTTTGTTTTTGGGGAGGTCGGATATCACCTGGACTATTTCCTCTAGTGTGAACGGGGCTTCAAGACACTCTCTGGTATCCCGGGAGATAACCGTCATAGGGATGATTTCTAGGAGGTCATCTAGATCTTGATCTGAGTGTCCGGGCCGGGGGCCATATAGCTCGGCATAAAAGGTAGCGAATATGTCGAGGATGGAGCGGTCAGACCAGTGTTTCAGTCCCTTCTCATCTAAAATACAATCGATCCTGGTCCTTCCGCTCGCACCAGTCTGGCCAGTGTTCTACCCGGCCTGTCCCCCTCTCCATATCTGCGGGCGGCGACTGGACGGGCGTGGTATTGCACCTCCCTTATAGCATGTGACTCGAACTGTTCCAACTCAGATCTGATCTCTGCTAGTATCTCTGGGGACGGTGTAGCAAGGTATTTCTGCTCAAGGGCTTTGAGCTTAGTTTCCGAAGTGTTTAGGGATTGCCTAATAGCCTTCAGGATGCCTGCTTCTTTAGAGATGCACATCCCCCTGATGTACACCTTGAATGCCTCCCACCTGACCCCCTCCGATGTCTCCCACGTACTGTTATTTTCGAATGGTCAGACAGCGTGCGTGCCAGGATCTTAACGTCCGAGACCCTGCCCACCAGCCCTCCAGAAAGCAAAAACACATCGATTCGTGAGGAACTATCGTGTGCAGTGGAATAGAATGTATAGTCCCGTTCATGAGGGTGGAGGGTCCTCCATATATCATGCAGATGAAGGGCGTCCATATGTGCACGAAGTCGAGCTGCAGCTCGCGTCGTGGTTCTGCGGGTGGTAGTCGTTCTGTCTAGGGTATTATCAATTATCAGATTCATGTCTCCCGCCCATATGATAGGGATATCTGGGTATCTCATTAGGATGGAGGCCACATTATCGAAGAACTCGAGGGAATCAGTGTTGGGCGCGTATAAGTTGACCAGTATGCAGTCCTCATGTGCCAAGGTACAGTGTAAAATAACATATCTGCCTTCTGTGTCAATGTGGGACGTGTGGAGTGTGAAGTTTAAAGATTTATGGATAAGTGTTAGGACACCTCTAGCTTGAGTGGAATATTGAGTGTAATACCTATTGAGACCCCAGGTGTGTGCTATGGTGGACGATAAATGTTTCCGAGCGTGCGTCTCCTGTACCTGTAGTAGGAGGACCTTAACCCCATGTCTCTGTGCATATGCTGCAATCCTTCGTGTCTTCGTGAAATTCGTCAGCCCCCTGACATTCCAGGACATCATCCTGACCGCCATATCACCGGTTTACGGAACATCCCAGGGTAAGCATCTAACATTGATTCTCATGATGTGTGCCGTACCAGAAAACAGTTGCCACCCTTTGGAGCCAGTCCCAACTCCTCTGCCGTTTTGTATACAATCTACCCCAACTTCTGCCACCCCCTCCCTCACTGCCCTGCCCCAACCAGCAGTGTGTGAAAACCCACCCAAACCTTGACCCATTGCACACCTTCCCCAACTTGGCGGCACCGGGAAACTAGCCCAACCGGGGCCAAAACACAAACATTTAGACTCAGAAGGAATTGAAGCCGCAGTGGGGGCTGCCGCTGCCGTTCTACCCACTTTTACTAATATCAGTTACAATAACATTATATCTGACTGGACTTCAGCTGACAAGCAAACAATTTCAGAGAGAGGATACTGGAGCACTTAGATTCCATGGGGCAAACCCAGTTGGTACATAGCCGCAAAAGAATGTCTTACATCCCTAAGGTCCGCTTTTACACAATGCTGTACAGTTTTGCGGATCAAGGCTCAGTGTGTGGTGTCACAGATAAATGATCTCCCTGTACATTCCCCTCACTTAAATATGCTTACGCTGCAGCGTTGCAGGGCCACCAGGTGCCCGCTATCTGACAGAGAGGGGGGGGTCAGAGACCACCAGGGCAGCTCATAGTACCTACACCACCATCCCTAGCACCCATTACGGGATAACATAGGTCTAGACATTAGACGTCTTCCATCCGCCCCCCAGGAGGGTCCGCCGGCGGGATCTGCGCCTCAATAAACTTGACGGCCTCATCCGGGACAGTGAAAAAGTAGCGTTTGTTGCGGTGGGTGAACTTGAGGCGGGCAGGGAAGAGCATTGCATATTCAATTTTCCGCTCTCTCAGCAGCGTCTTCACTCCGTTGAATTGACGCCTTTCCGTCTGAACTGCCACCGAGAAATCGGGAAAGATTCTGATGACTTGTGAGCCCATCCTAAGTTCCCCTTTTTCCCTGGCCAATCGGAGGATATGATCCCTGTCCTTGTAGCTCAGAAGTTTTGCAATGATTGGTCTAGGGAAATCCCCAGGTTTAGGTCGAGGTGCCAGGGAGCGGTGTGCCCTTTCCACAGTAAAAAACGGTGAGAGTGGCGGGTTGTCAAGGAGGTCTCTGAGTAGTTGTTCGACCGCAGTTTCCATGCGGCCCTTCAGCGCAGATTCGGGCACCCCCACAATGCGGACATTGTTCCTCTGGGACCGCGATTCTAGGTCATCACATTTAGCCTTTACCTGCTTCATGTTGCGGACAATTTGTGATACCGTGTTTTGTAGGGTGTGGACGTTGTCCTCATTAGCCCCGATCCTCTGCTCAGCCTCGGCAATTCTGTTCCCATGCTGATCGATCTTCGCTCTCATTGAGGCGACGTTTGCGTTGATGTCGTCCAGCTTTTCATGGAAGGCAGCAAAGTTCTTAGCCATGGATTCCATCATCGTGGAAAGGTCTGCCTGAGGGGGGTCCTGGGTGCATTCCTCCTCCTCCTAAGGTGGCGGAGAGGACGCTGCGTGCTCCGCTCTAGGCGCTAACTTTGCGAATCTGTCCATGGCGCCTGGTTTACCGTTAGGCCTCGGCTTACTGGGCATTGCGGCGGAGGGAGCACCCGCCTGGGTATGCCCGATGACCACTTTAGGATGGCTTGCCGCAGATGGGACAGAGATTAGACCACAGTTGTAGCGCTTAAGTCGCACGAGAGCAGTAGGCGCAGTATTATGTAGCCAGGATGTGAGGGCACTAGTGGCGGTGGCACTGTTGGGGGTGATCCAGGAAGGGCTAGGTAGTCGCCAGTTATATGGTACCGTCTAGATGTGCCTAGGGTCCGCCGGCGGAGCAGGTCAGAACGTTTTGCAGCGCCGTTTGACTGGATGGGGGGGTCCCAGATCCATCCGCACCCCATATGTTACATCACATTTTACAGACCCGGATGAGGCCTCCAATGGAAGGTAGTGGCAAAGTGTTGACCCCTGGAGGGCTGGGAGGCCTCAGCCAGGCCGAGCTGGGGAAGCAGGGCCAGCGTTCGTGAGTGCACACCAGCACAATGCAGGGAGTGTTTGGGGGCCCCGCCAGTCCAGAGGGAATGAGGCCCAGTCCAGGTTTGTTCACCCACCTTGCAGCTGGATCCCCGCCACCCTCGTATTTCAATGCGGCGCCGGAGCAACGCGGCCCTCCAGGAGTGAAGATCCAGGATCGGCTGCGGCGGCCGCGAGCACAGGCGGGTGCGGGGGCCGGGCCGCCCAGCCCGCGGCAAGTGGAGGAAATCCGAGCCTCTGGCGCAGTGGATGAGGGCCCGCCCAGGCCTCCGCCGCGTGGAGAAGAGGTGCAGCAAAAGAGCCCCACAGGGCCGGTGGAGGCGTCCCGTCAGGGGGCCACGGTCTGTCGCCGCAGGGGTCGGCAGGTGTCCAGGAGGCGATGGGGCGCCGATGGCCGGGAGCCCAATCCGTGGCAGCCGGAGCCGATCAGGTGTCCGGGGCCCGTAACCGTCCCCGGAACGGCAGCGGGGCGAGAGTCGCACAGTATGCAGGCCCCGACTGACGAGCCCCACGGGGGATTTGCACCGTCCGGGGGTGCCTCGGAGCGGGGAGGCCAGCGAGGGCGTCGCGTCAGGAGGCCGCAGGTCGCCTCCTCTGGGGCCGGCGAGGAGGGGACGTCGCACCACAGGGCCCGAGGCCCGTAACTCCCTCTCCCAGCACTGTTTCTCGCCCAAATTTCACTCTGGTGCACAGGATGATAGGGGGACTAAAATCGCTGTGGTTTTGTAGTGGAAGTATTCGGTATACCGCCGATGTCCAACAGATTGCAGTGGGTAGAGACGGAGCTCATTGGCTAGGCAGCCATTTTCTTCGGCTGCTCAACAGCGCCCCCTGCCCGTCAGATTTAATAGCGGCAATCAAAGAACTGCACACAAACACCTCTTTCCGAGTAAGGCTGGATCAATTAGGGCAATTATCCAAAGCAATAAACACCTTCAAAGGAGTCAAACAGGGGTGTCCGTTAGCTGCAGTACTATTCGGCCTTTTTATATCGGACATAGGTGAAGCAATTGGAGCAACAAAATAATTTCTGCCGAAAGTGGCCAAATCACACTTAAATTGGCTACTATATGCTGATGATTTGATCATCCTGGACTGGACGCCCATTGGGCTGCAAAGAAAGTTAAACGCAGTTCAACAATAGGTTACATCTAATCAACTACTGATCAACACGAAAAAATGTGAAATACTGGTCCTGCAAAACCTAAAAGGCGGCTGGGTGGCGCGGAAACGCACCCCAAACTGGACGCTAGGCCACAAAGCTTTGCAAATATCTGCCAGTGTTAAATACCTGGGAATGCTCATAAGCTCATCAATAATGGATGGAGCGTGGCAGGCTGATATAAGAAGAAAATGCAAACAACTAGCAAACCAGGCACTAATTATCCACAAAAGATATGGTAAATTCTCGTTAAAACCTATGCTGGCCTTCTACCATCAGAAGGTAACCCGGTACGGGGCTGAAAATGCTTTCGGCTGTTCTTATGAAATTTGGGACTCTTTAGAGAACTGCTTTTGGTCCAAAGTATTAACACTCCTGAAAGGCGTGAAGACTGCCTGTATAAGATACGAACTGTCGATAATATCGATTCATGCCAGGATCAGCTGGAGTCTACTAAACTTGTATCGTAAAACATGTTCTAGAGCACAAATTCCTCAATTTGACATCTTCTATGATGGTTCAGTTGGTAACTCCAATGTCATCACAATGTGGTCAAACAGGTGCGAAGAATTACTACAGAATTTCGACATCAAGAGCGAGTTGCTCCATGAAAATCCGGATGCGGCAAAGCTTAAAATCTGGCGCATCGACTGGGAGCATACATGCACAAAGAGAGCGATGGCCAAATCGATGTGTGATGTGCCACTGGAAGCACGTGCCTTCAATACCCAGCAGCGTTACATTACTCTGTTTCCAGATCCACAAGCAAGAAAGCTGTTTTTACTGTTCTGGCTAAATCTGTTCAAAACTACTGAACGTCTTCGCTTATGGAAGAATAATGAGCACCTAAAACCCGAGTGTCGACTTTGTCTGCTAGCCAAAGAGTCACTCAAACATTTAGTGCTATTTTGCCCTAAGCTGAAATCTGAAAGATCAATCCACTTGGGCCCATGGAGTTTAATCCATCCATCCTTTTGTGCTGATGACTGGTGGAACCAGATGTACCAAGGAACCGACTTGAAACTGATATTTCCATTAACGCGTTTTTTGGAGCAAATTGAAAAATGTCTGATGATGGCACCAGTAGGGGAAACAAATTAGTAAAACCTGTCACGGTATAATCTGTATGATAACTTTGTGAATGGAGCTCGCCCAAAAGTCTACTACTGATGATTGCTTGTATGTCTAATTGTTGCTTTGTTGTTTGTACATATGTCGTCACATTTAAAGGTTTGAAAAAAACCAATTAAAAAAAAAAAAAGACCCCAGTGGAAAAAGGGGGGGTGGGGGGGCGGTGTCCATTACGGATTCAGACTCCGAGGAGGATCTGGTGGAAACCGTGAAGGGCCTCAATGAGAGGTTCGATCCCAGGGGAAGGATCCTGCTGATGTGATCGAAGATAGCGACGATGTGCGACGACGAGGGCCCAGTGGAGCAGCCATCCCGCCCGTCACAGCCATTGCCTGAGCCCCAGGATAGCTCGGCGGCCATTTTGTTGGCGATCCAATCCTTATGTACTGAGATGGACGAGGTTACCAAGGACCCCGACGGAGGATCCAGAACCAGGACCATCGGGAAGCCCTCTGAACAAGCGGAGGAGAGTCCACCCCGCACTGCCCTTTGTGCCCACAAGGCCTGTGGACCACTCATCCCCCTCGCCGGACCCTCAGGATGATACGGCGACGGATACAGCGACTGGGACGGACGACGGTGGCGATGATACAACGGACATTCCTTCATCACCCCCCCCCCCTCGGGCCTCTCTGCCCAACGAAATTGGCTCTTTCCACGCCATGATAGCCAGGGCATCCGAGTTCTTACAGCTCTGCCCTGAGGAACAGAAAAAGGAAGGCTTTCTTTACCAACGGCGGGAGGCCAAGAGAAAGACGGTCCTCGCGGTACCGTTGCTCGACGACATCTGGGACGAAGGACTGGCTATGCTGAAGAACCCTTCCACGACACCCGCCAAAAGGGACAGGTACGAGAAAAAGTACCGGGTCCCCGACGCCGCCCCCTTGTGCCTCAGGGCCCAGCCTACGCCGGACTCGGTCGTCTCAGCAGCGGCCAAGAAGAAAGCGGCGGGTGCTGCGCCTTCAACTTCCACTTCCCCGCCGGTAGCGAGGGCAAGAAGTTGGACGACGAGTCATCTCGTCGGTGGTGACGACGATTAAGGTGGCCAATGCCTTAGCGACTGTGGCCCGTTACGACAGGGAGCTCTGGTTCAAGATGGCTCCGCTGCTAGACTTCCTACCGGACGACAAGAGGGCGGAGGCCCTACAGATTCTGCAGGAAGGTGAGGTGGCGTCGGATCACGCCATAACGGTGGCAACGGACATTGCTGATACCGGATTTCGCCAGCTGGGAAACAGGGTTTGCCTTCGACGACGACGATGGCTCAAGGCGACGGACTTTCGCCAGGACGTCCAGACCAGAGTGTTGGATATGCCGTTCGACGGCAACAACCGTTTGGGAAGACGGTGGATGAGTCCCTCCAGGCCATCAAGGCCGACACAGAGACAGCCCGAGCCCTAGGAGTCCTTCAGCAACGGCGGCCCTTTCGGAGCTCCGGAGGCAGACGGGGAGCCTCCAAGGGATCCAGTGGTGGCTCTTCTACGTACCTCCAGGCGGCCCGCTCCTCGTCCCAGGAGGCCTACAGAGGTCCCGGCAAGCAAGGAGGGTCTCGCCGCCGTCGTCAAGGAGGCCAAGGCGGCAAGGCCTCTTCCAAGCAGGACTGAACCGGCCGTAGTGTCGGGCCCCCACCGAAGCACCCTGGTGGGAGGCCGGCTGACGAAGTTAATCAGCGTGTGGGAGTCCATCTCCACCGACGGTTGGGTGCTGGACATCCTGGCCCGCAGACACTTGCTAGAATTTCAAAAGCAGTGTCCTTGCAGTCCTCCCGTGGCCAGGAAGGAGAATCACGTCCCTCAACTGCTGTTGGAGGGAAGGGCGATGCTCAAGAAGGGTGCCATCGAGCTCTTCCCCAAGAGGCTCTGGGGCTCCAGAGTATACTCAAGGTACTTCCTCGTCAGAAAAAAGACAGGCTGTTGGCGCCCTAATCCTGGACCTGCGCTGGTTAAACAAGTACATCAAGGCACAGAAATTCAGGATGGTCACTCTCCAGCACGTGCTGGGACAGCTGGAGGAGGGCGACTTCCTATCGTCGTTGGACCTGGAGGATGCTTACTTCCACATCCCCATTCTAAAAGGACAGAGTTCCTCAGATTCGTAGTCCAGGGGCGTCACTACCAATTCAGAGCCCTGCCGTTCGGATTAAAGTCGCCATCCAGGGTGTTCACCAAGTGCCTCGCACCAGTGGCAGCGCGGCTGCGCCTGCAAGGGATCCAAGTCTACCCCTACCTGGATGACTGGCTAATCCGTGCAAGGTCAAGAGAACTTGCCGTCGAACACACAGCGAGGACCGTCCGCCTGCTCACGGAACTGGGATTCGCCATCCACTACCCCAAATCCCACCCGGTTCTGTCGCAGGTGGCACTGTTTTTGGGAGCAAAGCTCGATACAGTGAAGCGATTGGCATCTCCGCCGGATGAAAGGACGAAGGCCATTTTGGGCAAGGTGCAGCGCCTGTTAGCCACGGATGTGGCCAGGGTGAGGTCCATCAAGTCCCTCCTCGGGATGATGTCCTCATGCATCTACCTTGTGCCCCTTTGCAGACTTCGATTGCGTCCGCTACAAGAGTTCCTCGACGCCCGCTGGATTCAAGCGGCGGGCATCTTCGAAGCTAGGATCCCGCTCGACGAGGAGTTCTGTTGGGTGATTCTATGGTGGGGTACCCGTGCGCACCTCACGGCAGGCACAGACTTTCACACTCCGGCGTATCAGGAGGCGGTGAGGATGGACACCTCCCTGGAGGGATGGGGGGGGGCCCACACCGGAGATCTCTACACAAGAGGCCTCTGGCTCCCGGAGGAGAGGTCTCTCCACATCAACATCCTGGAGCTACGAGCCGTGTTCTGGCCGCTCAAATCGTGCCTTCCGTCCCTCAAGGACAAAGTAGTGAGGATCTTCACCGACAACACCACCATGATGTTCTACATCCGGAAGCAGGGAGGCACCAGATCCCCAGCCCTATCCAAGGAGGCCCAGGATCTGTGGCACTGGGCCGTCGCACAGGGGATGTTTCTGGTTCCCTTCCACCTGGCAGGAATAAAAAACACCATTGCCGACTAACTCAGCAGGGAGCTGCGCTCGTGCCATGAGTGGGAACTATGCCAGGACCAGGTGGATCTGCTCTTTCAACGATGGGGCAAACACCAGATCGACCTGTTCGCGACGGCCACAAACTCCAAGTGCCATAGGTTCGCCAACAGGTTCACACAGCCGAGGAGCATGGGCGATGCTTTCTCATTCCCTTGGGACGGCCTGTTCCTGTACGCGTTCCCTCCGTTGCCGTTGCTGCTCCGTCTCATCAACCAGCTCAAGAGGTCCAGGTGCAGGATGATCCTCGTTGCACCGGCGTGGCCGAGACAGATCTGGACCTTCTGGACTTGTCAGCGTCCCCACCAGTCAAGCTGGCGACGGGCGCGGATCTTCTCTCCAGAGAAGGAGGCGCCATTCTTCATCACGACCCAGAGTCGCTGAACTTGCAGGCTTGGCTCCTGCAGCACTAGAGTTTGGAGGATACGATATCCCGGCTGACTGCAGAGAGGTTCTTGCAAAAGCCAGGACGTCCTCAACTCTCAAATGCTATGGACATAAGTGGAAGAGGTTCTCTGTCTGGTGCCGTGCACAGAAGATTAACCCTCTGCGGATTACGGCCCCTCCAGTATTGCCGTACCTACTGTCAAGCTGGACTGGCTCACGCCTCCATCAAGATCCATCTGGCTGCCATCTCCCGATACACCAGAATACAGGACGGGCGTCCTTGTGGTCTCATCACCTGGTGAAGGAATTTATGAAGGGACTATTCCGATCGTTCCCGCCGGTGAAGGCCCCTGCCTCGGCGTGGGAGCTCATTGTGGTGCTGACCAGGCTCATGGGGGGGGGGGCCCCATTCGAGCCTATGCATTCGGCGCCGTTGAAGTTCCTGTCGTGGAAGACAGCATTTCTCGTGGCCATCACCTCCGCACGACGAGTGGGAGAGATCCAGGCCCTAGCTTGCAAGCCTCCATACTTGACTTTTCACGACACGAGGGTGGTGCCGAGGACCACCCCTCCTTTATGCCCAAGGTGCCGTCGAACTTCCACCTCAACGAGCCCTTGGTGTTGCCAGTTTTCTTCCCGTCGCCTTCGTCGCAGGCCGAGAGGACTCGGCACTCGCTGGACGTAGCTAGAGCGCTGAAGTTGTACGTGGACCGCACGAAGAGTTTTCGGAAGACATCGCAGCTGTTTGTGAACTTTGGACCTGTGAATCAAGGGAAGGCTCTCTCAAAGGCTTCCATTTCCAGATGGCTCTCCGGCTGCATCATGCACTGTCACCGGTTGGCAAACCGACCGCTGCCCGGCCGTCCGAGAGCTCATTCGACCACAGCGATCGCTGATACCACGGCGTTCCTGTCTGGTGTGCCCCTGCTGGACATCTGCAGGGCTGCTACGTGGAGGTCGACGCACACCTTCACAAGATTCTACTGCGTCGATCGGGACGCCAGGGAGGAGTCCAGGTTCGGCCAAGCAGTGCTGCGCAACCTGTTCGCTTAAGGTGAGCCTGGTGAGGAGGTAAGAGATGCTTAATGTTGAGTTGTTGTATTGTATTAATGTTGAGCCTGTTTCCACCTCCCATGGTTGTGCATGTGTATACTGCTATGTATTCTTATATTTATGACCATGTGAATCCATGCCAGACCCCATGCTGGAGAAGGAACGTTACTTATCTGTAACTGTTGTTCTCCAGCATGGGTCTGGCATGGATTCACATGCGAACCCTCCCTCCTTCCCCTCTGCGGCTCTTCACTTGGTCATACTGCCACTTTACGTGCTACCAAATCTGAGGATGGCTGCCAGGGGAGGGGCTTAGGGAGAGGGCAGTCATTGGCTGGGGGCTGTATGACCCAGAGATCGGTGATTGGTTACTACTAAGAAAGACAGATCAGAAACAAAACTGATGCTGATTTTTTTTCTTTACCGAGGATTCCCAGCCTGACGACAGGGAATATTCATGAGCATGTGAATCCATGCCAGACCCATGCTGGAGAACAACAGTTACAGGTAAGTAACTTGTTCCTTACTTCTACCAGAGACTGTGGGGCTGGCATCTAACTTATTTCTTTTGCAAATCCTTTGATCTGGTATGAACGCTCTCCTGCTAAAGAATAGGATTTGTGACTGCAGGCCCTACGATTCAATCTTGGGCCTGTCCTCCTTTGATACAATCTCCCCGGGGACTGCGGGTCTTGTATCGTACCTTTTCTTACAAGCCCTTTGATCTGGGGTTTGGGTCCAGTTACAATGCCGGACTTAAGGTCCACTGTACCTACCAACTGGTGACAGCCATGAGGGCTGGCCTACGAAGCCAAAAAGGATCGCCCTCCTACCCAGATGCCATCCTACCGGATCCTGTGGGCAGCAGCCATCTGCCTCCAGCTGGGACTAAGCGTTGGTTCCCCACTATGGGCCATCCAACAAGCGCAACCTCTTTTTGTGCTCTGCCATCCCTCTGCCATACACCTTTGGATCCAAAAGAGGGCATGTCATCTACTTTCTCCACGGGCCAGCAAATGCCATCAAACCATAATGGACAGTGCTACCTGGCTTCTTCTTATAAAGCGCTGAATCACAATTCTGATACTGTGGGTGCTTTCACTATTCCTGCTATTCCCAATGGGAAAATGTATCTTAAAACCCCCAAACAACAAAATCTGATGCAGCCTGTACCGGGACAAACCTTTATGGATAACTACATCTTGAAAGCAACTTCAACAAGTACAGAAATAAAATTATCTAAAGTATTCGGAGGTAATGCTATGTTGGACCACTCAGCTAACACTACCCAGGATTTCTTTGGTGTCAATAGTAACATTACCGACTTCAGCATCATTGAATACGCAGACAAAGCGATGATTTGCCGTCTGCTGGCGAAACCCCACAGAGCCTGAACCCAGAGATTGAGTGGACTCTCCCAAAATACACCAACTGCCCTCACGAATATCATTGAGGAGATAAACGCTGCTAAAGTAATTCCCACTGAGGAGGCAAGTGATTGGGATGACAACCATGTGCACAAGGAATCCCCAAGATTAAATCATACTCTCAAAGACTTGGACGAACGCATTCGACAGTCTCGGCCCTAAATGTGGTTCTTAGCTCTTTTGTTGAACTGTACGATAACATTTGGACTGAACTGAAAAACTCCCAAAGATTAATAGCGGAAGTCAACTCTAAAATTGACTGTATGGGCACAGATATTCTTGTGGAGTTAACCAACAAAGTTGATTGGATTGGAGCTGGATTGTCCCAGAGGCCAACAGCACAGGCCCATCTATTGGGCTTATGTGGTGGCTTAACCACCGCAACTGCCTCGCAGACGCTGCCAACAAGAACTGAGATAATAGAAATCTCGGATAGCACAGCTCCTCCTGATGCCCTTATGACAGGTCCAATGCTGGTGCCATGCAACACAGAAGGCGCTGACTGCCCTCTCATGAGGGCTACAACCCCTCATTTACCTGCCGACCCTTTACTGATCCCTCCTAACCTGAACGCCATTGCCAACCATCTATCCATTTGTGGCTAGTGCTTCGACTCAGGGCGGAACTTCGGAGATTGGTGCTCCTTAAAAAATCCCCACTTTACGTTAACCAAGATCTATTAAATGAAAAATGGTAATAAAACGCCCTACCTTAGTGCCTGCTAATACAACTGCACTAACTTTATTTAAACCAAACCTAGGGGCAATTTCAGAGGGGTTGGGGAACCTCGCTGCCATTCGACTGAAACCAAAGCTGGTCGATTCAATTGCCCAAACTGACACGCTTACCTCTGAAAACGCGCAACTCCCCTGTGCTGCGTTAATGTGCAACCTTGACATTCCCTTGGAGATCCCGAAGGTCGCTGGGTTGGTTGTTCCTCAACAGCTATTGAACCAACCCTTGCCAGGCCCTTTCGCCTCGCGTTGGGGATGTGGCCTTGGGAAAACCAAGATCCTTGATGAAGAAGTTACATCATTGGACCCAACTATGGCCCATGGGCTTGGCTCTTATTGCACCTGTGACCCTGCACCACCTCCTGTGAACTAGCCTAAAGACTCCACAAATGCCCAATGCCTTGGTGATGTGAAAAACAGTGGACCATCTCTGTTGCCAATCTGGGACCCCCCACAGGATACCGCCTCCATGAACAAGAAACCTAACCATCCTCAAATCTTTGCACCTTCTTTGGACTCTGGGGTGGGGGAAGCTTCAGGAGGATAACATCCCTCCAGCAACCCTGTATCCATCCATCTCTGTAGGCATAAAAGAGACTTGGTGGAGCGGCTTCATAAACCAACTTCCAGGCCTCCTCAGCCCGAGTTGCCTATCTTTCAAGGATCGAGCCTAAAAGGCCCCCAAAGTCAACTCCTGTCCACCTTGCAGGGCCACTCATGCAATAATACTGCTCATAAGAAACCGCTGAATTTAATCAGAATAAAGAGCCTGCTGCACTTGGAAATGCCGATCTGCATGAACAGATGTAATGTCTTAACTATATTTGCCGAAATACCCGCTCTTTCCCTGATTTCGTCGAAGGACATCGCCAGGGTGGCTTTCCCGGACCGGGAGTGTCGAGATATTAGCCTGTTATTTCTGTCTTTGCCTTTAGTTAAGGAGCTTATCCTTACCCAGATTGGGCCTCTGAGGGACTTGGGCTTCGATGTGGAACCCAGACTATCTTGGGGAAACTGAGAAGCCTGATTCAGCTAGTGTCCATCCAAACTCTAAACCCCTTGCTGACTCTCTGCGGGGCGTTCAAGAAAGGGCAGACGTGAAGAAACCAGCAAAACAGCAGGATTCAGATGTTGACTGGGCTACGATCATCTCGACCCTGTGGCAGAAACTCGTCACCTAGCCAGCGCATCTCTGGGACTGACCCGAGAGGGGCCTCTGAATTATGCTTTAAGTCGTGGAACTCCAGAGGCAATCTCCACTTATTTACCAATCCGAATTGCCTGATGCTGTTGAGATGCCACTATTGTATGCCTTCAAGAGACTTGGATGACCTCGAACCCATACCTAGATGGCTACCAAATCCATGACCAGTTGGCCAGACAGAATTTAGGGGTAGACAAGCAGGAGGTCTTCTGATCGCTGTCGACAACTGCTTAGGCCTCGAGGGTAACACTCTTTTGGGCCTTCCTTTTGGGGCTCTGGGCGTGGAACTTTAATCTCGAAATAGCGATTTGAAGTTACGAATTATGAATATCTATTGGCACAGCAGTATGGCGGCGGTCGATGCTTTTGTTACAGCTATCTCTCAGGTTATACTTAACTGGTCTTTTATTAATGACTCTGGGCATGTTTTGCAAGCGGGGGGATTTAAACTGTGATTGTGTATTTGAGAAGCCTCCATGGGAAACTTGTGAGATGAACATGGTGGCCCTCTGTTCCTCTAAGAAAAAAACTAGTGGGCTATGTATGGTATGTTGGGCTGGGTAATGTTGGACTACAGCCCCTGGTGGGCTATTCAAAATTCCATGACCATTCTACCTGGCATACCTGGCAACGGGGAGACTCTACCGCCATGCTTGATTACATCTTTGTGGATGACCATGTGGAATATTTTTATCCACGCCAATGCGCCACACTGCACCCCTTTGCCAACGGGGAAAGAAAACAGCCAAAAATTGAGGCGATAACCCCAGTGCGCACTAAATCTGCAAAATTGTGCATGGTGCATAAACCAAAAAAGAGCTGCACACCTTGCCACACACTTAGGCAAAGTTGGTGTAAAAACAGGAATCACTGCTGTCATCTGTCACCTGAAACGAGGCCAAAGAAGGGCAAAATCCAAAAATGCCCTTAAAAATTCAGTCATTTTCCCAGCGAATTATGGAAGGGAAAGTGTGCTGAAATCGTGGATTCTCCAGGCAGTCGGAGGAATCCAGGCATCATTGCCTGACAGCTGCCTAAGGAAATTGGCTGTCAAACCCAGTTTAAATGTGTTTTTCTTTTGCCTGAGGAAGTGAAAAGTCCACCTGGTTAAAGCATTTTTCTGTGAAGGGCTTAATGCCTTTAAAATGTCAAAATCCATTATAAACTCTGTTCATTTTATATCTTTTAAATAAAAGATTGTAGGTGAGTTTTACAGGAACTCGGTCTGGAGCTAATCAACTATTTAATTCTGATCTGACAGTGCCTGGCCTGGGAAAGTTGGCATCTCAGCTCGACATTCCCTTGCTACAGGAAGGCTTAAGTGATGCTAATGGTTCCCGCATAATGACAACAAGCCATACAATGGGACCTCGGTAGACTTTCGTCTGGGGCTGAGCCAAAGGACAGGCTGATCATTGACCTCTGCTGGGAGGGGCAGGAACTTCCCCCTCCAGGAAGGGAACACACCCCCTTGATCAAAAGACTGGACAGCTGCTACCTGAGAAGGGGAGGTTACCAAGGAGAACTTTGATGTGAAATCCTTATTTTTTTTATTAATGTTCAGAACTCTTTAACTGAGCAACCTAAAGAGGAACACATCTGAAAATTGGTAGACATTACTGTTAGGCGGAAACCTGTGCAGTTCCCTCTGGGACCACTGCAAAAGATTTAGGACTACAGGCGTTGGCGGTGAACCCACTTGGTAGCAGTCTGCACCACACAGATTCACGTGGTAGCTGTGGCTGAGCAGTCAGACTTCTCTCAAGAAAAGTTGAGCAGTATGTGGAGTATACAAAATAGGACAATTCTTCACAGCAAGACGAGCAAACACGCACCGAGGCTTAGTGTAAAGATATTAAGGCATTTATTTATAACAGAACATCTATGGAAAACACTAAGGCAAATCACGGCAAACAAATCAAACACAATTACTCTACGAAGTAGACGATCAATCCCCCTAGCAATATCGACAACTCTAGGTTCTACCGGTACCACTTATTTTCGGACAGAGGTGTATACCTCAATCCAAATGACACTCGAATATTAATTAGGACGGGAGAGAAAAAGATAGGCAGGTCATGAAATCAACACAGTTCAATTCTAGCGGATAAAATGCAAGGCAGGAAGGCAAGAATCACAATAGATCGTAAAGTTCAGAGGCCAGGCCCACTCGGAGAGAGGCAAGGCGCGATGTCCCAAAAAGTCTCTAGTGGAGATGCATTCAAGTCTGTGTAGCAAATTGTTATCGGCAGGTTGAACCAGTTCAGAACAAAGAAGGAGAAAAGCTTGGAGGCGACCCAACGGAACGGAGAGGATTAAGACACCTCACTTGAACCGATCGAAAGGGAAGCCAGGCGGACACGGTACCTTGTTGTGGAGGGCAGCTCCGGCGGGGGCAGTTGTTCCTGGTGGTGGATGCACGTCTGGTCTTTGCCAAGAGTAGAGAGGTTCTCGTCATCGAAGAAAGTGAAGTCCGGTGCACCACCAGGGAAGAGACCAGCCGCGGAGTGCTCCGTCACAAGGCACCACCTTTTGGTCGCGGTACAGGGGTAGTGGCTATCCGGTTGCCTAGGTGCTCTGCACGGGCAATTCGACCACTGCGTCCTGAGGCGAATAAAAAGCAAAGGGGACTGGTTGTTCCCACCTGCCAGGGGAAGAGACTCTCCGGCAGGGAGATCTCCTCTGTCGTTGGGAAGTGGTGAGTCGGTTCCGCAAGGCTCCACCGGAGGTGTCGTCGTGCAGGTCGGCTCAGCGTTACCCTCGTCGGATTCTTAGGTCCTGTGGCGACTTCTGAAGATCCAGTCCCAAAAGCCCTGCTTTTATGCAAGAAACCCCCATTCATTCAGCCTAGCTGTAAATCAACACATGCTAAGTGGTGAGCGGGAACGCTCACCACTTGGGCCAATCGCTCCAGAGTGCGACCGGAGTTGGCAAGGCAACTCGGTCCAGGGTGCCTAAACCCCCTCCCACACCCCTGAGGTAACCCAGACAGAATGGCACCACTTTGGAGGGTCTCTGTACAGAGGCCCGCCAAAAGTGGAACAAAGGGCTCAACCTTTGGTTTAGGAGTCGCAGAGACGAACACAGATGCCATTTTACAAACCGAGCTCTGGCAGAAAATACCATCCGATAAACTTATTTAAGATAAGTAGATCGGTGGTACGTTAGAGATTAACGAGAAAAAGTATCAATCTCCAACAATGGGACGAATCCCATAGGGTTATGCTCGGGTTGAACATAACAAGTAGTTTCCACTGCCGCCAGCCAAAACTCGACTAGGGGGGACGGGACAGTGCCCCCTCGAGTAACAGGTCTAGGAGTAATCGAATTACCTCTACTAGTACGTCCACAATAAGATGGTTTGTACTAGTCCTGTTAGTAAGTTTAGGTCTAGTAAAGCCAATGGTGACTTTACATGCCCGGGGAGACAGTAGTCAGTCCCCGGGTATGGAGTCTATGGTGGAGGGCCGCTAGGACACCCCAGTGTTACGGCACGTAGGGTGCGGTGTAACACACATAGAAAAACATATGAGACCCTATGGAGTAAAAGACCCTATAGCCCATCGAACACATTGACATCTCAAAGGAATTACACACACATACATGTCCAAGAGTAGAGTCTCACTCTTGGCAGGATGGAAAAAAACAAACTCCAGAAATCCAGCAAAGCTGCTGGGGGACTCACTAGGTTAGGAAATTCAGCCTAAACAGAGAATTCTCCCTAACAATTACTAATTTCAGCCTTGTGATTTGAAGACGCTCATGAAACTTGTACCATTTATGGAACCAAAGTTATGAAAAATGTCATATTGTAGCAGAACGATCAATGTTACAAACCTAAAATTGTATGTACATGATCCACTGATCAGCGCCCAGAGATGTACCGAATTAGAAATGATTAATCCAAACTGTTATAGTTGAAAATGATAAAAATCTATAGAAAGACAGCTCGCACAAGGATGGGGAGTAAATGTGAATGTAGACAATTGAATATAAAATGTGTCCAATTTTATAAGGGTACATAATGTTAGAAATGTACTTCGAAGGGATTGTGTCCTCCGATGTATTCCTCATCTTAGATATCTCCTTCCAGCTCTGCTGGCCTTGGAAAATTTTTCTCTCTAGAGGGCGCTGCGCGTCCACGTCCTTCGAGTCGATGTCCCTCGACAGCCGCTGTATCGACGCCGACGTCATCCTGGCTATAAAGGCCGCGCGCAGCGACCGTTGCTCAGTTCCGTTTTTCCGCGCGTACTCAGTGCCTCGGAATACCGTTGCTCAGTTTTGTCAAGTTAAACCTATTTACCTTGAGTTATTCAATACCGTACTCGATGGCTTCTTCGTCGGAACCGACAACTCCTCGATCTGGCTTCAAAAATGCCGAGATTGTGGGAAAAAGATGTTGCTGACTGACCCTCACAGAGCTTGTCTGTGGTGTTTGGTAGCTGAACACCATTGTTCGGAGTGCGAGGACTGTATGTCCATGACAGCTAAGGCCCTGAAGGAGCGTAGGGGGAAGCTGGAGAAAGGTAAGACTTTTAAAGCTTCTTCTTCGTCGACGAAGTCGAGACATTCGCCTCCTCGTCACCATTCGCGCTCCAGATCTCGGAGTGGGTCTCATCACTCCTCGAGATCGAAGCACTCGAAGAGGAGACGTCGAAGATCCCCTTCTCCGTCTTCCTCTTCCTCTGTTTCGCCAAAGAGAATCCCGTGCCCACGAAACATAGTTCCCGGGCTGAATGGGAGGAATTCCGCAAAAATATGATGAGCGTCTTCGAGAAAGCGGCCTCGACCCCCTCGAAGACTGCCGAGAGCGATGCTCTGGTCGAAAGACCCGAAGGTCAAAAACGCCGCGAGTCGCAGTACCCGGCGAAGGAAACCTCTCGAGCGCGTCACAAACCCTCGAGCAGGACTATGACCTCCAAACCTTCCTTGAAGGTTCCGCTGACGAAAGTTCCGTCGAGGTCGATGTCTTTGACGCCGTTGTCGAAGGGACCTTCGACACACGAGTCTGTCGACTCGACGCCAGCGTCGACACCGGTGTCGACGCAAAGAAAAGTCACGGTTACGACACACCCAGTGTCTATCCCCAGGTCCTCGACGTCGATGGCTTTGAGATTGTCGAGTAGAATCCCAATTCTGTCGAGGTCTTCGAGGCCTCCGCCTTTGTTTTCGACGCCACGCTCGAAGCCTTCGGCGTCGACGACATCGATGTTTTCGAGCCCGATTATGACAAGTTCGGCACCCTCAGCCTTGGAAATGGGGTTTACACCATTTATGAGTTCAGAACAATTGAGAACTATGTCCTCAATATTGGAAGAGGGTGAATTGTCTGAACAGGAAGACACATTTGAGTTGCAGGGACCTGTAACCCCAATTAGAGAGGAATTTTCCTCTGAAGAACGCAGGTTAAAGGATCTTCATGATTCCTTACATGAGGCAAGTAGGTTAGACACTTCCCCTGAGGTGGAGTTTGCTAGGCCAGACCCGGGGAGCATGCTGAAACCCCCTATAGAGCCTTAATGGCCAGGATCACAGAGTTCATGGGGTGGTCTGCACCTTCACAATCTTTCCAACAAGATGACCTCACGGATATTCTTGACAAAGGCCCACAGGAGGATCCTGTGGTGCCTTTTCATAAAGCTCTTCAGAGGAAGATCATGACAAACTGGGAAACCCCAGATGTCGTACCAGCAGTAAATAAAAAACTGTCTACAAAGTACAGGGTATCCTCTACAGACCCGGAGTTTTTGTCTAAACACCCATCCCCAGAAAGTCTGGTGGTACAGGCAGCATCCTCTACCGATGTCAAGACGGCTTATCCTACCGTCCCACAGGACAGGGACGATAAAAAATATGATGCTATGGCAAAGAAAGTCTTTTCAGCATGTAGCATGTGTTAAAATCTGTTAATGCTACTTGCACCCTTGCTAGATTCAGCCATACACTTTGGGAGTGTGCTTCTAGAGCGGCTGACTGCATCCCGGAGGGAGAAGAAAGGGATGCTTTCCTGAATATTATACAGGACGGTAAAGTCGCTATGAGCGAATCCCTCCAGACGGGCATTGATTCGGCTGACAGTATCAGCAGAGCAATGGCGGCAAGTACATCAACCAGGAGATTTGCTTGGTTGAGAAAGTCTGGTTTTGCCCCAGATATGCAAGCCAGGCTCTTGAACATGCCATTCGATGGCTCTTCTTTGTTCGGGAAAAAGGCGGATGACAGTTTAGAGAAACTGCAAACTTCAAAAGCAGCAGCAAAATCCCTAGGAGCTGCGAGGGGCAAGTCCTTTCGCTTCTACTCCGCATTCGGAAGAGGTAGAGGACGACCGGCTCAAAGGGGACAAAGAAGACCTACCCGAGGTGGACGAGGTAGATATTCAAAAGCCACAGCAACAGCAGGTGCCTCTTTACCATCGGCATCAGCCGCCCCAAAACCACTCTGAGGACTTCCCTCACAGGACACCTGTAGGAGGCAGGTTGACTCAACATCTGGCGGTATGGCAGGCTATCACGTCAGATGCTTGGGCACTGGAAACAGTTGCCCAAGGTTACTGCCTACCTTTCCTACGTATACCTCAGAGTCATCCACCGGGGATCAGCTCTCAGAAAGCTCCAGATCCGCTCCTCTTGCAGGAAATTTTAGACCTGCTAGAGAAAGGTGCCATAGAACCGGTACCTGTAGCGGAGAGGAACAAGGGCTGGGACTCCCCTTACTTTCTCATTCCGAAGAAAGACGGAGGACTGAGACCCATCTTGGACTTGCGAGAATTGAACAAATTCCTCAGGAAAGACAAATTCAAGATGGTCACTCTTTCTCAGATCCTCCAGGCCCTTCAGTTCCAGGACTGGTTGGTATCTCTGGACCTTCAGGACGCTTATTTCCATGTGCCTATCCATCTCAAACACAGGAAATACCTGAGGTTCGCAATTGGCAACTCACCATCAATTTCGAGTGCTGCCATTTGGGCTGACCTCCGCCCCGAGGGTCTTCACCAAGTTAATGTCGGTAGTGGCGGCAAGTCTAAGGAGGGAAGGGATTCACGTCTACCCCTACCTGGACGATTGGTTGATCAGGGCTGTTTCTTCGGAACAAGCTCAGATCCAGCTAAATCACGTGTGCCACTTCCTTCACAGACTGGGCTTCTCCCTCAATTTAAAGAAGTCACAAATGATACCATCGCAGAGACTCCAGTTCATAGGAGCGATCCTGGACACTTCCCTGGGAAAAGCCTCGCCACCAGAGGTGAGGGCTCAAGATATTCTACAGATGGTTACCAAGTTCCAACATGCCCAACGTCTCCCAGCCTTCGACTTTTTGAGGTTGCTAGGCCTCATGGCATCCTGCATTTTCCTAGTGCCAGAGGCTCGCCTGAGAATGAGATCCCTCCAGTGGGCACTGAGGACTTAGTGGTCACAATTCTCAGGGAGAATGACAGATCTTCTTCAGGTTCCCGACAGAGTAGCTCGAGACCTTCAGTGGTGGGCCTGTCAGGAGAACATTCTGAAAGGAGAACAGTTTTGGCAACCCTGGCCGGGGATAACAGTAGTCACGGATGCCTCACTCACGGGGTGGGGAGCCCACGCCAACGACTTGACCATCAGCGGTCGTTGGACTCCATCGGAGTCCAGACTACATATCAACCTGTTAGAGCTGAGAGCCATCAGACTTGCGCTGAAGGCGTTCCTGCCAGCTGTACAAGGGAAGAACGTCCTGATAATGACGGACAACACGGTGGCCATGCATTACCTCAACAAAAGAGGAGGCGTAGGATCACTACCCCTGTGCAGAGAGGCGATGCAGCTCTGGTTTTGGGCAATCCAAGAAGGAATCTCTCTATCCGCAGTTCACCTAGCCAGAGAGAAGAACTTGACAGCGGACGCTCTGAGCAGGCAGAGCACAGTCTCCCACGAGTGGGAGCTAGCTCAGGAAGTCCTTCAAGAGATCTTCGCCCTTTGGGGAACCCCTCAGGTAGATCTGTTCGCCACCAGCCTCAACAGGAAATGCGACCTGTTCTGCTCAAGGGAATTTCCCCCGAGAGGAGCTCTGGGAGATGCGTTCATAGTGGACTGGGAGTTTCCGCTAATGTACACGTTCCCACCGGTCCCTGTCATTCCTCAAATGATCAGGAGGTTGAGAAGATTCCGGAGAACCATGATCCTAATTGCCCCGGATTGGGCCAGGATAACGTGGTATCCGGACCTTCTAGACTTGTCCATCTGCCCTCCAATTCGACTTCCACTCAGAGAGAACCTACTCTCTCAGAAGGGAGGTCAGGTTCTCCATCCAGACATCAAAACCCTCAACCTTCACGCTTGGCTTCTGAAAGGCTGAGGTACAAGGATTGGGACCTCCCTGATGATGTTTTGGAGGTGTTGCTTTCGGCAAGGAGGCCAGCAACAAAGTCTTTATACCACTGCCGTTGGAACAGATTTTGCAGCTGGTGTAGAGAACAGAATATCGACCCTTTTTCATGTGGTACACCAACGGTGTTATCCTTTCTACTCTACTTGGCAAATTCAGGCCTTCAAGTTGGCACTATCAAGGGCTATCTCACAGCGCTATCCATCTTTAAGCGCACTGCGGAAGAACCATCCTATTTCAAGTTACCCTTGGTAATACAATTTCTTAAGGGGTTAACCAATGTTTATCCCCCAAGACCATTCCAAGTTCCCCTATGGGATTTAAACTTAGTCCTAACTTTCCTGATGGGCACACCTTTCGAACCACTCCATTCTTGTTCGTTAAGATTCCTTACCCTTAAAACTGTTTTATTAATAGCACTTACATCTGCTAGAAGGGTGAGCGAATTACAAGCTCTTTCTTGTAAACCCCCTCACACTATCTTTCACAAAGACAAAGTTGTCCTGCAAGTGAAGCCTAATTTCCTCCCAAAGGTGGTTTCTGAATTCCATATCACTCAGAAGATTACCCTACCATCTTTCTATCCTCCTTCTCACCCGGGGAAAGAGGAAGAGAGGTTACACAGGCTAGACCCTAGAAGGGCTTTAAGTTTTTACATCAGTAGACTAGCCAGGATAAGACAGGCAGACCAGCTGTTTGTAGGTTACACAGGTCACAAGCTGGGGTTACCAATAACTAAGCAGACCATTTCCAGATGGATCATCCTAGCCATTCTGGAATGTTATAAATTGGCAGGAAAAGAGCCCCCTCAAAACCTTAGGGCTCATTCGACCAGAGGTATTGCAGCTTCATCGGCCCTCAAAAGAGGTGTGCCGGTTAAAGACATCTGTGCGGCCGCTACATGGTCGTCTGTCCATACCTTTACACGATTTTACAATTTTGATTCCTCCTCCAGTCAAGAGACTAGGTTTGGAAGGGCTGTACTGCATTCTATTCATCAATAGAAGACAGCATGAAGTCAGTACTCCCTCCTCCAATAATAGAATACTGCTATGGGAGCATATCTAAGATGAGGAATACGTCGGAGGAACATCCCGTCGAAAGAACGTTACAAGGTAAGAAGTAACTTGTTCATTTGTGCAAAAGTTAAAAATCAAGGTGGGAGTTCCTAAATCCTGTCATAGGGATGACTGCTCTGTTCAGACCGCCAACCAGGACAAAGCACACGCCTATAGCCACTCAGACATGGGTATGTGTTTTTGATGTTCTGCCTACGCCATAAACTTTGTAATGTATACATTTAGGAGTTTCACTACACATAACGCACACTGCTTCCAGAACCCATCCAGATTTCAGCGCAGCACCTTATTCCAGAACTCTTCATCTTGTAGCTGACTCCAGAATTCTTTGAAGATCCAGATTTCTTCGCATAATCCAGATTTATCATTGCTGAACTATTGCTAGCTTGACCCAATTGCAAACCTCCAAAACTTAAAAGAATAATTCTGATTCAGCTTGGCTTGCTACCATTAAGGCTTGCCCACCGAAACTTGCATCCTGTCGTTTGCCGTGTCCAGTAACCAGAAGGGCCCATCCTAAACCATCCTGAGGCGCAGCCCAAAATTGACCAGAACAACGCCACTGCTCCCATACCTCCCAAGGTGCCTTGCTACCGGTAGACCTGACTCGATTCATTGACCAGAGGTGACTGTCCAATTTAATTTCAAAGGACTGTAAGTATGAATAGGAAGAACAGTGGCCCATAGTAGATCTGCATTGTATCATCCCAATCTCAACCCATCCCATCTTTAAATTCAGAACCCTAGTATTGTTGGAATCCTTCTTGCGCTGATTTTCTCACCTGTTAAAAATCATAACTCCTTAGTGATTTGAATAACTAAAGTAAATCCCAGAAATCGAGTATCCACCACGGACTGGCTGTGCTGGCCATGTAGCTGTGAAGTTTCATGTGTGGCATCCTCTTTCTCATAGTCCTTAATATAGTATAAGAAAACCCATCTGTCATCTTTAAAACCGAACTTGGTTTCCATTTTCGTGCCTATTCCTCAAAAACGACTCTCACTAAAACCTCTAACTACTTCAGTTTTAAAGCTAGAAACGACATTTCAACTCTCACTGATACCCAAGACCCTTGGCTACATCCACAACTAAAAACCGCATCCATGTATTTGACCCGTTTTTCTCAATATCGCATAGTCAAAGTTTGCCGCGAATTTGGAATTTAGCCAAAGTTATGTGTCTTTTGCCCATTCCAAAGTGCTTCTTCTATCCCATCCTGATTTCAAGTGTGTATTATTGTTTATATTATAGCTCATGTGTGGTAGGACTTGTTTAGAGTTGCTTTCTTTAGAATTCTTCTCCATTAAAGCATTTTTGACGATTTTGCAGTATTTCACAGTATTTCACAAAGCCATTTTTCACCTGTCAGTTTAAAAGTGTAATTTGCCAAAACGGTTTTCATTTGCCATACGTGCACAAAGCAAAACTGTTCTTTTTCCTGTGTTTCTATTCTGCATTAGTATCAGTGAATTCAATTGCTTTTCTTATTTTTGAATTGTATTGTCACCCTTTGGGTGATTGCTGATATATATATATATATATATATATATATATATATATATATATATATATATATATATATATATATATATATATATATATATATATATATATTCTTATGAGTGATATGAATATTAAATAAAGACATCTTTACCTTTACAAACTAGCCTGATTCCTGGTTCAGTGTGATATGAGTGGTATATCATTCAGAATATTGAACTTAAAGACAAAAATAAATAAGGGTTTCATTGCGCGCTACATGCTAGGCGAGACCTGGGTGTGTGCCTGATTAAAATCCCTAACAACCATCGTTTAAAATTAATATCAATAACTGGAGTGATCATGGTATCCTAACGGCTACCTTTAAGCTACACTTTTTTTTATGGGACATTGAAGACTCAATTACAGGTTACACATAATTGATCTGGTACCGCCGTTCGATGGACACCAAAAATATTGACACCCTTAATCAAAATCTAAGGGCAATGCTCAATCAATCTACTCATGACTGGAAAATGGCCACTTTTGACACTACTTTGTCATGTCCCTTGTGAAGGCAGTGGTAGATGAATTGGGTAAACGGTTTGTCAGTAATGCTCCTGTTCGGCACACCCACTGCTACAATTCTGTCTTAGCGCTGGCTAAGACTACCATGCATAAAGATCTTAAGAGACTCATCAAATCTTGATGGGGCCACACTATCTGGAGCTATTAGAAAGATCAAACAAAAGTACAAAAATGTGTGCAAATCATTTAAGCATCGGCTTTTACAACAGGATCCCAAACTAATGCTGCAGATTGTTATTAGGTCAAATGTGGGGGCATTTTGGTCCATTGTTATTGGACAAGATTGCCCTATCAAACCCGATCATGGAACAAGTATGGTTGGATTTCTACATCAAAAGATTTGCTCTTAGACCACCTCAGGGGGACGGTAACTTCATAGTCAGTATACCAAACTGTCCCATTCCAAATGGAAGCCTTCCATTGAGATCGACACTGTCCTGAGTTTAATCACAAAGTGCAAAAGCTTTGGAGCCCCTGGCCCTAATGGGCTAACAAACAACACCTTTACGTCTGACCCAAACTTATGGGCCATCTTCTGTGTTATGGGTTTAGAGACCTATTACAATATGGTGTCGGTGTCTGCCCAGACTCATGGTCATTAGCAAATGTCATACCGATCTTTAAATGTGGCAGTAGGTCCGACACAAAAAATGATCGGCCTATTGCCTTGATTGACGCAGACTGCAAAATCTTTTCTGCTCTCCTTCTTTTACATCTTGAGGAATGGGAAAAAAACTGCCACCCCTTGAGTCCTTTACAGACTGGTTAAATTAAATCTCATTCTACAAACATTAACAGAATTGTGGTCGCATTTATCCAGGATGCTGCCTGGAGTGGGGACAGGGGTCCTATCTTTATGGCCTCGGTGGATCTCTCAGCAGCCTTTGATAGCAACAAGTTATGGCGCAAGCTAGCGTTCTGGGGATCTGCCGAGGGGCCTATTGAGCCTGTTGGAGGGGGATCTACAACAACTCTGGCATTAGAATACGCTTAAACCAAAAGGAAGATGTTCTCTGTCATCCGCACTCATTGTGGGCTTAGACAGGGGTGTGTCTTAGCCCTGTGGGTGTTCAACCAGTATGTCTCTGATGCAGCTGAACATCTTGACAAGGAGGGCCTACTAGCGCCAAGAATAGGCTCTACCAACATCATATGGCTGGCGTATGCGGATGACTTCCTGCTGTTTGACTCAACCAAGGTGGGGCTCAGCGCCTTTTGGATATTTTTACCAACTATGTCAAGACCAACGGCCTGATTATTAATCCCTCCAAGACT
Organism: Ambystoma mexicanum; assembly: GCF_040938575.1. Taxonomy (NCBI): domain Eukaryota; kingdom Metazoa; phylum Chordata; class Amphibia; order Caudata; family Ambystomatidae; genus Ambystoma; species Ambystoma mexicanum. Next base: position 447,791,213 of record NC_090933.1, on the reverse strand, counting down.
AAAATCCTTGCACTATCTAAAGGACCTCATAAGAAATTAGGCTATTCCTGGAATCTGGAGGGGGTTAGGGTGTCCACCTCTAACCGCCTTACCTACCTGGGCTACTATGTTGGTGCATGAAGGGGTTCGAGTGGGCAGCTTGATGTGCTCCTTAACAAAGCTAAGGCTCTGGAAAATTTGATCTTGAAAATAGACCGCAAGTATGGTTGATTCTCTATAAAACTAGCCCTTCACTTTTTTGAAGGGAAAATAGCCCCCAAATTGACATATGGCCTGGAATTATGTACGGAGCTTACTGTCTCTAAACTTGATGCCATTGAAAGTGCAATTTGGAGTCCTTTGCCTACCGAATGCGGTCCCTTTGACTGCAATTCGTTATGATTTAGGATATGTCTCCCTAAAGTCCCATGTGCACTGGGGGGTGCTTACGCTTCACACGAAACTTAAGGTCCCACTATCTAACACCTTATACGAACTTGTTGGAAAGAATACGGAGTACTCTGGTTTCTTAATGAAATTCTGTATCTCGTGTGAAAAGTCTTCATTATGTCGATTCCGATCTGGAACAGCTAGCCACCAATCCAATGAAAAAAAAAAGCTGTTGGATTATGATTGGTGCCTTACTGTTGACTGTTTCCATTCATATAAATCTATGATTCATCTATCACACGAACACAAGAAAAGAGGTTCTCTTTCCAAGATTCTCACTATTTTTCCAAATAGAATTCATCGATCATCCCTGCTAAGATTACGCTGGAATATCCTTCCTACCTTAGATACTAAGCTAAGAAGAAATCAAATCAAGGTGGAGAATAGTCTATGCAGATTTTGTTAGTACCTGAAATGGCCAAACATCTTATTTCACACTCTACGCAACTCCATACTCTGAGACTCCTGTTTGAGCTCATTGAAGGTTTTGTATTTGGGGCTACCTGCTGATCTGGTATGGCAACGTTGTTTATGTATTCAAAACACGCGAGAGTGCTTGGCATTATCTGGATTAATCTGCAATCTTCACTTGGATTGCCCTAGATTAACTGTATATTCACAAATAATTATGTCAGCTCTGACATTTGCTGCCTGATCTGTGTCTCTTGACTTTTTTCTATCTTCTCTTTTCTTTCTCCTTTTCTCTCCTTCTCTCTACTCTATTATCAGTATAGGCAAAGCAATGTTTACCCTGAAAGGGTCCATGGATTTGATTTCTTTTGGTCTTGTACTTCTCTATTCTTTTCTTCTCTTCCTCTTCTCTTTTCTGTCTTCTGTATTTTTTTTCAAAAAGTACTCTTTAAAAGTAACTTCTTAATACATGACTGTTATATGGCTGATAGCCTTGCTTTGCTGATTACCTTGTTCTACTGTAAAATTCTCATATTATTCTGTTTTACTGAAATGTTTCACTGTAAATTCTTCACAAGGTTTAATAAAACCATATACAATTAAAAAAAATGCCCAGCCATTGCACGTCTACAAACCAGCAGTAAACCCGATTATAAAGGTGAAACGGGCACAGTTAAGAGTTATACCTCCTTTTGCCTTTTGCAGTAGCGAAGGCTGAGGGGAGGCTATACACTTAAGTGGGGTGTGAATGTGATTCAATAGCAAGCCAAAGAGGAAAGTATAACGTTCCAAAATAAAGGAAATGTGCAATCAAGGTTCTATAAAAAGTATTTATACTTTAAACACTATCTGCAAGAAAGCTAAATGGAAAAACTGTACAAATCCCACCCCTGTGGAAGGAACAGAGATTATGCAAGGAAAGGGAGAATGCAGCACTCTGGGTAGGAATAAAGGGGTGAAAGGCAAGTCAATAACCACAATTTTCTTTAAGAAAGGATATGCCTTTCGATGAAAAACTACACAATTGGCCTAACTAGACTGTAGGACCAAAAATGGGCTGTGGAGGCAGTTATGGGTCAGTAACAACGTGAAACCCAAGCAGCAAGCTGGTGTCGAGTCAGTAAGACTGCGGTTGCTCACAGCGGTTCCAAAGCAGTGTTTGAGCGATGCAGGTCAGAGTGCTCACCAGGATCAGATCACGTTCGACTCGGTTCGAGCCCTGTAATAACTGCTGGGTGGGTCAATGTGTGACTCTCCAGCAGTTTCAGTTGTGCGATTTTTCAAAGTAGTGATCCTGATGTTCCGGTGTGCAGTTCAGTGAAGCAGTGGTTCAAGGTCTAGCCCAGTCTAGTTGTTGAACTGCTGGTTCAAGTCAATGAGTGACACTCCAGCGGTTCGAGTCAGGTGATGAACCATTGATTGAAGTAGAGCAGGTGATGGGCTCTGCAAAGTCAGTGTGTCGAAGTTGCAAGCACGTAGGTTTTAAGTTTTGCGTGACTGCTAAAAGCGGGTTCTGTGAATTTGAAATGTGGCAATCGCAGTTTGAAGGCAGTTCGATCGGTTTGAGGCGATGAAGAACGGGGATCCTGGCGGTCGTGATTATCAGGATGCTGTGACTCCCACTCTGGGGTCACTGGCACAAGTACAGTCCTTATTCTCGGGCTCCCATGCAAGGGAGACTGACCCACACGTTCAAGAGGCCTTCACCACTGAGGTGCTATGCAGCAGTGTGGTTGGCATAGATGCAGGTCTTGTTCCAGCAGCAGGGCACCCCCAATCTGCCCTATGGATTGGTAGGGAACAGAGCTTGCCTCTGCCTTGGACACTAAGTCTTCACTTCACTGGTTGTAGGCGTTGGAAAGTCGACTCTCCCAACAGAGGTTCAATTAGTTATTTCTCACTAGTTTGTTCCAGAGTGGCTGTAAAGATGAATGGAAGACTGATTCTTTTAAAGGCAATAGTCTCCAGGTGATTGGACTAAAGCAAAGTTGCTTTAGGGGTCCAATCCCTGGCCTTGGAACAATTGGGCATGGTTTCTGACATCATATCCAGTGTGCTTTGGGTTACAGGAAGTAGAGGGGACGGGAAGGAAGAGACATAGGGCGTAAATAAGATGATGGAATCTTCCTCCAGCTGGTCTGGGCTCCCTGCATCTACATGAACCCTCTCCACCGCTGCCCGGTCAATAGCAAATAAGGCCCTTTTGGTATGCAGCAAGCCAGTGTGAGGTTAGCCCTTTTGGGATGGGTGTGCCCTTTGATTCCTGTTTCCCAGACCGGCTCCTGCTGGGGTGCTGGCTCACTGGATAGAGGGGTTACCAAACCTCACAATGTATCCAAATATGAGGCATAGCCATCCAGTCCGCAGCACAGCCACTTGGCAGGGCCAGGCTGTCTGACCAGAAAAAAATCTAACCCTGCCACAGCTGAGCTCACAGTGCTTGCACATATATCAAATGGATGTGGCTGTAATAAGTATGAGAGATGCTAGCCGGCATACTTAACTTGGGTATGGCTTATATTGAAAGTTTACAACTGCCACCAGGATAGCAACTTTAATAGTAATATTGGGTTGGAAGCAGGGGTGTATATGTTAAATGCAGCCCCTGTGCTGCAATGTCTTGGCAGTAGGTGCAGCTGTCAGAGGGCACCTGTTCTCAGTAGATATACTGTCTCACAGAGGAGCAGGCGCTGCAGAGCAGGATACCCATGCATCGGAGCACAGGTGTACACTATGCTTTCAAGGGGACTGGGTCCTCCGACGCATTCCATATCTATGACCGTAATCACCACAGCTGTGCTGCTTCGGAAAATCTTTCTGCGTCGATGTCGATCTGCCGTCCTTGGACCTCCTCCGACGGCTGACGTCACAAGATGCTAGAAGTAGGACGCACGGCACCCGTAGCCTCATTTCCGTTTTTTCCGCGAACTTGTTCGCTTCGGAGATCTCGCCGCGCCTCGACTCTTTGGAGTTTGCTGAGTCGTCGTACCAGCGCCTTATGTCGAGGGTCACGGACTACTTGGGGTGGTCGGCACCCCCAGTTGATTTTGTGCAGGATGACCTGACTGATATCCTCAACCAAGGTCCACCCACTGACCCGGTACTGCCATTCCATATGGCTCCGCAAAGAAGGGTGGCAGCGGCTTGGACTGCCCCGGAGAATCTCCCGGCAGTGGGCAAGTCTTTGCCGCAAAAATACCGCCCAGCCAGTTGCGACCTCTGCTACTTGACTATGCACTCCGCAGAGTTTGGTGGTACAGGCGGCTACGGCCCCAGCAAAGCAGGCGTCGTATCCTACCATCCCTCCTGATAGGGATGACAAGCGTTTTGATGGCTGGGCGAAGAAAGTGTTTTCTTCATGGGGTATGGCTCATCAGGCGGCCAACTCTGTATGTGCCTTGTCACGTTTCACGCACACTCTGTGGAATTTTATTTCCTTAGCGGCTGAACATATTCCCGAAGGGGACGAACGGGATGGTTTTCTTGCTATTATTCAGGATGGCAAGGATGCTATGTGTGAGTCCATTCTGTCGGGTTTGGACATGGCAGACTGTGTCAGCCGGTCCATGGCGGCGAGTACTGTGATACGCAGGTTTGCGTGGTTGAGGAAGTTGGGGTTTGCTCCTGATGTGCAAGCCAGGCTCCTCAACATGCCCTTTGATGGTGAACTTCTTTTTGTCAGCAAGGCTGACGAGAGCCTTGAGAGGTTGCAGACCTCCAAAGCTGCAGCGAAGTCGTTGGGCGCTGCAGTCCCCCAACCTCCGCCTTTTCGTCCTAGGAGACAGCAGTGGAGGGGAGGTTCCTTTCGTCATTACTCATCCTTTAGTAAAGTGAGAGGAGCTGCAAGTCAAAGGGGCAACCGTAGGAGTGCCAGAGGTGGGAAACAAGGTACTCGAGGTCCCAAGGCCACGCGAGCAGTTGCCTCTTTGCCCTCAGGCAATGCTGCAGCCGCTTCTGCTCAGTCATGAGGCCCATGCTTCGCCGGATGGGGGAAGGCTGGCTCAGCATCTTGTAGAATGGCGTGCAATTACTTCAGATGTGTGGGTTCTGGAGATCATAGCCGACGGCTACTGTCTTCCTTTCCGGCAGAGGCCTCGCGACAATCCACCAGGGAATCTCTTTGAAGAGTCTGGATCCGCTCCTTGCGCAGGAAATTCAATCCCTGCTGGAGAAAGGCGCCATAGAACTGGTGCCTGTAGCAGAGAGGAACAAGGGATGGTATTCCCCTTATTTTTTGATTTCAAAGAAAGACGGGGGATTGAGACCCATCATGGACTTGCACGGTTTGAACAAACTCCTCAGGAAGGACAAGTTAAAGATGGTTACTCTTTCTCAAGTCCTCCAGGCCCTTCAACTTCAACACTGGTTGGTGTCTCTCAACCTCAAGGACGCCTATTTTCATGTGCCGATCCGTCCAAAGCACAAGAAGTACCTGAGGTTCGTGGTTGGCGACTCACACTTTCAGTTTCGGGTCCTGCCGTTCGGATTGACCTCTGCCCCGAGGGTCTTCACCAAGCTCATGGTAGTGGTGGCAGCGCATCTCAGGAAAGGGGGGGGAATTCACGTCTACCCCTACCTGGACGATTGGTTGATCAGGGTGCGCTCTACCGAGCATGTCCTGGATCATCTGTCAGTCACCTGCCACTCCCTCCACAAGCTGGGCTTCTCCCTCAACTTAAAGAAGTCCCACTTGACGCCAACTCGGAGGCTCCAGTACATCGGAGCAGTGCTCGACACGTCCCTGGGGCAGTGTTTTCCTCCCCAGGTGAGCTCATCACATTCAGCAGATGGTGCTAAAGTTTCATCATGCCCAGAGTCTCCGTGTTCGAGTTCTTGAGATTGCTCAGCCTCATGGCATCCTGCATTCTTCTGGTGCCAGAGGACAGGTTGCGGATGAGATCTTTGCAATGGGCTCTCTAGCTCGGTGGTCTCAGTCCTCCGGCAGGATGTCGGACCCCGTTCAGGTGCCGTCCTTGGTCGCCCAGGACCTTCGGTGGTGAGCCGTCGAAGGCAATCTGATGAAGGGGGCTCCATTTTGGCTACCCTGGCCGGAGGTGACGATTGTGACGGACGCATCCCTCACGGGATGGGGAGCTCATGCCAATGGGCTGACAGTCAGCGGTCGTTGGTCTCCATCGGAGTCCAGACTCCATATCAATCTGTTGGCGCTGAGGGCCGTCAGGCTTGCCCTGAAGGCTTTTCTGCCGACTGTGCGAGGAAAGACTGTTCTGATCCTGACGGACAACAGTGTCCATGCACTACCTCAACAAAAAGGGGGGGGGTAGGGTCACTTCCTCTGTGCAGGGAGGCGATGCAGCTCTGGTTCTGGCCAATCCAGCACAAGGTTTCGATCTCGGCAGTTCATCTGGACAGAGACGAAAACGAGACGGCGGAAACTCTGAGCAGGCAAAGCGCGGTCTCTCATGAGTGGGAGTTGGCTCAGGAGATTCTCCTGGAGATCTTCGCCCTTTGGGGGATCTCTTTGCCTCCAGTGTCAACCGGAAGTGCAAAAGGTTCTGCTCGCGGGAATTTCCTCTGAGAGGAGCCTTAGGAGACGTGTTTGTGATGGAGTGGTCATTCCCACTGTTGTACGGGTTCCCTCCAGTCCCTGTCATCCCGCAAGGGCTGCAGAGGTTTGGTTCCCGGATGATCCTCATTGCTCCGGCATGGGCCCGGAGGACGTGGTACCCGGACCTTCTCGACTTGTCAATCTGCCCTCCACATCGTCTTCCCTACCGAGACGATCTGCTCTCACGGGAGGGGGGGTCAGGTTCTCCATCCAGAGGTCCGATCCCTCAACCTTCACGCTTGGTTTCTGAAAGGTTGAGGTATAAGGATTGGGACCTCCCTGAAGACGTGATGGAGGTGTTGCTTTCGGCCAGAAGGCCCACAACAAAGTCCCTGTACCGTTGCCGTTGGAGGAAGTTCTGCGGCTGGTGCAGGGTTCAGAATGTGGATCCTTTTTCATGTGACATTCCTGTCGTGTCTTTTTTTGCTTTCTCTGGCCAACAAGGGCCTACAAGTGGGTACCATTAAAGGTTACCTGGCGGCTCTGTCTATATTTAAGCGCTCGTCTGAGGAGTGTTATTATTTTAAAATCCCTTTGATTTCTCAGTTTCTGAAAGGGCTCACTAATGTGTTCCCTCAGTCACCTTTCCAGGTGCCCGGTTGGGATCTGAACCTTGTTCTCAAGTTTGTAATGGGTGCTCCCTTTTTTTTTTTTTTTTTTAAACATCTCTTTATTGATGGTCTCGGCAGTGTGGATGGGATACTCTGTTATTGGCATTCGGTAAAACAACTTTGGTGAAAAGGACATTATTATTGCAGTGTAAAACAAAAAAGAAAACGCCACTTTTGGTTATTTTACAATGGTGGATATGTATTAATGGTCGCTCGAGAAAACCATAACTGGAGACTTTCTGTTTGTGTGGGGTTTTTTTTTCCTGCGCTACAGCATCCTTCCCCTTTTAAGAATATATTGGGTAATGATTTATTTGTCCCTTGCCTAACTATGTGTATTTATTTGGTCATGCTAGGGTGGAAGTATGGAGCAGAGGATGTGCCGTTTTTAATTTTGAGACATCATTTGCATTGGAAATTACTTCATAGGCCAACCCCAAGCCTAAACTGTGGAAGCATGTGTGAGTTTGCACTATTAAGACACGATTACGATGTACCATGTGTACATAGTGGGAAGACTTGTATTGCAAACTAGCTTTGGAGAGAACGTGGAGAAAGGTGATACTTTTAGTGTCGTTGCCTGCTGCATGGTAAATTTAATGCATTGATACCCTGCAGGGGTATGGCAATGCTACTGCCCGACACCTGAGACGAGTTGTTTGTTGTCGCATACAACACTCTACATACAAAAACCTATTTGTACGCTGGACAAGTAGATCGTGCAGGGAAAGAACTCGCATTGTTTGCAGACGCGGTTATCAGGCCTAGCCTTTTTCAATGTGTCCTTTTTAAGTGGAAGCAGAGTGCTTCTTTGCTATTTTTAAATATAGGTAACTATTTTTCGTTGGCATTACATTGGATGTTTTTCAGTTTTTCTATCATCGTGAAGCATTTAGCTGACAAAAGTGGCATTTTAATTGACATGGGCAATATTGCCCCTTCTAATTCTGTCGGCTGTGAAGGTAAAATATGTTCAGGAAAGCAGAAATGAAATGAACACCATTCGCCTGTAGACAGAATGCGGATCCTGGCTGTATCAATATCTTATGAGCAGCAGGAGGGTTACGGTAGATCAGACCTCCATCAAGCACAACCTTTTGCCCTTGCGGTGAGTGTTGCTGCGTTTCTATGAGCAGCCCAGTTACAATATGAAATCTTGATCCATGAGGTGTGAGGTCAGAAGGCTTAAGACGGTGTTGCAGCATGTGTCCCCCAGTAGATGGAACCTAGTGATTGTTGCTCCCTCCCATTATTGCAAAACCAGAACCGTGGAGATGTTCAAACCAGTCCCAGATAGGGTATCTAAGGCCCTTATTCCTACAGCTGGCACGTGCTGAAACCTTCTAGATTATTCACTGGTCCTCTTAGAGTGCCACCTGTAACTGACAGAGGAAAAGCTTTCCCCAGCCAGCAATGTAAACGTAGAGCGGTGTTTTCACAGCTGAAATGTCCCAATATCTGTCCTGCCTAAATGTGACGGAGAACCTGAAACATGTAATATTAGGCCATTTACTTAATATTTGATGGTAAAGAAGACTTTTCTCATAGAGTAACTCAAAATGCGCACAAACATTTTTGGTGACCAGGTGAGTCCATAATACAGCATTTCCAGTAGTGGAAATGCTGTGTTTTGGACTGATTGAACTGCTTAAGAAGCCGTTAATTCTGGTCGTTGCCTTGCTGTTCAGTGGAAACCATTTGAGTAAAGCTCCTTTGAGGATAGCGATGTAGTGCCCTGGTGACAGGAAGCTCAAGGAATACAACTTGTAATCGAGATCCTTTGAGTGGTTTTAAGCTCCGTCAGAAATGGTATCCCTAAATTTGAGGGAGCGGTCTTTATTTATTTATTCATTTCATGCAGTTGCCCTCTATTTGTACGCAAGTAAATATCTTTATGCCAAATAATAGTAGGAAGTGCTACCATAAATCCTAGTGTGCTGTTCGTTAAGCAAAATATAAAAACTGAAAATATTTTCTAGGGTGACCCGATGCAAATTATGTACAAAATGGGCTACTGTCCTGTCCCACATATTCAAATGTGTACTATGTAAGCATGTCTTTTTCTACACAAATAAAGCTGTAGGTGCCTTGAATAGCTCCAGAATGAGGGATGTTCAACTTCTGTACAAAATGTGCTACATTGTAATACTTTCATCATAATAGATTTTAGAAAAGAGAATTGTATTCCAGCTTGCCAGGAAGTCCGTGTGACCATGTTTCAAGTAGCCTGCTGGATGTCTGAAAGTGACCTCGTGAGATGCTCCTGCATATAGACGTTGATGGTAGTGTTATTTTTCTGCTTCAGAAATTATTTGTTATAACCCCAGGAGGTGGCCTTTTTATCTGGAATTGCACACACAGGTCTTCAAGAAGTAGTTTACTTAATAAAGCAGAATCCTGCAGATGCAGTCAACATACTATGGAGTCCACCCCCTCTCCCTTTGCACAATGCCACTACACTGCTATTAATCCCTTAACAAAAAAACTTGAATGGTTCCAATATTTCCAAGAGCTAGTACAAAACTTATTCATAACGTTACTCCTTAAGGATTTTCCTCCTATGAATCTGCATCTCCCAGTAACAAAAAAGGAATGTGTTGAAACAAGCTAGGTGCAACACAGACAGGCTTTGGATGAAAACAGAAGACGTTAAAGCAGTGCATTGCAGTGTACACCCAGAACTATTTGACGATGACGATCCCTTGCATTCAAAGAGATGAGGTTTTTCCAAGATAATGATCCAGGCTGATTCTCACTAAAAATACAGCAGTCTTCCAACTATTTTCAGCAGCATGAGGCCTCAGTTAGATGGGACTGCTTAGTTATGTACATGCTTGATAGTCCCTAAATAGCCAGAAATCACAGAATGCATAAATGTGGAGCCCATGCAGTAGCAAAAAGGAGTCCGAAAACAGGTTCAGATCTCTGTGATGCTGATTGACCGCCTTTTCCTGCACATAAGTATATTATGGTGTCATGCTTTGTCTTGACCATTGAATTGTGTGCTATGCAAAATACTATGCCATATAGTAACCATGTGCAATGAACCAGTGTACTGGTACAATGACAAACTAGGAGTGATCGAACCTTCTGACAGCCCATGGTCTTCGTTAATCGTCCTTGTCGCCAAGCCTGATGGGTCTTGGCGAATTGTCATCGACTTCAAAAAAGACTGAATTCCATCTTGGGTCATCAACTATCCAATGTCTAGGACTGACCAGTTGATTGAAAGACTGGGAAACCCCAAGTACACCTCAACCCTAGATCTTACCAAGGGTTATTGGCAGGGCCTGCTTAAACTCTGACAAAGAAAAAACACGTTTCCACAGCTCAGGGGTTGTTAAAATCTATTGTCCTTGCTTTCTGCCTCACTGGCGCTCCAGACACCTTCCAGGCGTTAATGGACAAGGTACTAAGACCCCTACCTTGCCTTTGCAGGAGGGTACTTTGAGATTGTGATTCATAGCAGTAGATGGGAGAAACATCTATACCATTTCTATGAAATCGCTGGGGCATTAAGAAGGGTGAGGCTTTGTGCCAATCCCGAATAATGCCAGTTAGTCCAAAATGCTGTGCAATATCTTGCTCATTTTGTGGACAATGGTCTTATTGAACCCCCGACCGAAAGAATAAAGGCAGTGGCATTGACGCCTAACCCTAAAACCAAACGAGAACTCTGGGCCTTTCTAGGGCTAACCAGTTACTATAGAAAGTTCATCCCTAACTTTTCAGCTCTTCCGGTCGATCTCGCTGACTAGCTCAAAAACTCGCACCAACATAAGATTGTCTGGACCTGCCACGATCATAAAGGTGTTGGCAGGTTGCAGCCGATATTCTGTGCTGAACTTGTACTAAAAATGACCAATTTCAACTGAGTTAATCTTACAGACTGACGCGTCCAAAGTGTGCTTGAACCCTGAGCCACATCGAGGAAAAGGGCCCAGGAAGCCCTCAACATAACGCCACTATTTCCGAAGAGCGCCCCTACACAGAAGGTACAAGGGCTGTTCATGGAACCAGGGGGCTGGAGGGTGAACCAGATACCCTAAGCAGGGGTGAGCCAACCACAAGCCTAAGGGGGCATATATTGATACAGAGAGCCAGGGAAAGGCTAGAAACAAGAACTGTGAAACCTGGGGTTACTAGCCCGATACCCTATATAGGGGTGAGCAAACAAGAGGCCCAAGAAATAGTGAGGCCAAGAACCCACGAGGGGCTAAAATTGAGAACTGCCTGAACCGGGGTGACATCCCCATGCCCCACACAGAGTTGAGAAAGCAGAAAGCCCACAAGGGGGTTGACGATATCCAGTAGACAAACTGTCGGGCCAGTTAGCCCATGTGGGGCTAAAAGACAACCGGGAAGATGTTTGCACGACCAAATAAGAGATGAGTTTTGTGATTTGATATGAACACTTGCCCAGGGGTCCCAAACTGTTTACTACATCAATAGATGTCAAATCCGGGTCCTTGAAGTCTGTCAGCAGGCCGGGGCCTGAGTGAAAGAAAACCAAAGACAAAAGTGGATGGGGGTGGGTGCACAAATCAGCCACCTGAAGCCTAGTGTACTGGGAACCAACTTACTTAGGCAGAGGTTTGTTATCTAGGCTTTTAGTGTTAGGGATGGAACATAGGTTAGAGTAGGTGTGGACAGAATGTTTGTGAGACATCCTGACAAGCACCATTTTGTTATTTTCTTTGGCGTTAGGGAAACCATCACAGCTATACGGTTAGTTGAGTTGTTTTTTTCTATAATGAAACGTGTTCTTGTCCATCTCCTTTGTCTGGCTTACCATGGTGCACTGGGACCGGATGGCATGAAATCCACGTTCTTATCTAAATTATTTGTGTGTGCATTTACGTTGGCCAAGAAGTGTTGCATTGGCCTGGATAGCTACATGCACCTAGTGCTTGAAACTGGCTTAAATTACTTTTCTTCTATACAAGTGAGAAAACGAAGATCATTAGTAAAACCCAAACCTGAACTCGAGACCATTAGAAGTGCGTTTGCATCGCTTCTGAGTAAAACCAGAGAACAAGGCAGGGGTATCTGTGAGTGGATGGCATCTGCACACCTTTGGGTGTTTTTGTGGCCGGTGGCAAAGCTAGGATCTAAACGGGTCTTAAGGTTACGAGCCTAGAAACCTACCATCCATGCCACATTAAAGTGTGGCTAAAACCATTGGAATGCCTTCTGTTGAGTTGGCTACACTTTGCAGGGAGTGTCGAATTAACGTGTGTGCTGTTGTTGGACTGAGCAAACTATTTTGAAGCCTTTTTCATAAAAGTAATATAAACATTGTTTTCATTTTGGTAAAAATCTTCACAGTGGCTCCAACAAGCCTTACTTTCAACAAGACCATTTAAAAAAAAAAAAGGGTGTGGATTTCGATTGTTCTGTAAAAGTCAGGGAACCGGATTCCAGCCTTGCTAAGCGCAGTGTTAATTATTTTGGCAACTAGTTACAGATGCCCTTGATTCTTGTTGCTGCTTTGAAGCGCCCTCAACTCGAATTTAGTTTTACAGTCAACCACCATGCACCGCAGTCGCTCTCCATGCTTCGGAATCTGTTCTGGGTATCTCAGATCATGTTACTCGAGTTTCCTGCACTTAGAGTAGCAAAGATGTAATCGGAACTGTTTGGGATCTTTTCATTGGTGTTCGGGACTATTTGGTGTCCTAGTCTAATGGGTGCATAGATCAGGAAGCCAGTGAAAACCTACGTGTTCATTCTGCCGTGGAAAATTCATTGATTGTCCTTGGTAGCAGATTTAGAAAAGTGAAATTCATCAAACCTACATACTAAACATTCATTGCAGATCCTCGATTGTAAAAATGTACCGAGGGAGAAACGGGTGTTTACATTATCCCTGCAGTGAGCCAATCAAACCTGTATTTCCTCTTTCCTTCGCTCAAACGCCCTCCCTTGCCGAACTACGCTTCTTGCTTTGGGCGAAGTCACCCTCTGCCCTAGGCAGGAAGTAACCTGATGATAAAGCATGATTATAGGCCGGGAGGATAGCTCGGGGGCAGCAAGACAATCCCAGTCCCGGGTTTCGAGACTGATCTCCGGTAATTGGTGTGTTACAAAAGATGACTCAAAAATGCATCTGTGGCGCCACAAATTCCAGAAAAGAGCACTGCCTATATGGTGATCGTTAAAAAAAAATTATTTAAAAAAAATTGCACCAACCTGCTATTCTCCGTTCTTCAGAATGCTTTCACACTGCATCATTGTTTGCAACTGTGAGAAGATCGTAAATGTAATTTGCACCCAGCGGTTTGGGTGCCAGCCAATCGGCATCCTGCAACACAGGACTGAATCCTCCAGTATCAACCTCATCCTGCTGGCTTGTCTGTGTGCTGGCTTCCCCCTCCTTCTGATCACAAGGCCTCCGAGCCCCTCTGCCATTGTTCCCTCACTCCACATACCTACCTGAGTGGGGCCCATATTGCTGCTGCACGTTACCCTCCCATCTTTCACCAGATTCTGCCATGGATGGTGAAAGGACCATCTTCTGAGCCCCTCTTGCTTATCCATAGCAGCCATCTTGGTGCGGCTTGACCTTCTCTTTGATGAATGGGTGCTGCACCAAGCGTGATCATTCACCAGCTGCCCCTTGGGTGGTGGCGGCTAGTTCAGGTGCAGTCCTCCTGTTTGGTGAAGACTGCAGAGTTTCCTCCAAAAATTCGGTTCAGAGAGGCTTTTCGGGTAAGAGCAGCGCACGAGCACCTTTTCAGGCCGCTACTGCTGTCTACGAAGCGTGAAAACACCTCCGTTGTGTTCGCGCCGGGTTCGTAACGTACCGCGGTGCGGCGTTGTGAAGATGAAAGCATTCACTCTACGCCCCGCTTGTGTCCCGCCTCGTCGCCACGATGTGGTGTGGCCGCCCGTGCCTCGGGCCTGCCTGCATGCACTCATGCGCTCATTCATGCAGGAACACGCGGGACACGGTGTTGGCCGTTTCACGTCCCGGCCGCAACTGCCGGCACGGGCGCACTTTATTCAACAGCGCATGCACGTAGCCCGAACGAGGCTCGCGCATGCGCGTAACGTGACTCACACGTCACAAAAGGGACCAACATTTTTTTTACATAAAGAATACTTTTAGCTCCCAGCACACTGAGCCCAGTGCTAATGGGGTGAAGCAGCATGTATTGGGCTGGGCATTGGGCATTGTCGCCCGCACCAGGCTATGGAAATTAAATAAGGACGCAGGAGCCGGAGGAGGATTCGACACAACTTTCTTTATTCCACTTCAAACATGAACTGGCGTCACAGCGCCAACACTCCTCCTCTTCCCCCTTCTCCTGACTACGCCCCCTCAAAGGGCTTGTGCCTTAAAGGCGCAGGGGCAGGCAACAGGCATAATCAGTAACAGCCTCAAGCCCTCATCGAGGTCCTCTGTTCACTGGGGCCTACCTAGGCCCGGGCTAGCACGTCGCTATCGCCCAAGCCCGCTCAAAACATGGGGTTTAATGCTACCTTAGAACATGGGAATCTTGGCACTTTCATTGCAAACAATGCACTAGCAAAGGGATATAAGGGGTGGGATAAGTCCTTTCTTCCAATATTTAAATGTTTTACCTTTGTCTTAACCTAGTTTTAAACAGAATTTTCTACCCTAACTGGGTTGAATGTTCTAATGGCAGTAATGGTACCCTCTTCGGGCCATTAACGGTAATGACTCTTGGCCATTGTTAAATGCTATCTTGGCCGGGGCCTGTTACTATCTAATAATGAACTCGGAATGCGCATTACTTCCGTACAATATTAAGTTGTTGAGGAAGAGGCTGTAGGATGTGTGCGGAAGAGAAAACATTTTAGAACATTTGTATGACGTACAGCCATTGATCAACCTAAAAATCACAAACCAGGAAAGGCACATTTACTGAGAATGGCTTAGGTGGGGTGTTTAGAAGCATTGTTAAGTAGGCCACCAGTTTTCAGGCGCGCTATTTTGAGGCTGAACATGTTCTCTGTATACATGAAGTGGTGGACAGTCGTTACATATTGCCACTAGAGGAAGATACAAGTACATTGAACAATAAATAAGTAGCAGCATATGAATAGCATGTCTGGCTAACGAGGACGTCGGGCAGGAAAGGATGTGGAAATGGAAAAAGATGTATGCCTGCAAAAACGTAAGGATTGGTTAAAAAAAAGGCTGAGAAACAAGAAGGGGAGATGTCCGCATAATGGATGGTTTTTGGAAGGTCAAGAATAATTGCCTTCCAGTCTTTGCATGTACACTTCCCCTCTGCTGCTATCTTCTGTGTTGTTTCATACAGCATCCACATGCGTACGTATTAAGCAAAATCTCAATGTTGGCAAACTTGATTCGTCAGTTTAAGAATTGTGATATATTAACTGTAATTGGTGTCATTTTACTTTCATAATTGTTGTTCTTAATTAAACATTTCTGACAGATTGGATTATCCCACATGAGATGTCATGTTAATCTTTATTTTTTCAGTCGATTACTGTTTCTCCTATAATTCCTTTTTTTTCCATTGTCTTGTGCTAGACCTTAAACAAATATTAATACATTTAGAAAATAATGTCGCTGTATGTCCCTGAGAATACTCAAGTGAGGATTTGCTTAATTTGTAAGTTCCCAACTGAGCCCTTCTATGAAGGCGCTCCCCATCCTGTTAGGTTTTTATTGAAGTTGGAAGACCAGGACCCCTCTTACCGCTCTGCTGTTATGATAATGTATATGCAAGAACCATTGTCATTTTTTTTTATAACACATTTTATTTGATTTTCGTTAAAGTACAACACTTAGTAGATACATTCTAAACATACAAACATTCACAATGCACAGTTTATACACTAAAACCATTTCCTGGGTACTTCTGCGTATTGTGGTCATTGTAGTTCATACAGTACAGGTTGGCCTCGGGGTCTCATCAAGTCTTACACAGTACAGACTGGTATCTCTAGTTTTCCTCCCATCTTTGCCATATTTTATGCGCCTTGCCGGGGCAGCCTCTAGTGGTGTATACCCTGGTTTCCATTGAAATACACACATCTACATCTGCCACCCATTGCTCGTATTACGGAGTTGAGTTTGACCCGCATAGTTGTGCCAGATTCCTTTTGGCGAACCGAGTGGCCGTTGAAAATAGCTGTTTTTCAAATCTGGACATGTCAATGTCTGCATCTACTCCCAGTATCAGCAGTTTGGGGTCCATGGGTATTACCTGGCCTATGACCCGTGAGAGCCTGTCACAGCATTTCTGCCAAAAGGATTGAATTCTTGGACATTCCCATAGGATCTGGAAAAAAGGTTCCCCTCTGTTGGTGACATCTTAAACAGTGGGAAATATTCTTTTCCCCCATTGATACAGCACTTCTCTTGGGTATTATAGTCTGTGAAGTATTTTGAGTTGAATCAGTCTGATAATGGCGGATATGGCTGTTTCTCTGGGGTACATTAGGGACGTGACCCAATCCTCCGGTTGTAATGGTCCCACATCTTTTTCCCACTTAGCTTTTAGGCTGTTGAGTTCCGGTGTTGCAAATGCGGAAATTGCGTTATACATTGTGGAGGTTATTTTGCTATCTATTCGGTCTATGACGATATTTCTTTCGATGGGTGTGCATTCCGGCATGTTGGCTAGGTCTGCTTCGTATGCTGTAAGTGCATGCAGCATCTGCCTATAGTGGAAATGTTCTGTTAAGGGTAGGTCGAATTTGTTCCTTAGGGTCTCAAAGGACACTATCTTGCCATCTTGTATCACATCCCTGATCCTGTTTATCCCCACTGCTTCCCAATTTGCCCATTTCGGAAGCCTATTGAGTTCTGGTAAATGGCTGTTCCTCCACATGAGATGTACCGGTGTAATCTTCCCCTCCCAACCTAGGTGTCTATGTGCGTCCCTCCATATATGTGCTCTGTGGGCTGTTGTGGTGTTAGGGATGGTGCGGGTTATATTCTGGTAAAGACTCTCCAGTGGGGAAGGTCCCTGTCTCACCTGTGTGTGTTGTCGGATGTGTGGTAGGTCGGGCTGTGGTGTAAAATGTCATTTACAACTGCCATTTGGGAGGCCCAGTAGTATGTTTTCAGACCGGGGGACGGGGGGGTGGGGGGGGAGAGTCCGATTCCACCTTCCCAGATGGAGCGCTGCATGGTGCTCAGGGCAATTTGCGGATGTCTGCCTCCCCATAACAATTTCCTGAGTATCTTGTCTATTTTGTGGAACTCTGAATTGGGTATATATAGTGGTGCATTCTGGAGAATGTATAGGAACCTCGGGAGGGCCAGCATCTTAACCAGTGCTGCTCTCCCTAGTAGAGTAAGGGGAAGAGCCATCCAATGTCTCACATCATTCGCAAACCTGGCAGTGATTAGATATAGATTTTTGGGAACATATTCTGTGAGATCGGTCGTGATTTGTACGCCGAGGTAGCGAAATTGCTTGAGTTCTACGCGGTACGGGCAGTTGTTTGGGGTCATATTGTTTATCCCTTTTACCAGGAATAGTATTGATTTGTTCCAATTCACCTTGAGCCCACTGAACAGCCCATATCACTCTAATATTGGTGTTACAATGGGGCAGGACTCCGACGGGTCGCTCAGGTAAATGAGCAAGTCATCAGCATACAGGGAGACTCTATCCTCCCAATCGCGAGCCCAGCCGAATCCTTCCACGATTGCGTGTCTCCCAGCATTATTGCGAGGGGTTCAATCACTAATGCGAAAAGCATTGCAGATCAGGGGCATCCCTTACTTGTTCCTTTGCCCAGTCTAATGCTACGTGAGGACCATGCATTTACTCGAACCACTGCTGACGGGGCATTATATAGGAGCTTGACCCAGCTCATAAATTGGTCTCCAAATCCCATTCTAGTCATTATCATCCACAGGGCCTCCTAATAAACCGAGTCAAAAGCTTTCTCAAAATCAATGGAAAGGAGTGCAAGTGACTCCCGCAGTGCTGGTGCTTTCTCGATGGCGACATGGAGCCTGTGGATGTTCATTCGTGTGGATCTCTGGGGCATAAAGCCACACTGATCTGGATGGATGAGAGTAGCTATTACCTTTTGCAGTCTATTCGCAAGAACTTTGGCCTCTGTGTTTATGAGCGAGATCGGCCGGTAGGAGCTACACATGTTTGGAGGTTTACCATCTTTTTGGATTACCACTATGATGGCCTTTCTCACGTCTTTTGCGTGTAGAAACATGTTAAGCATGTGTGATGCCACTTCGCTGCTACCTATCTTTTTCCAGGTTTCTACTGGGAACTCATTTAGGCCCGGGGCTTTCCCATTTTGAAGTTGGGATAGGGCTGTTATTAGCTCTTCTGTGATTTCCCTTTCTAAATTCATTCTTTGCATGTCGTCCAGAGACGGAGGGCAACTCCTTCTAGTGGAGTGTATCAAGGCTGTTGGGGCAGCGTATAGTGCCTCATAGTATCTTGTGAAGCACTCTGCAGTGTCTGGGTCGGTCGAGGCCTGTGCTGCCTCTGCAGTTGTTCCTAACCTGGTGTTGCCCTTCATCTCTTTTCCAGCCATGCCAACATCTTACTGGCTTTGTCTCCGGTTTCGTATAGCCTAGCACGCATTGTTCTGTGCGCTTGTTTTGCACAATTCAGCGTCAGGTTTTGCATTTTTTTTTTTTGCACTAGGAGTAGGGTTCTGTTATCTTCACCTGCCCCTGTGCTTGTGTATTGTGCCTCAGCTATCCGTACCTCATTTTCAGCATCCTCTACTTCTTTCCTGTGTGTCTTTTATGTGCTGCTGTCCAGCCCAGGATTTCACCCCTCAGTGTTGACATATATGCCTCCCATAGTATCTCTTTATCATCTGTCGAGCTCTGATTCATCTCAAAGTATAAGGATGTGGTCTCTTGGATTGTCTCCACTGGGTCTGGGAATCCCAGGTAATAGCTGTTTAGCCGCCAGGTTGGTGGGGGTTGGGGTTTCTCTGTTTCAAGTAATATCATTAGCGGAGAGTGGTCTGATATCCCTCGAGGGAGCAGGGCTGCTTCTGTTATTTTATGTATATTTTCAGCTGGGGTAAAGAAATAGTCTAATCTGGATAATGACGCATGTGCGCCGGAGTGGAACGAGTATTGTCGTTCTGTCGGATGTAAGTCTCTCCACACGTCTCGCAGACCTAGTGCTGCTGCAAACGTAGCTAGTTTGGTTGGTATCGCTGATTTCTTCCCCTTATATGTGTACGATCTTCTGTGACATTCATTACTTCGCTGAAGTTCCCCCCCCTATTATTAGAGTGTCCGCTATATTGTTGGCTATTATGGGTGTAATATCTGCTAGTAAGGCGGTCATGAGCGCTGGGGGTGAGTAGACTGCTAATATAGCTATGGTTAGATTCCACAGCGTATCGTGTACGAATACAAATCTCCCCCCTGTGTCTTGAATTATGTTGGATATCTCGATGGGAGCTTTTTTATTGATTACTATTAGTACCCCTCTCGATCCCATGGAGAATAAATAATGAAGTTGTGTAACACAGAAGGGTGAGCATTGCTCAGTGCAGCATCCACTCCATATCTGCATATCTGTCTCACAGAGGTACTACCAAGCCTACACATAAGAGGGAGGGGTGTATAGTCAACCTTGTTTTCTTATTAGTTGGTACTCTTGTTCAGGGGAACATTGCCTAGCATTTCTGTGCTGCACTCGCCATTTCTACTCTGTAAGGTAGAGTGAGCCAAAATATGGTTGAAGACATAGGGACTACCCTGTGTAACAGGTAATTTGGCTTTGCTAGTTAGCAGCTGAGAGGCCTGCACGTTTTTGCTTAGTTTATTAGTTGATTTGTATAGCGCCAACTGCAAAACTAGTTACTCTGTATGGCTTCAAGAAAGAAGGGCAATGGTGGCTAGGACAACCCAAGGAGGGGAATTCGAAATCGCATACTCCTACTTCCCGTCCCCTTTCCTCCATACTTATGGGACATCTCTCCGTCCTGTGGGACGGGACCGGAGCACTTTGTAAAAAGCATCCAAAAAATGTTTTCAAACATTTGTCCTTCATCTCTTTCTTGCGCGGGGCCCGGCACGCGGCTGTATCCCTGCCCAACTTGCCTCCGCCCCGCACATTGCCCATCAGTCCTTTTTCTCCGCTCGTTCGGGACTGGACGCACTTGCATCCGCGGAAGATTTTCTTCCCTTGTTCCTCTCTGGCTCTCGCTAGCAATCGTGTACTAGTCTCTGTCGTTCAAACTAGACTTTTCAGATTGTTCATCGTGTCACTGTCTTTTCGCAAGGGCGGATCCCCATCCTCTTTGTTTAGAGTGTTAGGGTCCGGATCACCGTTGGGACTCTTGTTTTTACTGTGACTCCCTTTCGGTCCGGGCACTTCAACGTCTTTTGGAGCGGTGGGAGGAGGTGTTCTGACGAACTCCTCCTTCGCATTTTCAGGCATTCATTGACGAAAAGAAGAAACACCCGGTAAATTCTTTACTTTTCAGAGCACCCCGGCCGGGGGGGGATACCTTTCCGGGTTCCGGCCGGGCCGGGCGTTGATCGCTCTGTCACCGGGGATCGCCCTGAGGTGCCGTTGGGCCTAATATTTGTACCAGTGTTTTCTCTGAAGGTATTCGTAAGGGGCCTGTGGATAACAGAGCACTCTCCGAGGCCCCTCCTGTGGGGGCTGCTTGTAGACCCAGTTCTACTGAGTCGTGGGGTACCGGTGCTCGCTCTGAAGCCTCTTTATCAGCTTCCCTCAAAAATAAGACCGGGTTCGCCCCGAGGCCTTGGTCGGGCTTAGCGTTACCGGACGAATGTTCGAGGCCTGCACTAAAAAGGCTGTTACCGGACCAGGGTCCGAGGTCCCTCGTACAGAGGCTAAGGCTACCAACATTTCTGAGAGGCCTGGCAAGGCCTTATCAGTGAAGGCTGTTTCTCACCGTTCCCGCTCTTGCGGCGACGCCAGATCTGTTGAGAGGGCAAAGAAGGAAAATTCTTCGTTTATCGGCAATGCCGAGATCTTTCCTGGGAAGGTTAATTTGGCAGTTGGTGTGTCGCAGAAACATTCCAGGCCTCATAGTACCGGCTCTGCCGATGTTCCTTGCGTTAAGGCTAAACAAGACCCCTGATCCATCGACGGGGACCCCTGCCTCACTTCCTCACGTGCCGCAGTTCCCCTCAGATGATGACAAAATGGCGCACCGTTCCCGCCACGACCGCGGTGGCCATTTTGGGCGCTACTCCTACAACTACGCCATCGGCCTCAAGTGTAGGACTTGGCTCTGTGAGTGAACCTAGAGTTCCTTGTGCGCATCCTTTTCGGCCAGTCTATGACTGGAATGCTCGGATGCCCCTTCCGCAAATGTTTCATTGCCTGTGGGGTCGGCACCTTTAGATTTTTGTGGGTACTTCGGGAGATGGGCCGGTGTGGCAACCCTCCCCGTTATGTCCATGGAATTATCCTCCTCATGAGAGGCCTCCTCCGGTACCAAAACAGTCCACGGAGGACGCCTTTTTCGGCAAATTTCAGACGCTTATGCGTACCGACCCCATGAGGGAATATTTCAAAGGGCTTTTTAGAGAAATCTGTCCACCTGCACCTCCGGCTCCACCCGTTCCTACGCTGGTTCCGCCGGTGGTTCCGCCGGTGCCTCCCTTGCCCACTGTGCCTTCCCTGACTCTTCTGCCCTTGCCCCCATTTTCCCCTGTGGACAAGGCAGCGCCCGACGCGGCTCAACAGGCTCCTGACCTGTCGGATGACACACAGGGCGATCAGGACAACAAGGACCTGTCCCGCTCTATTAGAGCTTTTCATGACCGGGTACTGGACATGATGTGCTTCTTGGATGTTCCGGTGCCCGAGGCACCCACTCCGCAGGAGGGCGTGCTTTCTGGGGTGTTCACCCTGTCTCCTCTGGAGCTTACCGGCCTGTTCTTACAGAAGGAAGTTCTGGCCGAGGTCCGCAGGATCTGGGAAAAGCCACACTCTGGACTTTTTGTAAATAAGAAAATTGACGCGCGATACAGGCTGCATTCTTCGGAAGAGATGGCCCTGTCATCTTGTCTGCCCCCTTCCTCCACGATGGTGGCTGCGGCCACTTTACAATCCAGGCCTGCAGCATCCTCTTCTACGACGGCTACTCAGGTTCTGGGAAAGGAGGACAAACTCCTTGAATCCCTTGGGAGGAAGATTTTCACCAACTCGGCCTTGCAATTTAGGCAGGCCAATGCCGAACTGGTGTGAGCGGGGGATAATATGCGCATGTGGAAAGGTCTGTCGGAGTTTGAGGAGTTCATCCCGGTCGAGAGGCTGGAAGACTTTAAAGCGGGATTGTCTGATAACAGGGTCTTGGCCCAGGATCTCCTGGAGGCTGCGGCTCACCACATAGACACCTCAGCTCAGGGCCTGATGCTGGGGGTTGATAACCTCGCGACAGGCGTGGCTGCATGCCACCAAGTTTTCAAAGGAAGTGCAGGACAAGGTGCTGGACCTTCCGTTTGATAAGGAGTCGTTGTCAGTCCTGGTAAAGACCCCCTTTAAAACCAAGAGACCGCTTTACCAGAGTCGGCCCTCCTCTGGTTTTAGAGGCTGTCATGCATGCTGGACGCTACGCTCGTAGGACAGCTAGACCGTTCTACTCCAAATGGAGGCTATTCGATACGTTACCGGGAAAACGACGTTTACACTTTTCACGTCGCTAACTTCACGTGACTTTTGCTTCGTCACGTGAACTACGGTATCACGTATTTAAGCAGCGTAGAAACTTCACTCGCTGCTTCTGATCGTCTCTATTGGCGTTGTGTAGCTGAACCTCTGATCTACATCCTGGTATATTCCTACAGCTACTTTTGGGCCTTCGATAGCGTGTGTTCCGCCACACGCTGATTCCTGGAGCTATCCCTTCGCGTGATAATGCACACGCGTTCTCTGTCTTCAATTGCGGCTGGCCAAGGCTGCGTGAATCCTGCTCGCGTGTAAAATCCACACGCGCTCTTTGTCTTCAAGTGCGGCTGGCCCAGGCTGCGTGAAACCTGCCCGCGTGTAAAATCCACACGCGCTCTTTGTCTTCACACGCGGCTGGTCAAGGCTGCGTGAATCCTGCTCGCGTGTAAAATCCACACGCGCTCTTTGTCTTCAAGTGCGGCTGGCCAAGGCTGCGTGAATCCTGCCCGCGTGTAAAATCCACACGCGCTCTTTGTCTTCACACGCGGCTGGCCAAGGCTGCGTGAATCCTGCTCGCGTGTAAAATCCACACGCGCTCTTTGTCTTCAAGTGCGGCTGGCCAAGGCTGCGTGAAACCTGCCCGCGTGTAAAATCCACACGCGCTCTTCGTCTTCAAGTGCGGCTGGCCAAGGCTGCGCGAATCCTGCTCGCGTGTAAAATCCACACGCGCTCTTTGTCTTCAAGTGCGGCTGGCCAAGGCTGCGTGAATCCTGCCCGCGTGTAAAATCCACACGCGCTCTTTGTCTTCAAGTGCGGCTGGCCAAGGCTGCGTGAATCCTGCCCGCGTGTAAAATCCACACGCTCACGTTGTCTTCAAACGCTATTTTCTTCTAACTCCTGCATCTGTGGAATTAACAGAAGGATTGATCCCTAAAGTGGGAAGGAAGCCTTTCAAGGATTATTGGAAGTGACTTTGAACTGAACTTTGGACGCTATCCTGTGGTGAATTCAACCCGTATCTAGCGTGAGCCTCGTTCCGTTCGGGATAAGTCTCCCTTACTAATTTTCCCTTCCCTGTCGTTTTGTTCTTCATTTCAAATCCATCAAGAGACTTCTGGATTGTTCTACCCAGAGATACAGGTCAGTGTGATCATTCCTGTCATTTTCTAATTCATCATACTCAGGTTGGAGCAGTTATTCATGATACTTTAATTTGTCCTAGGCTGGATTACTATACCTTACCCACGCCCTTTCCAGTGATCCATCGCTCTGCCTGTTTTATCAGCCAGAGGGTTGTATCATTTGGAAGGTCTTTTGTTGACTTCACGACTATCAAGTCGGGTGAAAAGGGATCCGGAAGACCCTACCTCCTGTATCCTTTTGAATATTGTATCCTTTTCAGTTGATACTTTGGTGCATTCTGACAGAGGCTTCCTTGACTGGAAATCTCGTAGGGTGGATACCCCTTCGGGGAATACCCGCCGGAGGCAACAACTGACTCGGTTTTTCTCCCGCTCCTCGGCCTCTGCCTCCGGTTCAGGTGGCAGTGCCACTGAAAAAGCTGCAAAATTAGGCTTTTCTACGTTCGCACGAGACCCTGGTGGGAGGACGCATTGCATCTCATTGGGAGGCGTGGCAGACCATCACAGAAGACAGATGGGTCTTGTCAGTCACTCGGGTGGGCTTCCGCTTACCTTTACCCCCTACCCTACCCTTCAACCCTCCTTTCCAGCTGTTGGGCTCGCCTTCCCTGAAAGCCGAGGTTCAGAAACTTCTGGACCTCAGAGCTGCAGAACCCGTTCCTCTCGGGGAGCGAGGGGAGGACTTCTATTCCCAGCTGTTTACGGTGCCCAAACCCTACCAGGCTGGCCTACGCACCATCCTAGACCTTTCCCAGTTCAGTCTTTCCCTACCCCAAGAGAAATTCAAGATGATCACGCCCAGCCAGATACGGTCTTCCTTGCAGATGGGTGATTGGCTCAGCGTGGTGGATCTACAGGATGCGTACATGCATATCCTGATATGGAATCCACACAGGAGATATCTGTTTCTCCCAGTTTCGAGTGCTTCCTTTTGGCCTCAGCTCTGCGCCACGTGTCTTCACGAAGATGATGTCGGTGATTGCGGCCTATCTTCGTCTGCAGGGTATCCATGTGCATCCGTATTTGGACGACTGGCTCTTACGCAGTCCTTGCCCGTTGAAAGCCGCGTGCAATCTTCAGTCTCTCCTTCTGCTCCTGTTCCATCTAGGGCTGTCGGTGAACTGGCAGAAATCTTCCATGGCGGTCTCACAGACCTTGATTTTCCTGGGTTTTCACTGGAACACGATCGACTGGAGGGTGTACCTGACCAGGGACAGAATGGCGGATCTGTTGGCCATGTGTCAAATGTTTGCGCAGTCAGAGTATGTTGGCCTGGTGGTTCCAGAGGCTTCTGGGTCTCATGGCCTTGTGCGTGTTGGCTCTTCCTCGTCTCAAGATGAGACAGACTCAGACGGCTCTTCAGAGTTCTTGGCGTCAGGCTGTGGATCCGGATTCCAAGTTGATAACGATTCCGGCTTCCATGAGAGTGGACCTGGAGTGGTGGTCATCTCCCAGCAACCTGTTGGTGGGTGCAGGGTTTCAGGACCCAGCCCCTACGGTGTCGATCACAACAGACTCCTCCCTTCTGGGGTGGGGTGCGACGTTGGATCATCTTCAGGTCTCGGATCTCTGGTCGTCTCAGGACCAGCTCCTCCACATAAATCCTCTAGAGCTTCTGACGATCTTCCTAGCGCTTAGGGCGTTCAGACCAATCGTTGCCAACAAAGCGGTCCGCATATGCACGGACAATGTGGTGTTGATGTATTACATCAACAAACAAGGGAGATCCAAGTCTCCCCCTCTTGTGGACCTGTCCATCCAGATTTGGGAGTGGGCTGTACTTCATGGTGTCTGGCTGCTTGGAGTGCACATCCCGGGCCAGCTGAATGTCACAGCGGATGCCCTCAGCCGGCAGACAGTGATCAGCTATGAGTGGGAGTTGAAGACAGAGGTCCTCTCATGGATTTTCCTGTGTTCAGGCACACCGGAAGTGGACCTCTTCACTACAGTGGTAAACAAGAAGCTTCATCAGTATGCCTCCGGAGGGGGGCTGGGAGCCTCCTCTCTGGGGGATGCTCTCGAGATTCCATGGCACATGAGAGCATACGCCTTCCCGTCTCTGCCTCTAGTTCACTATGCAATTTGCAAGTTGAAGAACTCGGTGAACTGTTCCCTTCTGCTCATAGCTCTGTGGTGGCCGGCCAGGTTTTGGTTCTCAGAACTTCAACACCTGTCGGTGTACCCACCGATCAGGTTACCAGTGACCCCCGATCTTCTTCACCAGGGGGGAACAGCAGCTGTGACACCCCTCCCCACAATCGCTCAGCTTGGCGGCATGGTGCCTGAGTTCAAGTCTTCAGAACATCTTATGCGTATTATCCAGGCAGCCAGGAAACCTTCGACTAGGTCCCAGTACAGGAGCAAATGGCTCAGGTTCAGTCATTGGTGTTTAAGCAAGCAGTTGGACCCAAGGGGGGGGCTACGATTGACACAGTGCTGTCTTTTGTATCCTTCTTAGCATAGTCGGGTGTCCATGGTCTGTCATGCAGAACTTACCTTTCAGCGGTTTCCGCTTACCTTTCTACGGACCAATGCTCTTACTCTCTGTGTAACCCAGTGGTTAAGAGGCATTTTGCAGGCTTGACACGCCTCTATCCTCCAATTGGTAGTCCGCACACGTCGTGGGACGTAAACGTAGTCCTGACGGCGTTCTACCATAAGCCTTTCGAACCAATGGCCACGGTGGACCTCAAGTACCTATCCTGGAAAGTGTCCTTTTTGGTCGCCGTTACGTCAGCAAGGCGGATGAGTGAGCTCCAGGCCTTGTCGGTGGAGCAGCCCTTTTTGGTCTTTCACAAGTGCGAAGGTGGTATCTGAGTTTCACCTGAATCAGTCGATCTCCCTGCCGGTCCTTTTTCTGAACCCTACCTCAGAGGCAGAAAGGGTTCTGCACTGTCTCGATGTCAGAAGGGCTCTTATGTTCTATCTGGACAGAACATCCGAGCTTAGGAGTTCTTCTTAACTGTTTGTGACCTTTGGTAACCCACAGGGTAAGCAGGCTTCTAAGGCGACTATTTTCCGGTGGATCCCCGCCTGCATTACGGAGTCTTTCACCATCCAAGGGCTGAAGCCTCCTAAGGGTATTCATGCACACCTAGTGCGGGGCAAGGCAGCCACGGTTGCTTTTCAGAAATATGTCCCCTGGGAGTCCATCGCTAGGGCAGCTACTTGGGTCTCCCCGTCTGCTTTTTGTAAGCATTATTGTCTTGACATGAGCTCAAGAGCTGATGCTCAGTTTGGTCAGGCTGTGCTGAAGAATCTTTTTCAGTAAGGGGTATTTCCATCCACACGTAGTTCCTGTAAGGAGTGCTTGGGAATCTCCCATAAATATGGAGGAAAGCGGACGGGACATAGGCGTATAACCAGGTTACTCGCCGTAGTGACCACCTTACTCCTAGTCCATAGTCCCCTTACCTCCATACACCCGCCCGCCGTCCCCTCTAATAAGGTTCCTCTGTTATTGCTAATATGTCTCTGACCTGGCGATAGAAATGGACTGATGGGCGATGCGTGGGGCGGAGCCAAGGTGGGCGGGGTTACGGCCGCGTGCCGGGCCCCGCGCAAGAAAGAGAGGAAGGACAAATGTTGGAAAAAAAATGTTGGATGCTTTTTACAAAGTGCTCCGGTCCCGTCCCACAGGACGGAGAGATGTCCCATAAGTATGGAGGAAAGGGGACTATGGACTAGGAGTAAGGTGGTCACTACGGTGAGTAAGCTGGTTATTCAGAGGTCTTGGCACATTCAGAGCAGCCTATACATTCAGATCAGTTTAGGCGTGAAGGGAGGGATGTACAGAGTTGTTTGACTACAGCAAGCGAAGTATTACTACTTTCCATATAACAAGCAATTTTAGGGCCTGGTACTAGACACAAAAGCATAGGATTCAAGTCTGTGACAAGGCTATGCAGTGATTAGAACGAGAAATCCCATTACAACTAACCAAAAATAACGAATTCCAAAATAACGAATTTGGAAAAATACTAAAAGGGTTGGGAGTGGGAATAGTGGTTTTGGGGGTGAAGAGAAAAGTATTAGGAGTAATAAAAAAAAAAGGGAGGGTTTGTGGGAACCCCCAAAACAACGAAAAAGGAATTTGTTATCTTGGGATTCGTTGTTCTTGTATTAGTTATAATGGGATTAGTTATTTTGGATTCGATAAAATCACATGTAAGTGTGAAAAGTGGTATGAGTGAGTTGAAGGCAATACTCTAGGAGGGAGCACAAGGAAGCCCCACAGTTTGGAGAAGAGGGCAGCATCGGACTGAGGGGAAAGTTTGTTTGTACAGGAATCTCTGGAGCTTTTTCATAAAGTCCTGGCGGCTTTCTCGCTTTGGGACGGGTGAAGTCCACCAGAAGGTGCCTCCAGTAGCAATTTAGAGTTTCCTAAGGCGTTTCTTCCTGAAGGACATGTTTTGGCAACAGGGTCTTTACCTACTTGAAGTCCAGTCTCGTTTGGAGGAAAAAAGTATTCTGGTACCTTGCCGTGGAGAACCTTGTGAATGAAGCATAGTGTTGAACTTTCTTCGTTTTTAATGGGGAGGCATTGCAGAGCCATCTGAGTGGGATTGACGTGCTAATGCATTTTTAGATTTATGAATCGCCTGGTCACTTTAGTCTGGATGTGTTTTCAAGATGTGAAGATGTTGTGGGAACACAGTAGCCCAATGAAGCGAATACCATTGCCTTAGTGACCTCTACTTTTTGTGCATGTTTTGGAACAGTAGGATTTGTTTTAGCAAGCGCAGGTGTAAGTGGCAAACTCTGGACAGCTCACAAATCTAACTGCTAAAACACATAAAATACTTTGATTTCCTTCAGAGACTTGAGTGACAGTGCTCATGGCAGAAGGTCCTAGTAAAGGGCGAGGGGTGAAGTCATTTTTGCTGCATTTAGACAGTTAATTTTTAATTGTTCAGTCCTGAATCGAGGCTAGACGTTTTTTGATAACATAGCTAATATCCCAAATTGGAGGGAAAAGTCAGTGTAATGCTGAAAGAGGTACTCTTGGTGTTTAGCATGTCAGCAAGAGGCTTCATGAAACTGTTACACTTTAAATAGGTATTGGATAGAAAGGGCCTAGTTCCACGCGCAAGACTCTTGCCATCTGGAGAGATTCATGTCGGAGCCGATCACTGGATGCCTGAGGAGTAGTGTTTAAGTCTATGCAGAAGGATACTATGATGATGGTGTCGAAGGCTGCCAAAAAGAGGAGGGTTGCAGGGGAGCTTTCATCCAGCATTGTCAGGATGGCCTCCTTTGTGCGCAGGACAAGCGGATTCAGTGCTGTAAACCGCGCAGAATCCAGACTGGAATTTGTGCAGAGGTTTTCATTTTCAACATACTCCAGGGCATGCTTCGATTCCATTTTTTACAGAATCGTCTCCAAGAATTGGATGTTAGAAATGGGGTGGAAAGTGGCCAGAATGGTCGGGTCAGCTGTAGGTTTCTTCAGAAGCTATGGTTGGTTTTTTGATCATTTGGCAAAAGAGAGCCGTTAGTAACAACTCTAGCCAAGAAAGAAGCCAGGCTGATTTTGTTCTTTTTGATGATGAGCACAGGGCAAGGATGGCTTGAAAGAGAAGAGACCTTCATTTTGGCAACTATTTCGATGAGCTCTTCCAGTGCCGGTTGGAAAGCTGAGACAGCGCTAGCATTCAGAAGGGGTCGGGGGGATTGTAAGGGTGAATTGGACCTAAGCTGAGTCAGTATTTAAAGAGATTTTCTTGATCTTGTGCTGGATGGAGGCATGGTCATCAGCCTGTGCCTGGCAATAGGAGAATGTATGATGCATTCTGTCAGGTTTCTGAACTTGACAAAAACCTCAGCTGATTTCTTGTGGGTTAGCAGAATGCACTACTGGAGGGGAAAGGCCTTCTTTTTCCGAATGAGCATCATCTTGCATAGTGATGTTTTTGGTGCCTGGCCAGAATAACATGGTCTGCCGGGTACTTTATCTGCCTTTTCAGATCCAGCTGCCTTCCCTTTGAGTAAGGCCATCTCGCAGTAGGACCAGATGTTGCATGTTTTAGTAGATTTGGCTTTTTTGTGAAGGAAATGGCCATGTAAGTTAGTGGAGGAATGTCACAACACAGCTGGTAGTGATTACTCCTGTTGGAATGCAATTCGAAACATTTTAATGACAGTACTCCAGTGTTGCACATCACCATCGGCCCTTGGCCAGCATTGGGTGATATGTTTATGCCTGATTATGCATGTATTCAGGAAAGCCTTGAACTCTGTACTTTGAAACAGTGGTTCACTATCTGAGCATAACCGGGTCAGTAGTCGGTGAGGGGAAACTCATTTCTCCAGCACAGGGTCTGGCATGGATTCACATGCTCCTGAATATTCTCTGTTGTCAGTTTGAGGATCCTCAGTAAAAGAAAAAACTGTTTCTCTTTAGCTTTAAAACTGTATTTCTCCTCTAAACCAATCACTATCCTCTGGGTCATACTGCCCCCAACCATTGCCAGTCCTCTCCCTAAGTTCCACCCCTGGTGGCCATCATTAAATTTGCACTGTTCTCCCCAGTTCAGCCCCTTTTCCTGTACTGCCCCCGAGGGTTGTAGGAGCCTTACTCTTTCCCCTCTCTTGAGACTTCAATGGGAGTGGGGAGGCTGCTGTTCCCATTCCAAGGGTCTTCATTGAAGCTGTGGCAGCTGCCTCATGCCGTGCCGGTAGGGACACCCACAGAGCAGTCGTACATGGTGCATCTGTCACAAACTTCACTGTCACGACTATCACGACCTGATTGTGGGCTCACCTGTTGAGACTTGAGTGTTTCTTCTTGGTTGACTCCAGCTGCCCGCGGACGTGCGGGTCTCGTGGAGATGAGGACGGGCTTCTTCCATCGCCACTCTGTCAGTAGTAGTTCATATGTCCAATAATGTAGACCATGTTCCCAGGGAGGAGAGGTAGCGGTCTGAGGAGCTGCGTAAGTTTGTGTATGGGTGAGCCCACGGAGGAATAGCAGCAGTCCAGAGTCACTGCTGCAACAGGAAGTCCAGGAAGGAAGAGGTACAGCGATCTGAAGATAACCGTGAGGTAGGAAGTCAAGGAAGGAGGAACCGCGGAAGACGGCAAGGCGCGGTCGAACTGTCCAGAAAAGGTACAGGATGGAATCGCTGGGAAGATTCCAAGGTAGGCGAGAACTAGGAGCAGCAACTGGAACTCGGAACTGCAAGTGTTGACAGGCATCGAACCGCAGGGCCGGGTTGCTTTACTAGCCGAGTTGATATACCCAGAAGCTAGACCGCGGATCCAGGAGCGGTGTCCGCCATGTTGGGGTGAGGGGTATGTGAAGTCATTCTGGTACGTTGCCGTATAGACCAGGATGTCCAGAGGGGGCGGTAGCGTGGTTTCATGACAATGTACCCCCTTCCGAAGCCGCAAACCCCCTGGCTTGCCAGGATCTAACCAATGGAATTGTTGGACCAGTCTAGGGGCATTGAGGTTGGAGACTGGTTCCCAGGTACGATCACTTGGCAGAAATCCTTTCCATTCCACCAAGTTTTGTAAATGTCCTCTTCTGTATCTAAAATCACAGATCCGGGAGACTTCATATTCGACTTGACCCTGGACAAGCAGAGGAGGAGGGCGAGGAGTAGTTTTGTTGGATTGATGGTAGGGTTTTAACAAGGAGGTATGGAAGACAGGATTAATTCTGTTCCAAGTTGTAGGTAGACTTAGTTGTTAGGCCACCGAGTTGATGATCTTGGATACAACGAAGGGTCCGTAATACCGGGTGCCAGATTGTTTGGTCTTAAATTACCGGGAGGATAACCAGACCTTGTCCCCAACAGTATATGACTGGGCAGTATGTCTTTTGGCATCTGAGAATTTCTTTACATCGTCTTCCCTAGCCTTGGATAGATGGTTCTTTGCCTCCTGATGGGTTAAAACTAACTGAGCAGTCCAGGAATCAACAGAAGGAACAGGACTTGGTGAAGGTAAAACAGAAGGAGGCACTGAGGGGTGAAAGCCTTGGTTACAAAAAAGGGCTAGATTTTATCGCTGAATGCTCAGAATTGTTATAGGCAAATTCCGCAACCGGCATCAAAACGGACCAGTCGTCCTGAACCTTGGTGGCGAATTATCACAGATATTGTTCAAGGGTTTGGTTGACTCTCGGTAATGCCATTGTTCTGGGGATGGTATCCAGATGACAGGGCGCCTTGGATTCCTAATACCTTGCAGAGGTGTTTCCAAAACCTTGAGATATACTGGGGTCCACGTTCCGAGATAATCTTAGATGGGAGCCCATGTAGACGAAAAATCTGTTTCACAAAAATGCCAGCCCTCTCGGGTGCAGAAGGCAATTTCACTAACGGTGTAAAATGGGCAATGTGAGGAAAAAGCTCAATGGTAGCCATTATGACCGTATGTTCCCAGGAGGGAGGTAGATCTACTATGAAATCCGTTGCCATTTCTTCACAGGGTCGAGAAGGTGGATCCAGTTAGGAGATGTCCTGCTGGTTTCCTGCTATCTGTCTTGTTCTGGCTACATACAGTACATGCCTGGATATATGCTTGAACATCCTTCAGCATCTTAGGCCACCAGAAGTTTCTTTGAATGGAGAGAAGGGTACAACTGACTCCACAGTGTCCGGAGTGGAAGGTATCATGGCATCGATATATTATCCGTTCCTTCAAAGTCTGGGTAGGAATTACTAGTTGGGAACCTCGGAAAAGGAAGCCATCTTTATACTTCAGGGCCCACGAGTTGCGTCCCTGGAAATCCTTCCATAGGTCTGAGGTTGTGGTTTCGCTCTTAATAATATCCTGTATATCGCAGGCCTGGGCGATGAATACGGTGTTGGGAAACATCTTGGGTAGGTCGTGCATATCATGTGAAGGATAGTCGGGACGTCTGGATAAGGCATCTGCAATGACATTCGAGGTTCCTGGAATGTGTAGGATTTGGAACTGGTATTGAGCAAAGAAGAAAGCCCATTGTGCTTGTCGACTGTTTCTGCTCTCTATGGACTGGAGGACTTGTAGATTTCTGTGATCCGTCCGCACCTGCACAGGATGAGTGGCGCCCAGGAGGAAATGACGCCACTCCTTAAAGGCTTGACAAATGGCAAGTAGTTCCTTTTCCAGGACTGAATAGTGTGTCTCACATGAAAGCAAGCTTTGGGATAGGTAAGCCACAGGATGTTCAAGACCATCCTCGGCTTCTTGTTTCAAAACCGCACCTATAGCATATTCTGAGGTGTCTGTTTCCACCAGAAAGGGTCTTGAAATGTCAGGTTGTATCAGAATGGGTCCTTGAGTGAACATCTTATTCAGTCTTTGAAAGGCAGTTTCTTGGGAAGAAGGCCATAGGGAGGGAACGTTCTTTTTGAGTAAGGATAAAATCGCTTGAACAATAGCTGAATAAGCGGGAATGAATTTCCTGTAGAAATTTGCAAGTTCCAAGAAGGATTGAATTGGTTTAACAGAGCATGGAACTGGCCAGGAAGTGATAGCTTCAATCTTGGTTGGATCCATAGCCACCCCTTGAGGGTTCAAGACAAATCCCAGGTAACGTACTGTAGAAACATGAAATATGCACTTTTTGGGTTTGGCTAGCAAGTGATGTTCCCATGTTGTCATCTTTGTTATCGTATATCTGGAACAGCATGTCCGAGAAAACCCTATCCATAAAACGTTGGAAGACAGCTGGGGCATTTGCAAGACCAAATGGCATGACCAGATACTCGAAGTGCCCAAAGGGTGTTTGAAAGGTGGCCTTCCATTCGTCGCCTTCTTTTATTCAGACCAAATGGTAGGCTCCTCTTAGGTCTAACTTGGTAAATATCACGGCACCTCGAAGTGCTTCCAGGATGTCTGATATCAGTGGGAAGGGATATCTGCCTTTCCGGGTATATTGATTTAGACCCCTATAGCCTAAACAGGGCCGTAGCTCCTTCGTATCTTTTTTGGGTACGAAAAATAAGGATGCCCCTGCGGGGGACTTGGAAGGACGGATGGTACCATTAGCAAGGTTGGTATCAAAGTAGTCTCGTAGAGTCCTCTTTTCGGGTTCTGACAGGATAAACATCTTGCCGAAGGGAATTATCGCGTTCTCCTCGGTATCAATGGCGCAGGGTTTGTACAATAGCGGAGAAGAAGACATCCGAGAACCACTGATAGATATCTGGTACTTGATTGACATTGGAACCGGTAAGAGAATGATTAGCTTTTCTGCTTTCCATGGATATGACTGGTCTGGTGCAAGGAATTGCGATAAACAAAACTCTAAGCCCAAAAACAAAGAACCGGCGGTCCAATTAATGTATGGATTATGCTTTTTTAACCATGGCATGCCCAGGACCACTAGATAGTGAGCGGCTTTCATGTCAAACTGCATGGTTCCTTGATGGTTGTGGATAGAGAGTACGATGTTCCTGGTTTGTTGGGTGATTGGTCCAGAAGATGGGGGAGCCATTGATTCCTTCGACTGTCTGTATGAAATCCTTGGATTCTCTTGGAAAGCTGTGCTTTAAAGCCCACTCGTCATCCATAAACATACCCATGGCACCACAGTCTACCAAGGCTAGGACCGAATGTGGTGCTCCGATGGAAGGGGTCAGGGTAACCTGAAGGACCACCAGGTTACATCTCGATGAAGAATCCAGGATTGGAGGGGTGGAGCAGTCTTTGGTCTCCCGAAGCTGGGCTCCATTAAGTATCGGGAGCTGGCGTTTCCTCAGTCAGGAACTGTCCCATAGCACCGCTAAGTGTTTGTCCGAAGCACAATACATGCACAAACCACTGTCAAATCTGCGGTTTCTTTCTTAGGCTGATATAGGGCCTCTCATAGCCCCCAGTTGCATAGGTTCTGGCTCAGCAAGAGGGTTATCCCTGGAAGTAGGAGCGAATGGGGATATCTTGGGAGGAGCCTTTCTTTCTTGAATTCTGAAATCAATTTGCAGGGATAAATCCTTAAGAGCCTGGAATGAACCTGGAAGTGCTATTCTGGCCAGCTCGTCTTTTGCTTCTTCATTCAGGCCACGACGGAACAAAGTAAAACATGCCTCTGCAGACCAGTCTGCTGCTTTAGCGAGCTACTTAAATCGGGTAACATAGGATAACATATACTGGGAACCTTGTTGGAATTCCAGCAACCTTTCTTGAGCAGTATAAACCTGGTTGGGGCGGTCAAACATCTCCTTTAAAGGCTTTAATGAATCCATCATAATTGTCCAACAAGGCATCTCCTGCAGAAACCAATGGTGTAGCCCAGGCTAGGGCATTGCCAGTAAGATGGGCTATGACAAATCCCACCTTGGCTCTGGGGGTGGAAAAATAATATGGCTTAAAGGTGAAGTGTACTAGACATGAATCCAGGAAATAGCAAAGCATTTTAGGGGAACCATCATATTTATCCACTACACCACCCGTTGAGGCACTGTCCTAATAGGCAGAGTCCCGCGATAGAACCAGTTGTTTCAGGGCTGCGTTTTCTGCCTTTCAGGTTTTGTACCTCTGTAGAGAGTTCTTGCATTCCTCATAAAAGATTCTGAACAGTAGGATCCATCTCTGCTCTCTTGTCAAGAAGTGGGTGTGTCAAACTGTCACAACTGTCACAATTTTCATTGTCACGACTATCACAACCTGTTTGTGGGCTCACCTGTTGAGACTTGGAGTGTTTCTTCTTGGTTTACTCAAGCTGCCCATGTTTCTTGGAGGTGCGGGTCTCGTGGAGGTAAGGATGGGCTTCTTCTGACGCCATTCTGTCGGTAGTAGTTCAAATGTCCAATAATGTACACAGTGTTCCCAGGCAGGAGAGGTAGCGGTCTGAGGAGCCGCGTACATTCGTGGATAGGTGAGCCCAGGGAGGAATAGCAGCGGTTCAGAGTTACTGCTGCAACAGGAAGTCCATGAAGGAAGAGGTGCAGCGATCCGAAGATGACCGCAAGGTGGGAAGTCCAGGAAGGAGGAACCGCGGAAGACGGCAAGGCGCGGCAGAACAGTCCAGGAAAGGTACAGGAAGGAATCGCTGGGGAGAGTTTCCAAGGTAGGCGAGCACTAGTAGCAGCAACCGGAACTCGGAACTGCGACCGTTGACACGCGCCGAACCGCAGGGGCAGGGCGCTTATCTAGCCGAGTTGGTATACCCA
The DNA here is from genome assembly GCF_040938575.1 of Ambystoma mexicanum. NCBI lineage: Eukaryota > Metazoa > Chordata > Amphibia > Caudata > Ambystomatidae > Ambystoma > Ambystoma mexicanum. The sequence continues at coordinate 447,755,339 of NC_090933.1, read as the reverse complement.
GAAGCTAGACCGCGGATCCGGGAGCGGTGTCCGCCATGTTGGGGGGGGGGGTATGTGAAGTCCTTCTGGTACATGCCGTATAGACCAGGATGTCCAGAGGGGACGGTAGCGTGGTTTCATGACAGCATCTTCTGCTTTACTCCCTTACCTGACATTTTCCCTCAGATGTACTTTGCTCTTGACAATTCCTTAATTTCTCACATGATCTAAGGCAATATCCTGGTTGCTAGTTCTGATGGCGCAACTATCCTGAAATCGCAGAGCAGAGGTCAGTCACCTGGTTGACAATTCTGTCTGGTTTTGCCTCTGATTCTGTAGTACCTCTTTTGCCTCTTCCTATGATGGAAAGTGTGTCAATCCTTCCATTTATTTGATTTTATGTACTGAATGGTCGCTGAAGGCCTTTATCCTCTTTTGTAGCCAACTTGAGAGTATCCATTGGCATTGATACAGACATGGGTGTAAGAAGACTTTTCTTCTCTCAATACCTGCTCCACACCACACATCCATTCATGGTATGTTTTGGCAGATAATCCTTTGGATTGTCCTCACCTGCTCTGTAGCACAGGGTCATCATATATTCTTGTTGTCAGGAGTCGGAGCTCTATAATTGCTAGCAGGCTTTGATTTTTGCCAAACATAACAGAGGGAAGGGCCTTGTCATTCCTTTGTTGGACGGAAGTGCTCTACTGGCATATGAGATCAATAGCTTGGCATTTCCTTCATCAACTTGTGCTAGAATCGATCCTAAACCGACGGGTCTAGCAACCATGGGCATTCCTGTAGGCCTCACCAGGTTAAAGAATGCCATTGCTTGTCCAATGTTAATACTTGTTTGACTCTTGATTGCCCTCTGCTCCTTCTCGTTCCATTTCCATAATCAGTCTATCTTACATGTGAGTTGTCATGTTCTATGAGGGCAGCTAGATCAGGACGAAATCTGCCACAGAAGTTTACCATGCCAAGATAAATCCTTCCTTCTGACGGGGACGTGGGAGTAGATGTGTACTGTATGTTGGCAACCGTTTTTGGATCTGCTGAGATCCTGGAGTTCTGGAATATGTAGCCATAAAATTCAATCCACTTTTGTAAGAATGCAGCTTGTACTAGTTAAGGGTAAGCCCATGTTCTCATAGGTGTTTGAAAACATTGGCATGTCTCGCCAAGTGTTAAAGGGTGGAAGAGCGATTTAATTAACACATCACTTAAGTTGAATAGCTCAGGAAGGCCAGCCAGCACCCATCTGTTGTGCTTGAACACCTCTACCACTGAAACACCAGAACTGAGGTTTATTTATGGTATCGAAAACAGCCTGATTGTGAAGAGGGTTTTCTAATGTACCTTGAATCTTTAAGTAGCAGCACCGGATGGTTTCTACCATTAAGTCAACTTTTGCGGCACAGTGGCACCCTGTGCAATATCATGAACGGGGTTTGTCTGTCCTGTTTTATTGTCTTGTTTGATAGGCGCATGTCTTTATAGATTTGTACTGTCAGGCTGCTTTGGTTTTGCTACCAATACCATTGTCTAGAATCTGTGTGAGGACAGTTCTAACTTTCTTCTTCAAGTGGAACAGTATACTTCTGTTGTGTAAAGCCACTGCTTGGACCATCCGGTCAATGTATATTCCTGCTTGTTGACCTTGTAGACAGACAATGCCATTGCTATATTATTCCATCAACCATTCCACATCTTCATTCACACCATATTTAAAGTGGGCTAACCCTATTGCCTCTGTAATGGTGCAGCTTAGAAGAGTGTCCCTGGCTTCAGACACAAGTTAAAATGTTTAAGCATGGTCTGGTCATGTCGAACATCAGTGATGAATGCTTCTTCCAGCGGTAACTGTGTGGTTTCCACATACATGAAGACCATCACCTTTTAGAAGCATCACATTAGCTGTGGGCATGGGCCACGAACTGGGATTTAGCTATGACTAATATTTACTAATACATACCCTCTAAACTACCGTCCACATGGATTTGTCAGTATAGGCAACATTAGTTCTACTGATACAGAAAAAAGCTTAAAAATAAAAACCAACTGCTGCACACCTTTTTTGTTTTTGTAGTTTAGTATTTCTAAACATACACTTCTCAAAATAGTAATTTCTGTTATCGGTGCAGAATTGATGGGAGATTCCACGATCACCTTGTTGTCTACACTTATTCAATGTCTAATCTAAACTTTGATGGGGACAAACATGCACTCCCAAATTTAGACAAAAGCTCTTCAAATTAGTAAAGTAAGCTGTGTTTATAATGGATTGATATATTCTATAATATACACCACTTTTTCGTTTCTAAAAATATTCATGTTATAAACACTCATAAATAACATCATAATTCAAATTAAATTTCAATTTCTGTACATTTGTGGATATACATTGTATCAACCAGTCCTGGACCTTATCTGAAAACATTAAGTATATTTGGTCCATTTGAGAATTGTGTATCCATCTATCTATATGTAGTTTGTCGGTCAGTTTCTAGTGGCAATAGCGACTTTCTCAATGCGTTTTGGGCAACTGATATACCCTTCTTCAGAAGATTACTTCCATAACTTTCTATAAATGTAAAGAAATACATTTACAAATAATAATAATCTGCAAATCTAATCCAATCGTATTTTGCTTGTGAAATTAAAGATTAGGTATTGTCACTGACCTTTCAGATTTCAACCAATTCTCTACTTCGGTAAAAGGTGGCCATGAGCAAGCCCTTCTAGCACTGTTTAATCAATATGCAAATACAATTCCTACTAATGAAATATAATACACATTATCTCAATACTGGTTTATTACTGCTAATTTAAATGGTTATTTACAACTGTTACTTGTCACAAATACATGCCATAAAATTAATTGTACCTGTGCCGAAAGTGCCACTTCTGAACCGGAGCAAAAAAAGTCCAATTCGCATCCACTGATGTAAGATTTAGAGTTCTAGCATCTAGGCATCTTGATATCTCTAGAAAAAAACATAATAAATATTTTATACAAAGTTTAATCTCCCATGTAATATGAGATTACACATGCCAATTGTAAAGACCAATATATTTTCAAATAGTTAGTTTGCAAGTACACAAAGCCAATAGTTACCTAGTAGTGGAGTTGTAATGGGGTTCCTTTGCAGTCTCTGTGAACCGCAAAAACATTGCATCGCAGAGCGTTTTCCATATATCCAAGACACACCGGAAGTGATGTGTTGGATGCGTCTGGTCCCAAAATGGTGACCGCGATATTCATGTCGATAAACATACTCCCACTGGTTACCCAACTTCAATAAAGACTTGTGTATGTAGATTTAACGTTTAGACTGGAGTTATTCATTGATGTAACCTACATATACTTTAGCATTTTTATAATCATTTTATGTATATGTATTAAATGGTGATACATGCATACAAAACATTAGTTTCTCGATAAAATCACAGAATTCAACCTATTAAAAAGCCGTCCTATTCTAAAGTAATATTTAAATAAAGATCAACTGTCGAAATATAAAATGTATTCCATTACAAATACGTTTAAAAAAATCACAAATAAGCACTTGTTCCTATGATGTAATGAAAACACTAAACAGTACAACTTTTGTATCAAATTCTGCATATTACCCTAAAAAATAAAAATGATAAACCTACAATAAATATAAATCGGCTAACATCCCCTAACAATTACAAAAGCAATATGAATTAATGTTTACAAAAAATTGAACTTCAATCACTTTCAGAATCCATCCCCTTTGGAAAAAATGAGCGTTTGTCCATCCAAAAACATTCTTTTCTAGCCAGAGTATATTCATGTTGCCACCTCTTTTGGGAAATCTCACCACTTCTAAAATAACAAATTGCACTTGTGCAAAGTATAATGTGACTCCTTATAATGGGGCTTATTCACAGAAGCACTTTATAATGGCGCAATCGCATAGGAAAACGCTCTGTGAATCGGGCCCAATGTGTTGCAGTTGGAGATCTTACATTCTATGGCCTAACGTTAAATTTATGTTCATCGCATGGGAGCTTTGCCCGGCGACTAGTTATACCTACATTACACATTAGATGCCACATGGGCAAGGAATGGTATATACCACATTACAACTATCACAAGTTGCACAGAAGCGCAAATGAATAGTTGTCCCAGAATGTGGATGATTCAAACTGCTCTCTTTAATTGGATTATTGCAGTGTTGGCAAAAAAGATGAGCGGAAGTTCCACTTCGCTTTGTAGATGGAAAAATATTCTATTCCCATGTTTCTGCCCTAACAAATATTTTCCTAATTATAGTTTCAAGTGGTTTCGAGTAAAGCTGATGTAATAACGGGATGTGAGCAAAAAATAATCCATGGTTAGTAAATGATTGATCCAATCAATGCTAGCACTTAGATTCGAAAATGTAATAAAATGTAGCAATGAAGGAGTTGGTTTCATATTTTTAGGCAACTATATGGTTTCTCACCATATCTAGGGATCTCCCAAAGGGAACCCTCATATGAACTTAATCTGAATTTTTGAAGAATGTCTTGTTGTATTAACTATTCATCTGGGTCCGAAATAAATCCTTTTAGTTCTAAGTAATTTGCTATATGATAAACCACAAACTGTCCAATTTAAAGGAAATCGATTTGCTTGAAGCATGTTTGTCAGTTGACGTAGTAAAGAATGTTGTCGAAATTCCCTTTTCTGTTCGTGTTAGCTGGATGTTAAGGAACTGCACTGCCTGCCTGTTTAGTCTGATCACTTGCTGTATTGATGTAGTCAAAGAAAAACAATACCTCACTCTGTTGCAGTCCATACTTCAAAAATATCAATGTATCTTTTGTAGACTTGTTCCATCATTCTTGTGTGAGAATATGTATTGTTTCAAAATAAAGCCTGACTGTTAAAGCGCCTACTGCCATTCCTATGTCTTTAAAGTGATGCGGAGTGGAAGGTCCTTTGGAAGAAGGTCTGTTAAAAAAAAGAGTATTAGATTGCATGCTAATAGTCATTCGAATTAGGTGACAAATCAATTATTAGCAGGGATGACCTGTTTAAAACATTCTAAGTATCATGCAGAGCATTGTGTTTAGGTGCAGAGATTATTACTATGTCAGTAACTATGTGAGAGCTGGACTGAGTTTTTAGTGGGACTCTGTCTCTGCTGTATTCCATGGGTGGCAGCGCGAGAGGGTGAATAATAGGTATTATAGTTTTATCAATCCATGGGACATATAATCTACAGTTGAGGGCTCTGCTATACTTTGCATACAGAACACATGCACACTAAATAACATGCACTAACATGCAAATTACGTGCACGATTGTCAGATATGTCCGATACATTCAAAGAATGTCCTCTTGTCTGTACGAGAAGGTTATTGTGGTACAAATGTTTTATATTGAATACAAACATGATAGCTGCCATACATAGCCATCTATAGAGAACAATACTATCTCGTCCTCCAAGACTTCCAGTCTCCTAGAGGAAAACCACCTAATCCCCAGCACCTGAGTCCCTGACTGTCTATTTCCTTTCTTGGAGGAGTCCTGTGCGCCTGACCTTGGGCTAGTCGGAATTCTAGTGAAGTATTATGCTCCTGTTTGGATCCTGCAATCCCCCTTTGACCACTGCAAGCCTAACGCTAAACCAGAAGCACAATGACGACACAAAATCAACATGCACACTTGGTAGAAAAATCTATTTCATATGAGGAGATATATATATGGCAATATATCCGCAGGAATGACCAGGTAACAGTATCAATATGTTAGCATACACTGGTGCCATACTGCAAGTAGAAATGATTTTGGAATTTGAAGAAATGTTAATAATGTAAAAATAAAAATTGTATTACACATTGTCGTAAGCCAACAAAAAAACCATTCCATTGCTGTTGATTGAGAATGGAAGTATGACTGGTGACATCATTGGTAAATAGAATTTCAGTATTCATATCTCAATTAGTTCAATCACCTGTATCTTTTAATGATAGTACATGAGAGCGTTCAAAACGAAAGGCTGTAAATCCTTGTCAATGTATTGTGATAGATGTTCAAGTACATCATTCGTTGCAGTGATGTTTGGTCGCCATGGAGGGTCCTGTAAAGATTCAGTAATTTTTGGCAATATGTAAATCACTGGTATTAGTGGATATTGGTTATTCTGCTTCATCGAAATGAGTTAAACTACTTCTTGAGTAGGATCTGAATTTAGTACTAAATGAGTAGAATTAGCATTGAGTTGCCAAACATTCTTAGTTTTATTTCCCAGCATACATCATTATGACAATGCACCTCCTTTATCAGCTGGTTTAACCTCAATATTTCAATTCAATGCAATGGCCTTCAGTACTCTGTTTAAGAGACAGTTGTTTATTTAAAATGTTTAAAGTCATTCAATACATTCTGTTTAAAACAACCCGATTGCTTTACGTTGGATAGTGTTTATTTTTTGACACTGTATCATTGATACTTCTATCCGATGTCGTTCAATCCTATTTTTATCTATGCTGTTTGGGAAGCTGGTATTTACAGTTCCGAACAACCTTTTTCTTAAACTGCTAAATATCTCAGCCCTTGCCTGCTACTTTTACATGTACTGCAAGGATTGGTAATGGGCTCCTTTATTGACCCCATCGAAGGAAAAGTGTGCATAATTGCTAGGCAGGATTTCTGCTGTATTGTATTACTAGAAAAGGCATCCAAAGGTGAATTACCAAAAGCTTTTCAAGCGCAGGGTTTCTTGCCTCATGGCTAGAATTCAGATGGTAGCACTATCCTTTGATTATTTCATTTTTGTTAAAGGTCTTCCAGTCTGGTACACCGTCCCTAGCCAAATGATGCTTTTGGAATAACCACTTCTAATCTAAATAACTTCCACTCGGAAGCACTGCATTTATATGTAATTTGTATGGTTACCCTGAAAACCTGCTGTCAAATTGGCTTTTGAGGACAGGACTTCTTGAACCATGCTGTAGTGAAACCTTTGTTACTACTGGTTAGGGAACAATGGATGTGTTTCTGCATGCAAGTCTCTTAATCTGACTGTTACTATGTGGGTTCAGTGTGTCGCACTTCATAGCTGGTGCAGGGAAAGGTCCCAAGAGGAAGGGATTCAAAATGTCACTAGGAGAAAGGGCTTTTGAATCAAAGGACCGAAGGTTAATCAATTGGTGGGTGGACAAATCAATACTAATATTGAAACGAACATTGAAACTTTCTCTCTTCTACTTCACTATCATGTGTGGTTTTAGGCCTCAATTAAGTGCTTTATAAAAGTCACATAAATAACCTATTCTCTGTTATGGCTTGGTTTATTCGTGCAGGAAATGTAATTCCTTGTTTGAAACCTTACTTTGCATGTCTCGCCATCTGTAGTGCTTGTTCTCAAAGTATAGGTTTAGTTTGTTGTATAAAGTGATATTTATATAGTACCTGACGCCATTGGTACAGCCTTGAATCGCTGCAGCCATCTTAGAATTTTGTGGACTGTAGTCTTATTATTATATTGCAGGTAAAAAGTGCAGTGGCAGTGATGACTAGCACTGTAAAATAGGTTGTGTTGAGTTGGTGATACCATGACTGTCAGTGAATTAGGGATTGCATGAGAACTGAATTTTTGTCATGGGACTCTACCAGCTATTATGGGAATGTTGTGCTAAAAGGTTGGAGGAAAAAAAGTGCATGTGGAAGGTTAATTGTTAACCAGAAGCAACCGCTTGCACATGTGGATTTTGTGATTAAATGATAAACTGTATTATAAATGTGCCAATGGTTAGTGAAAATTAACTCTTGAGTAAGAAATTGTTTGCTGTGTGCATGTGTAGAATTGAGATAGCAAGTTACTTTTCATGGCCGGCAAGTAGCTTGTAACTTCACATGTTTACCCCGTAATACATTGCATATGCAAAAAGCATTAACTGTACATTGCATTGCAGGAAAATCATAATGATTTTGCAAAGATAACTAGCAGTGAAACATGATATTTGACTTTAACAGCTGTGTTGGTGGTTTGACTGTTGAAGATGCAGCTATCCCAAAACGGTTGATTGAAGCACAGCCCTCAGTTGTTATTGGTACACAATTTTACAGGGATGTAACCTTGTCTGGTGTGGCAATCACTGCACAGCTCAAGTTCCTCTACATTTGGCTGCCTGTTGCATATTGGTCACCATAAAGTGTTATGCTTCTCATGTAGCTTTTACAGCAGCATATGGTATTGCAATGCCACCTCCCAGTGCTGAGCATTAGGAGCAGGGTTGGATTTTTTGAGGCTGTAGCCCAACAATGTAAATCCCAGTGCATCAGAGCCCTTCTGCTCCTAATGGCCAGCTCTTTAACTGGGATGTGTGAATTACCTTGAATACTTGTCTATGTAAGGGTCACTACAGTATGTAGGATCCCTACTGAGAAAACTCAACTTTGTCACCTGCTGTGGCGGATGTTTCACTGTTCCAGTGTTCTCTGGTAGTCTTCTGAGACCCTTTTAGCCGGTCCCTACCTGTCGTCAGAGTGCTGACTGGGATAACAGGGAGGCAACTGGGGCAGACAGGAGGAACTGATCCTGAAATGGGGAACAAGCCCAAGGGGCAGAAAAAAAAGAAAACCTATGTAGATTCTGGAAAAGGAAAAAGCTGGTACACTTGTGAGGGTGATGAATCAGGGAAGATATCCAGGCAGTTGCAGAGCTAGGCAAAAGGCAGTAATAGGAATGGCAGCAGGGAGCATGGGCGGTAAGAATAAAAGGAATAAGGACAGCGTCTTACCCAGGAGGAGGAAATGGTTGCCCGGATCCTATGTTCAATAAGAGAATTGGGAAGATGGGGTGCCATACGGGAAAAGGCTAGATCGGGGAGGGAGAAAACGCTGGTCTAGCGCGATGGCACTCTATTTCCATAAGCGCCAGCATCCCCACACTGACCATGGCGCGGCAGTGACGAAAACAGCCCTCTGATTGCTGCCGGAGCAGTCATTGTGCCATGCCAACATATGGCAATTCCTGGGGCACAGTCTTTGTCGGTTTATGGACTCCCCTGGGAATAATCTTCATTTGTGCCATACTGTTCCAGCCACTGCCCTATGTCACAGTTGCCTAATTGAAAGGCAGAAAAAAGATTCCAGAGGAATTAGTTACAAAAGTATCAAAAACATTATTAATTAATACACTATTTATTCCAAAACAAATTGAATTAAAGCATGACAATGATGGAAACAATTTGTTCTCAGAATGAAGAAACTTTAGAAGTGAAATGGAGAGCAAGATCTGTGGCAGTTAGTAGAATTAGTTGAGAGATCAGGAATAGGAGATGAAATTAAACGAGACAAAGTTTGAAAGAGCCACTTGGGATGACTGGAGTGTGATTGAAGTAAATCAGAAAAATAAGACTGTTTAGTGACAATTATCATCATAAAGGGAAATGCATAAGAGTAATTTCTAGGTGTTTTGAATTTTAGACAGCTCCTTTCTAGGCGCCAAAGGACATGTCGCATTGAGCGAAGTTGGGAGGAATGCCATGGCTATGGAGGTTTACGAGACGGGTGAAACTGTGACGAAGGTAAAGTGAATCAAGAGATACGAAAAGGGAAGAAGGTTGATTTAACAGTAATCCAAGATCCTCAGAAGCCTATTAATCTTTCAAACTCTACACTAGCCCCAGCTGCTTATAGGGAGTTGGTGAAAGTGCTTTTTAGTAGTAAGGCATTGCTAAATCTCGGCTAGTATTGTCCAAAAAGCTGCAAGATGAGGACGAGTCACTTACAGTGAAGGCATTGAATGAGTTGGCAAAGTCTGTCCTTATCAGAAGAAGCGGTGGTTGAAGCAGTTTAAGATCCATGAGCGGAAAATAAGGACACAGTGTAAATAACATTTTCCTCCACTTAAAAAAAAATGGGGCAAGAGAAAACCATGGATGATTTAAGCCTTTGAGGCCTGAAATGTGAAACGCGTTTGAACTTTTTATAGAAGCGTAGCCAGGATTGTCTAACAAGTGGGCCCTGAAGCTAATGTAGTTGGTCCCACCACAGTGATATAAACATCTGTAAATGCTCAGACAGCATTGCTGAGTGGGATTTTCAGATTTCGGGTGGGCCTTGCACGCTCAGGCCCTACCCTGTCTACACGTCTAAGCTAGAGCAAGTTGAGGGTGAGGATAATGAACACTGGCTCGAAAGTTACTTTTTTTTAATTGAAATAAGAGTGGGATTCTAATACAAGCAGGAGAAATTCTAAAGTATGGGCAATGCTGCAGTGCCTCACAAAGCGAGGCAGGGTAACTGCTGTTACCATTCAGCAGGCCCGGAGAGGGGCAGCCAAACCTTTTCCCTTCAATGCTCCCCCCCAAGTCGAAGAGACACGCAGCCTGACCTACACAATGCTGAGGAAGGGTGAAGTGTGAACAATCACTTCACCCTTCCTTCATGCAACAAGGTGCTAAGCACCTAAGGAAACCAACAGGCAGGCAGGGACCAGGTTCAAAGACCTGCCCCCCCCAGGGGGGCCAGATAGTCGGCTATCCGGCTGGGGGCTGAAACATAACAGCCTCCACTAGTACGCATAACAAAGACCCAGGGCTTCCCTGGGTCTCATAAATACAGAGCAGCATGCTCTGAGAAAACACAAACGGTTTGTGGACCCTGAACGGGGACCCAAACACACAGGAGGTGCACTGTTTACTCAGTGCCTTCCAAAACCTTTGCTTCTTTGCATCTTTGAAGTTCGATTTATTCGCAGCGTCTTTATTCCTGTGAGCATTGTACTGCTCATGAACTTTTTCACGACCGCGAGACGAACTGCAGTGTTTTGAAAAAAACAAACACAGAAGCGGAAAACAGAGCGGGGTTTTCCACTTACCAGCAGCGTGAACGAAGAAACTTCCAACAAAGCCCGGCGGTGGCAGCCTCTGCGAAAGAACGTGGCAATCTCCAAGGTAAGCCGCCTCGCCGGGCGACGAGCACACAAAAAGGAACATTGTTTCCGGACGCGAACAGATTAAACATCCGCAGGCAGCCGCTTGTGCCCGGCGTCTTTGAGCATGCGCAGCACATATCATTCAATTTTAAAGCCGCAAATGTATTTAAGTTGAAGCCGTGAGGAAACCCTGGACCGGGGACATTACTCGTATGTCCCTGCAACAGGCTACTGCTTAATTTTTGAAGCATATACAATGCACAGTTTATATTAACTACTGCCGGCATACAATGATCGGGTTCGGGTTTTTCTAGAATCCAGCCCAAAAACGGGCATGCACGATTTATCATTACAAGGGATGGGAAGTCAACTGAATAATCGTATTGAACAACATAGCATTTACCCACACGGGTAATCCCAGCAACAAAATTCCGGACATCACAATAGCACAGCGAGTAGAGCTTGCGCCTTTTGACATCCGTGCAGAACCTACTGATACAGGTTTGAATCCCGGCCGGGAAAAATCCAGCCAGTTGTTTTTAGATAAAACATCTATTTAAATACCAAACTATAAAAAACAAGCACAGGATAACCATAAGAATTTTTAGCAAGTACAAAGTTAAATTTGACATCTGTGCAGAGACTACAGACACGGGTGCAAACCCTTACAGGTCCAAAAAAACACCTTTTTTATATATTTCCCTTTCTAATCTAAACTGGCGGAACGGAAAGCATGGGTCCCAAACGAAAAACACGGGAACCCAAAACGCCAGCACAGAAACCCAAATCGCCCCACCTGCTGGCAGCCCTCGAGGCAGCATAACATTACGTTTGGCCATGGGTAAGAGAAAACATGTACAGACTACCAAGGGACGGGATCCCTGCACCGCCCAGTCAAGATGACGTCATACCTTGGGGCAAAAAGACAGAAACTGACAGACAGCCCCAGAAAAGGTAACAAAAAGCTAGCAAAATTGTAATATGTCAGAAATGCAACAGCTATTGCGGGAAATGAGGGAGAAACAAGTTCCCCAAACAGGGGAGCTGGGGCCCACAAACCACAATAGAAACTCTGGACCCATCATATTGGTGACCCCTAATACACCAACAACAGCACAAATAGCCGCAAGCACATCAGTGACACAAGTGCCAACAACGCCAGCTGCAGCTACCACAACTGTGCCAGCAGTGGCCACGGCAGACCCAACAGGTAGTCTGAAATTATGAAGCATGGCAAACCCCAGCACAGAACCTGCGGGGCCAATTGGACAAATCAATTGCATTCCAGACATTGCAAAGATCTGCAATGACCAATTGGAGGTAAAATTGAAATTCTTCCAGGCGGAGATACTAAGTAGATATAAAAGATGCCTAGCATGGAATATTGATATCACAATTGAGGAAGCAATTTGGGCAAAAGAATTCATAGAAATATTTTCACTGATAGAAGTGCAACGCTAAGGTAAGGATGCCTTCAGGGATCTCAAAAAGATTGAAGAGAAAGCCATAGCCAGAAACGCCCAAGTAGAACAAAACTGGGACAATTGGCTACAGGCCTTCGCCATCCTGGCAACAATTTATGAGGAGAAATTCCCCAATGATGGCAGAAAATTATGGGCTTACATGGATAAAATACGGGAAGTAAAAGTCGCTCAGAAAGGGAAGACCTGGCTAGCTTATGACATCAGATTTAGGAGAAGCATGTCAGAGTGGCCAGCCATTGAATGGGACGAGGTCCAAAATGATTTATATATGTTAAACACTGAGCCTCCAGCAGAAGAACAGGCGACACAGAACCCCTCCAAATATAATAAAAATACCCAAGGTGCTAGGAACAATGACGGGCACAAAAAGAGCGAACAGCCTTTTCGGAAGAACCAGCCATAAGGCCTAATACCCACAAGCAGAACAAAAACCATTCCCAAAAGCCAACATTCCATGCAGGAATTTTGGAAAGAACCAATGCACCTGGGGCAAAGAATGCTGGTACAAACACAGTTGCACAAACTGCAACGGCGACCACGCAGCAAGTAATTGCACCAGACTACCAGCCAAAAATTCAAAAGAATAGCAACAAACCTTCCCCTCCAAACCCAGACTGACACCAGGCAGAACTCCCATCAACCCAAACAATTTTAGAGAAGCACTCAGCAACTACCCAGACAGAGCAACCAGCGAGCCAATCTTACAGGGCTTTACCAGGGGCTTCAGGATCCCCTTTCAGGGTACGGGATCACAGAACATCCCATTGAACCTAAAGTCCGCCAGGGACAAACCCCCAAATAGTGGACAACAAAATCAAGAAAGAACTGCTGTTGGGCAGGATTGCTGGACCCTGGGATCGCATGCCCCTCAAAGATTACTTAATATCACCTTTAGGCCTGGTCCCTAAAGAAGAACCAGGGAAAATGAGGCTAATTCACCACCTATCATACCCCAAAGGCCAATCACTAAACGACGGCATTCCACACACGGAATCCGCAGTATCCTACACTCCATTCCAGGAGGCGGTAAGACTCATTCAGGAATGTGGTAGGTACGCCCTGATGGCCAAACTGGATATTGAATCCACATTCAGACTTTTAACTGTCCATCCAGATTCCCTACAATGGTTAGGTTTTACGTTTAATAATTAGATTCTATGTAGACAAATGTCTCCCCATGGGGTGCGCAGTATCCTACGCACTATTCAAGCAATTCAGCTCCTTTTTCCAATGGGCCTTTCAGAAAGAGACCAGGGGCCAAAGTGGTACACTACCTAGATGATTTCATGGTTATGGCTCCAGCAAAATCAGAAGGCGGCCGTGGGGCCCTGATGAAACTAGAAAGAAGGGCCGCAAAGTGGGGTATAACCCTGGCAATAGAAAAAACGACCAAACCAGCCACCAATATAGTTTTTCTAGGCATTGAGATTGATTCTGCACAAAGACTATGCAAGATCCCGAAAACAAAAATTGCAGAACTCCTGGAGAAAATACAAGCCCTGACAATAAAAGACAAGGGCACAGTTAAAGAAATCCAATCTTTAGCAGGCAGTCTTAACTTCGCTGCCAGAATAATCCCGCAAGTGAGTTATTTCCAGAAGCCTGGAACTTAAAACCAAATCTTTGACCAAACCCCACTTACACATCCGACTAGGCGCAGAGGTGGAACAAGATCTAGAAATTTGGAGGAATTTCCTCAATTTCAATGGGATCTCACTTTGGCGAACGCCTTTGAACACATGGACAAAAAGGGTCCTTTACAACGATGCAGCCGGGAGCAAGGGGTTTGGAGCCATACTAGACTCAGAATGGGTGGCAGGACACTGGCCCAACTCATGGCAACAGGCAGGGTGGACAAAAAACATCACCCTCCTAGAAATATTTCCCATCTGTCTAACATTATACATCTGGGGCAGGCAGCTAGCTAACGCGGAACTCTTGGTCTGGTGCGACAACATGGCAGTAGTAGGCTCCATAAACAGAAGGTCTACCAAATGCCCTTTATTGCTAAAAGTCTTACGAGCCATCACAGCAGTCACACTACAAGAAAACATTGTAGTCAAAGCAAAGCACATCGCCGGTACAGACAATAACATGGTGGATGCTTTATCTCACTTTCAGTGGCCAAGATTCCGGGAGCTAGCAGCGCACGCCTAAGAACAGATGACTCCAATACCAGCGGAATGCTGGAAAATAATGGGAAATCAAAAATAACGGCATCAACGCCAGCGCCGGAGAGCACAGGCCGGGATGCCCAACAAGAACCAGACACCTCAAAAACAGGTGCCAATAAAAAGAACGACATCAACGTCGGCGCCAGAGGGCCAGGATGTCCAACAGGAAGCAGGCACTTCAAAAACGGGTGCCAAACAATGCCCTAGGCTTCCTCACAGAGATGGCAGGGAAAGTACTGGCAGGCACCACCGCTGTTCAATACAGTAAGTGCTTGCAAACAGTCTTTGTCCACAGGCATAGAACACGTAGAGTTAATAACAATTAAAGACATAGAAATATTCCTAAAATGGGCGCATGAACAAGGTTTTAAGAGACGGGGGAAAAAAGACACTTAGTCGCAGTCTCATATTTTTCAAAATTACGGGGTGATTCAGACCCCACCCAAAGTGCCCTCATTAATTATGCATTAAAAGGTTGGGGCAGATTAGAGGGCCCCTGGGTAGACACCCACCGCCCCCTTGATTTCAGCAAACTGGTACATATTACAAACCAGCTGGAAGCCATATGCTGGCATCCATACGAGATCCTACTGTTCAGAACAGCCTTTTTCCTGGCATACTTCGGGGCTTTCCGTGTGAGTGAACTCATCGCGTCCAGCACCAAGGCCAGCAACGGGTTGGGCGTCATGGAAGTCGGGGTCAAAAATGAGAGCATCAGCATAGAAATCCAAAAATCAAAAACTGGGACTAAAAGAACCATCAACATTTGTGGCATCGATGAGGCACTAAACTGCCTGGTATGTATTACCAACCTCTATTATTTACAAAGACCCTAGGTTGGGGGGAGGTTCTTGATCCATAAGGATGCTTCGGCACTAAGCCGCTACCAATTCAAAGGGGTGCTGATGAAAGCAATCACAAGGGCTGGGTGGGACCCTAGCGGTTTGGGCACTCATTCTTTCAGAATATGGGCTGCCACCTCAGCATGGCAGGGAGGATTAGCCCCTCAACAACTGAAAAACATAGTGGGGCTGGAAATCAGATTGTTACAAAAGGTACATCAAACCGCAATTAATTTAGCCAGCCATCCTCACCCCCCGCCCTTTTTTATTTTCTCCCCTCCCTTCATACAGAAACACCCGGCGAAGGGAGGACCACGTTTCAATCAGCATGGATAGTCGGCCACTCTTTTATCTTCAGGACGGGTCGAAGGGCGGAGGAGACCAAAGAAAGGCCACCCTTCAGGAACACCATTGCATCATGGTGGGGTTACAGAGGCCTACGATGGGCAGAAATCCACGAAACATTAGCAGATCTAGTGGCATACACAGATCCGCCAGAATTCCTGATCATACATTTAGGGGGCAATGACCTAGTATCTTTTGGGAGGAGAAAGTTATTTGAGGACATGTGCTCCTCTCTCGCAGGCCTCTCACACAATTGGAAAGAAACAGAAATATACTTCTCGGCCATCCTACCCAGAAAGAAATGGCAAGGGGCCAAATGCTACAAATCTGTAGACATTTCCAGATGAAAAATGAACAGAGGTTTAGAAAAATTTTGCACAGCAAGAGTGCTGGGCTTCATAAAGCACCCAGCCATTACTTTGGGTGAACCCAACCGTTTTCACAAAGACTGCACCCACCTATCAATCAAGGGCATGGAACATTTCTTCCGTGAAATTACAGCAACTCTAGCTTCTAGGGGTTGTAAGTAAGAAATACTTTTGGGGGAACGTGATCAGCCGACAACCTGCCCACGTGTGGCGGCACGGGCCAGAGGGGGTAACCCCAAGTCCCGGTGCCCAAAAAGTATGTTACTTATCATGATATGTGATCATTGTTATCTGCATAACCATACCTGTACAATAAAACCTACGGCCTTTTATTGCCAACACTAACAAACAACGTCTAAGACAAATCATTCTGGGTGAGGGTATGGGATCGGCAATGTACAAGTATGCATGCATATGGGTTCAGCAGTTATGGGCAATGCTGCAGTGCCTCACAAAGCGGGGCAGAGTAACTGCTGTTACCATTCAGCAGGCCCGGAGAGGGGCAGCCAAACCTTTTCCCTTCGCTGCGCCTCCCCCCTCCACCCCCCCCTTCCAAGTCGAAAAGACGCGCAGTCTGACCTACACAATGCTGAGGAAGGGTGAAGTGTGAACAATCACTTCACCCTTCTTTCATGCAACAAGGTGCTAAGCACCTAAGGAAACCAACAGGCAGGCAGGGACCAGGTTCAAAGACTTGCCCCACCCCTAGGGGGCCAGATAGTCGGCTATCTGGCCGGGGGCTGAAACATAACAGCCCCCACTAGTACGCATAACAAAGACCCAGGGCTTCCCTGGGTCTTATAAATACAGAACCGCATGCTCTGAGAAAACAGTTTGTGGACCCTGAACGGGGGCCTAAACACACAGGAGGTGCAGTGTTTACTCAGTGCCTTCCAAAATCTTTGCTTCTTTAACACAAAACCCTCCCACCCTACAAATAAGGGAGAACAACAAAGGAAAAGAAGTGCAGGGCACTGTAGAGTGCCCACAACAATTTGTGGGACATGAGTAGGCGGACACGAGCCAGAGGGGGTAACACCAAGTCCCGGTGCCCAAAAAGTATGTTACTTATCATGATATGTGATCATTGTTATCTGCATAACCATACCTGTACAATAAAACCTACGGCCTTTTATTGCCAACACTAACAAACAACGCGTAAGACAAATCATTCTGGGTGAGGGTATGGGATCGGCAATGTACAAGTATGCATGCATGCATATGGGTTCAGCAGTTATGCATTAGATGACAGTGACTTCAGCCTTTTACCACCAGAAACTGGACATGCTGGCAGCCATGTTTCTCTACTGCGATTATACTCTCTATAGTGTGATGGTTATATGCACCATGTACGCGTTAGGAGGCGTAGTAACCATTTTGTGAGAGGGAGAAAGTGTATGTACATTCTCCAGCATTGGATCTTTCATGGATTCACATGCTTTGAATATTCCCCGTCGTCAGGCTGGGAATCCCCGGTACATTATATAGACCCTTTCCCGTAGGAAAACTTTTTCGACGCTTATGCGTCCTATCCACCTCGTTTTGTATCATGCGTGCCCGTGCCGTCAGGACGTCATGATATAAATACAGGCCCCGCCCCCGCGCTCCCTCAGATTTCAACCGTCTTTCAAAGCAGTGGGATCTTCGTGTTACTACTAGTGATAACTAGATTGTTTTTTTGTCTGTTTCGCGTAAGCGAAGTTCAAATCTGGAGAATTATGTCTGGAAAGGCGTTATTTCGTCCATGTGCAACCTGTGGCCTCAAAAAGGTTTATGAAGGAGACGGCCACATGGACTGTATCTACTGTCTCCACCCGCACCACGCGGCGGATACATGTGAGATATGCCAGGGTTTCTCCCAAAAAACCCTTAAGGACCGTAAAAGAAGGCTGGTCGACTGGCTTAATGACGGAGCGGGTGCCTACCCGGCTTCGGAAGTTGGCTCCACGGCCTCCAGGAGCAAGTCGGAGCCTCCATCGAAGAAGGTGCGGCCAGCAGAAATTCGCCCTGAGGACAAGCATAAGGGGAAACATGCTGGATCCTCCTCATCTCATAAAAAGCCCTCCTCCTCCTCATCATCTAAGACGGAGAGGCTGGCGCTGTCTAAATCCTCCTCAGGGGACCGTCCCAGGTCTTCCGTGAGTCGAGAAGCTTCAGCCGGGAAGTCGGCATCAAAATCGACAACGAAGTCTAAAGGCTCGACGACGACGACTTCCTCGTCGACCTCGGTGTCGTTGACGATGCCTATTACCGTTCAAGCAGCAGCGGTTGGGATTCCTTCGTCGACGGAAACTCAGTCTATGGCTTGGCTGCCTGAGGTCTATGACCCGATCCCCCCTGAGGTCTTACTGCAGCCAGACACGGCCTGCTCGGCGGAAGGGGAAGGTGACATGGTTCTGCAGCCATTGGATTTAGGCTTACGGCCTTCCACGTCGACGACGACGGCGACGAGTGCGAGCGGGGGTATGGTACCTATATCATCCACGTTGCTGAACCCCCAGACAGTTTTGTCTCTGGATGTGCTTAATACTCTTCAGAAGCTACTACAGCGGCTGGATACCCAGTTCCCTCAACCTGGGACGTCATCGTCACTTCTGTCTGTACCTTCCGTCGACGAGCAAACTTGTACGGCTCGCTCGTCGACGAATCACCCATCGGCTCCCCAGGCGGTAAAAGATCGTCCTCGAGCTCAGGAGGAGGGTGAGTTGTCGGAGTCCGACTCTATACATGATGACTCTGGGTCAGACATCTCCCTGTCACCGTCGAGGGACCCGACATGGAATTCGGATGTAGAATTGGAGTCTACGAGGAGCCAGACACAGCCATCTCCCCCTGATGATGTGGGAGCCTTCCATGCAATGATGGGGAAAGCGTGTTCCGAATTCGGCTTGATTCCTGAGGAGCAGAGGAAAGACTGTTTCCTTTTTGACCATATGGGTCAAAGGAGAAAATCGGTATTTGCCATCCCAATCCTTGACCACGTGTGGCAAGAAGGTCTCAAAACGATGCGCCATCCGTTCTCGGAACCAGCCATAAAGGGACGGATCGAGAAAAAGTTTAAAGCTCCTGAGTCCACTCCAAAATGTCTAACATCACAGCCTTTGTCTGACTCGGTGGTGTCGGCGGCAGCAGCTAGGAAGGCCAGGGTCCAGCAGAAATGTTCAACGCCACCGGAAAGCGAGGCTAGGAGGCAGGACGCATTTGGAAAGAAGGTGCTCTCGGTCGGAGCGACGACAGTAAGAGCAGCCAATTCCTTAGCGATCGTGTCACGATATGATAGGGAAATGTGGCACAAATTAGCCCCTATCCTAGAACACCTGCCAGACGAACACCGAAAAGCAGCTATGTTACTGGCGCGGGACGGCGAGGAGGCCTCGAACCACGCTATTAATATCGCAGTGGACCTAGCAGAGTCTGGTTTCAAACAAATCAACCATGGAGTAGTGCTTCGTCGACAAGCGTGGCTCAAATGTACTACTTTCCGTCCTGAAGTACAGTACAAAGTCCTGGACATGCCATGCGAAGGGGAGCACCTGTTTGGCGAAAAAGTTGATGAAGCGCTGAAAGGGATGAAAGAAGACACGGATACTGCTAGGTCCCTCGGCGCCCTTCAAACGGGTAGAAATTTTCGCTCTTTTCGCCCTTTCAGAGGTGCTTCTGGAAACTCCCGCTTTGGAGCCTCGAGGGACCGTGGATTTAACAGGCCCTCGTACTCTTCACAAGGGTTCAGACGAGCGTCCCAGTCGGCACGTGGAAGCAGGGACTATCAAGCCTCCAGGCGGCGAGGCTCAGGTCCGTCGTCAACGAAGAACAAGCAAACCAGCAACCAATGACGGCCTTCGGAACGTCCTGGGGGGTCGAGTCTCTCATCACTTCGACCGATGGAAATGCATCACCAAAGATCGATGGGTCCTAGACACGATTCGCATGGGTCATGCGCTGCAATTCAAAGACAAGCCTCCGCGTCTTCCTCCTTTATTCTCGACACAGCCCCACCTCCAAATCCTACGACAAGAGGCGGAGCTTATGTTGCGAAAAGGGGCGGTAGAGAGAGTTCCTGTGGCACAGGAAGGCCAAGGAGTTTATTCCAGGTTCTTTGTTGTCAAAAAGCCAAACGGCAAATGGAGGCCCATTCTCGACCTGAGGGTACTCAACAAGTGGCTAAAGAGCCAAAAATTCAAAATGCTAAAACTCCAAGAGGTTATCAGATCGGTGCAACCCATGGACTATCTCTCTTCACTAGACCTTCAGGATGCTTATTTTCACATCCCAATACGCCCACGACACAGGAGATATTTAAGATTCGTCGTCGGGAGAAAGCATTTTCAGTTCAAGGTCCTCCCGTTCGGGCTCAAGTCCTCCCCCAGGACGTTCACCAAGTGCTTGGCCCCTATAGCGGCCCATTTAAGGAAGGATGGTCATCATGTCTATCCATATCTAGACGACTGGCTAATCAGAGGGTCATCCAAGGAACAAACACGAGACAGTCTACGAGCCACAATGTCCATCTTACAGGAACTGGGCTTCGCAATAAACTTCAACAAGTCCTCAGTAGAGCCTTCGAGGACCTTGGTCTTTCTAGGAGCGGAGTTTCATACACACACAAGCCTGGTGAAACCATCCAGCGAAAGAATTCAGAAACTTCAAAACAAGGCGTCGGAATGGAGAGGCGGTACCAAGGTCTCTGTGCGCAAGTACATGTCCCTGCTAGGGACCATGTCGTCCTGCATTCCGTTAATAAACAACTGCCGTCTGTTTATGAGGCCTTGCCAGGAATTTCTAGCGGACCGTTGGGCGCAGAGCAGAGGTCGCTGGTCCGACAGACTGGTCGTCGACGAACAACTAGTTCAAGCACTCGGCTGGTGGAAAGTGTCTACTCACCTAACGAGAGGGATGCCTCTACTGGAACCAGAGTTCCAAAAGACGGTGGTGACGGATGCATCGCTGAGCGGATGGGGAGCTCATCTGGATATGTTACAGGTACAAGGCCAGTGGTCTTTGCAGGAGTCCTCCCTGCATATCAACCTGCTAGAACTGAGAGCAGTGCGATGGGCTCTGAAGTCTTTTCTTCCGCAACTGAGGGACTCGGTGGTGCGTGTCATGACGGACAACACCACTACGATGTTCTACTTGAGGAAACAAGGAGGGACACGTTCCAGGTCCCTATCGACAGAGGCACAGAAAATCTGGCATTGGGCCCTTCAACACAACATACAAATCTTAGCATTTCACCTACCAGGAGTGAAAAACGTGGAAGCCGATGCCCTCAGCAGAGAAATGAACGAAGTTCACGAATGGGTGCTGAACGACCAACAACTTCAACAAGTATTCAAGGAATGGGGACACCCTTCCATAGACCTGTTTGCAACGAAGAACAACAAGAAATGCCATCAGTACGCAAGCAGATGGCCTCAGCAGGGCTCACTGGGGGATGCGTTCTCATTCCCATGGACGAACAAATTCCTGTACGCATTTCCTCCTTTTCCCCTTGTCAGGAGGACGTTGCAATGGATCCTCAGGTACCCATGTCGGGTAATTCTGGTGGCCCCATACTGGGCCAGACAAGTGTGGTTTTCAGACCTACTACACTTAGCGGCGGCGGAACCGATGAGATTCCAGAAGACCCCCGACCTTCTGTCTCGACAGGAGGGTGTCGTTTGGCATCACGACCCGGACAGCCTCAAGTTGACGGCCTGGCTCCTGACTTCGCCGAATTTGGTCGGCTAACGATTCCGGAGGACTGTCGACGTATCCTGCAAGCGGCAAGAGCACCTTCCACAAACGCCTCATACGCGTACAAATGGAAAAGGTTCTGTCAATGGTGTGAGGATCAACCAGGTTTGGCCCCGCAATCGATTAGGCCGGAACAGCTCCTTCCATACTTGCTGTTATTAGCTCAAATGGGCCTGTCGGTGTCGTCAATAAAAGTACACCTAGCAGCCATTTCCAGGTTTACTCGTCGACGGCACTCGGCACCATTGTTCAGCGACCGCCTGATTGAGCACTTCCTTAAAGGCCTCTTTCGGAGTTTCCCTCCAGAGAAGAAATTTCCACCGGAGTGGAGCCTCAATCTGATCTTAACGTCTCTTATGAAACCTCCGTTTGAGCCAATGTCATCATCGTCTCTGAAGTTTCTGTCGTGGAAATTGGCCTTCCTGGTGGCCATCACTTCAGCCCGACGTATCTCAGAAGTTCAGGCTCTAATGGTGGACCCACCATACTTACGATTTTTCAAGACCAAGGTAGTCCTAGCCACTAACCCACAGTTCATACCAAAAGCTCCTTCGGTGTTTCATAAACACTCTTCTATCGTGTTGCCTACGTTTTTTCCGGAGCCATGCTCGGGAGCGGAGCGCATGCTACACACATTGGATGTAAAAAGGGCTCTCAAGTTTTATCTTCATCGTACGCAACCGTTCAGAGAAACGAGACAGCTGTTTGTGGCCTATGGGTTGGGTGCTAGAGGAAAAGCCATTTCAAAGCAAGGACTTTCAAGATGGGTGTCATCTACCATCTCGTACTGCCATTCCAAGGCAGGGAAGCCTCTTCTACGACGGCCAAGAGCTCATTCAACTAGAGCAGCGGCATCGTCGACGGCACTGTGGGCCGGAGTCCCTCTAGGGGACATCTGCATGGCGGCTACCTGGGCGACTACACACACCTTTACCCGCCATTACTGCCTGTCGCAGCAACATGCCGAAGACACCCGGATGGGACAGGCGGTGCTTCGACACCTATTCCAGTAAGGTAAGCCCCGGCTGCGGGGTGGCATCCTGTGGAATTTATGACTGTATGTGGTCCGTTTTTTCCCTATGTAAACTATTACTGATGTATACATAATCTTAGGGAACGGCCTTTTGCGAAGAATGTATAGGGGTTTGCATGCACACCTCCTCTTGGGGGTAGTACTGCTATGTAATCTATTCAAAGCATGTGAATCCATGAAAGATCCAATGCTGGAGAAGGGAATAGTTTCTTACCTGTAACTCCATTTCTCCAGCATTGGTATCTTTCATGGATTCACATGCGCCCACCTGCCTCCCCTGATCATGCAAACCGGTTCCCCCACTACTTTGGGGGCCGAAATCTGAGGGAGCGCGGGGGCGGGGCCTGTATTTATATCATGACGTCCTGACGGCACGGGCACGCATGATACAAAACGAGGTGGATAGGACGCATAAGCGTCGAAAAAGTTTTCCTACGGGAAAGGGTCTATATAATGTACCGGGGATTCCCAGCCTGACGACGGGGAATATTCAAAGCATGTGAATCCATGAAAGATACCAATGCTGGAGAAATGGAGTTACAGGTAAGAAACTATTCCCTTCTGGCGCAAAATGTGTGCTCCTGTTGGTTAACTGTGGAACTGTAAAGTTGGAAGTCTGAATTGGTTTCGAAAGGAAAAAAACACTCGCGGTGGAATCCAGGGTTCATTTGCTATAAATGAAAGTAGTGCATCGGTGTCTGTCACCACGTCGCTGAATTGTGTAATTTTAGGAATGCTTGATCAATGTCCATTAATAGGGTATAATGAGCGTGTGCGCCTCTTGCCGAGACAGTTGGATTGTATGGCTTTCCGTTTATTTTTCCAACCTCCCATTGTTTTTGTAGATGCTCGTGTTGGCCGCAGGAGGGTGCAGTGCCCCCTGGAGACCAGTGCTTTTCTTTTCTCAACACGTTGCTCTGGTCCGAGGCGGGCACAGGGCACCTACAATGCGCAACCACCCTGCTGTGGGCTTTCATGGTCATTAACGGGGGTTGGGCACAGTCGTGGAATCTGCATTGTAATGTGGGACCATTCAAACTAGTCTCGCCACAAGACCCATCACACGAGTTATTGTTTACTTCTGTGTAGCACTTAAGAGATGTTTTTTCTGCGGAGCGTCCAACGTCTAGTTAAAAAAAAAAAAAGTTAATTAGGCAAAATGTTTGAAATTCGGATCCACATTTTTAACCTTTTAAACTTGCATTTAGAAGCCACACGTTGCAAAACATACAGTGCTACCTAAAGACAAACTTAAAGTTCCATGTTTGCAAATGGTATGTAAATGTCGTGATCTCTGTTACAATTGTGTAATGTGAAAAACAAATAAGAACATTGCCGGTGGTTGGCCTCTGGGTCCAGTTGATGGCTTGGAATGTGCGGACATCAACTGCACGGCTATTTGCAAAACCCTGGTTGGTTCCGGTTTGGGACGTGTTTTAACAGTTTCTTGGTTCCAGCTTTTATTTTTAACCAGTCGATTTGCCCCTGTGTTCCAATAGTTTGCTCCGCAAAAAAAAGTGCTCTGATTCTGACCGGGTGACAATGCTCCAACAAGGAAATGTTTTTCAGGTATGGACTTATAATTGGAATGTGTTGGGCTACTCGATGGAGGGTTTATGTAAAGTTGCAAGAGGAAACGAGGCCTTTACACTCGAGTCCTTTTGGTTTGCTACGCCACGGGGACATGAGGTCATGGGCGGGCGGCAGTTATGGCCTGGGGCCTGGCTACCCGAATGTTGCTTCATTCGTGTGGCAGGAAACGTGTTAGTCGCTTACAAAACCGGCACACGCACACAACACATACAAAAAAAAAACACGTGTAGTGTTTTTTTTTATTTTTAAGAAGCCATGGCACACAACGTATATTTACAGTAACTTTTTTTTAACATGGGCAGCATTTTTTGTGCATGCCCGCTGCCCTCATGGTAAAGTTTTCTGTACACGACTTAAAGCGCGAATCTGCGGTGGTCATGGCGGTGCTCTTCAGTGGTGAAACAGCCCCAGGAGCCCCTTCTGGATCGCGAATTATTCCAAAAATGTGGTCCTTGCTCTCCAGCAGTCTTTTGCCATCGCCGGGGGAGCAGGCGTGGGTGACGCAGGTTCCCCTCCCCCGCGCCCTCCACCCTAGGCTTGGCTCACCTGCCCTCGGGCTGCTGTTGTGCACACGGCCCAGCCTGTCCTCAAAGAGCCTCCCAGTCTGACTCTGCATCGGACTGTCGCTGCACATTGTAATTCGACAGCGCCCTTTCCCCAAGGTGTCTTCTGGGATTCATTCTCTTTAACATCATTCAGTCTACGTTTTTCATCTTAAGATCCTTGATGTTTCTGTTAATTCAGCGCTTTTAAAGCATGCATTAGTTAACCTCTCTTTTTTCCCTATACCCAAGTATACCTCAATCCAGGTTGCTTCCTGGCACCGTGCCAATTGTTTATCGGTTTTGATGTTGCTCTTTCTATTCTATCGGGTCATGTGCATCTCAGATTTCCCTTTAGTCTAAGACGACACCCGCAACCCTGCCACACAGCCCTGTATTACTTTTGTTTTCCTCATTTCTCCCATAACCTTTGCTTCTGCGGCCTCTTGCTCCGCTTAGTTTGTGTTGAGGATGCTTCCCCTTGCACCTTGGGCTTGCTGGGTAGAATTGTCGTGGCTTCCGGACACACGTCGTCCCCGTTTCACCTGCGTAGCATGCATTCGCCTAGTGTGATCTATTCGCACATGCCCTTATATCATGCAGCTGGCCTGGTCTCCCACTTCTCCCCGGCAGTGGCTATAGTCTTTGCCCCCAACCTCTTTCCCTGAGCTATGAGCCCATTATGCTTCAACTGTACTTGTTTTCTCTCTTCCCCCATCAGTGCGTGGCTTTGCTCTCCTCTTCCCGCCTTCTCCCCCCTTCCCTGACTGACAGTCTGGCGATGCCTGCCCTACGCTCTCCGCCTTGCTTCCCCTCCGGCCTTCACCTGTGCCTGAGTGCGGGGGAGGCGCCTTCCCTTGGGCGCACACATGACCGCACAGGCTCAGCCCCTGCCCGCGGGCGCAGATGATGCGGGCAAGGCTGGCGGTGCTGAGCAGCCATAGAGCCAGGGAGCCCACCTCAGCCCAAGCCACGCAGGTGTGCGCCCTCAGAGGACATGGTAAGTGCCGCTGCGGCGCCCCCCGACGAGTTCTTGTTTACCTCTCATGCCCCTCACCCAAGGGTACCTGCGCGGAGTGGTGACGCCCGGCTGACAATGGGCGTGCGGCCCCTTTAAGGGGCGGCTGTGCCTCCCGGTAGCTGAAGGTCATTAAAACACAAAAGCGCTCGGCGCCGCGGTCCAATATAGCGCATGCGCCCTGGCCCGAGGACTGGGCGCACATAAGGAGAGGAAGGCAATATGGCGAGGATGCCTGGCAGCGGGGACTGCGGCGGCACCGTTCCGGCGGCTGCGGGGGGCGCAGTAGGAGGGGAGCCTGGCCCGGACGACCAGCACCCCCGCCTCCTTCTGCTCCCACAGCCCGGCAGTGCAGGGGAGGAGGAGGAGGAAGAAGAAGAGGAGGAGGAAGAGGAGGACGACGACGACATCCAAGAGGTGCGAATACCGGGCGACGAAGAAGATGAGAATGATGACGACGTCGAGGAGCTGCTGGATGAAGAGGACTACGATGAGCTGGACAGCGGCCGGGAGCCTGGGATCCTGGAAGAGGAGGATGGGGTGGCCCTGGGATGGGAGGAGGGCATCCTGCAGCCGGGCGGGCAGCTGGCCCCCGTGCACAGGCTGCTCATGGCAGACGGCACCGAGCAGGAGGGCGACGCCGACCTTGTGGCGCAGGAAGCGGGACTGCCGCCCTCCTCCTCCGCGGCCGCCGCGGCTCTGGAGGCGGACGAGCTGCTGCTGCTGCATCAGCTGCAGCAGCACCAGCCCCCGCGGCCGCCGGAGCGCGCGCGGCTGAGCGAGAACACGCGACTGGCCACTCGCTACGCGGTGCGCATCTTCCGCGAGTACCTGAGCGAGAAGGCGCAGAGCCCGGACTTTGAGCGCATGGACAAGGCGGCGCTATGCCGCGTACTGCGCTCCTTCTACGCCGAGGCGCGCTCCAAGAGCGGCCAACTCTACAGCAAGAGCTCGCTCATCAGCATCCGCTCGTCGCTCAATCGCTACCTCAACGAGCCCCCCTTCAGCCGCACCTTGGACCTGACCAAGGACCCAGAACTACGTGCGGCCAACCTGACCCTTGCCGCTGTCATCAGGCGCTTGGAGGAGCAGGGCGCCGGGCCCGTGGTCCAAAAGCAAGCTATTACACGTTCGGACCTGCGTCGACTCTACACCTCTAGTGTATTTAGCATCCAGAGTCCCTTCGGACTGCTCAATAAAGTTTGGTTTGAGGCCTGCATGTATTTCTGCACAAGGGGGCGTGAGAACCAGCGTGAACTGCAGGAGGGCTCCTTTGGCCTGGCTATGGACGAAGATGGGCGCAAGTTTGTTTACTTCAAGGCACTTGGGCCCTACCACAAGTCGCGCTCCTCCTCGTGGAGCAAGAAGCGGGTCGAGGGTGGTGGGACAGGGGCAGTATTGGGTAACCCTAGCTGCGACGAGGAGAACTTACCACGCATGTACGAGACTGGCACTGAATTTTGCCCATATGCCAGCTTTGTCAAGTACTTGTCTAAGCGGAACCCTCTCTGCCGGGCCTTTTTCCAGAGGCCCCGCGACCACTGCAGCGAGAGTGATGTCACCTGGTACGAAAACAAGGCTATTGGCAAGAACTTACTGGGCACCCGGATGCAGATGCTCTCCAAGGCAGCAAAGCTCTCCAAGACCTACACTAACCACTGCATCGGTGCCGTTTCAGTCGCCACGCTCAACAGCATTGCTGGCATCGGGACCCGCCTTGGGCCTCCCTACCTGATAGATGTGGCAACTGCAGCCCTCAATGGCACCCACTACCAGCACCGACCCCTGCAAGGTAGCAATGCTCCCTACATCCTGCCTAAACCCAGTGGGGGACTAGACACCAAGCCAGAGGTGCCGATAGCAGTTAAGCGCACCATGTATGATCCAGTGCAGGTCTATTGTGGGGATCCTGGGCCCCCTTCGCCTAAGAGACTCTGCCTCCGTCCCCCTCCCCAGGACAGTACTGACTGCCTGCTGGTTCTCTCGGTCAAGGGCGAAAATCAACAGCTACCAATGCTTCCTATCCCATCCCCTGCCGCCCCCAATGTTGCTTCCCAAACTAACGGACATGCTGTGCACACACCGCCTTCTTTAGTGCCCTCTCCAGCTGTCATCTCTCCCACACAGGTAATATTTCTTTGTGCCAGTTTTCATAGGTTGTAATTTGCTGCTACTCGTTAGAGTACTCGAAAATCAAGCTTTGTAATACAAAACAACGTAATGGGCATTCGTACTGTGCCCAGCACAGGGGCCTCTTGGTGCTAAGGCGTGTCCGAGGGGATATTGTGTTTTTGTACCCACTCCTAGGTTGCCAGACCTTGGAATGTTGTGGGAAGATGAGGGCTGTGGGTTGAGAAGGAGTTGAAGTTATGAACGATTATAACATCCGTGCAGGTACTGTGCGTACGTTTTTTTTTTTAAATTGCACACGTTTCTTCCGCTGTAATATGATTCTAAAAGCTTGTGCATTGTACCATGCTATTTTAGTTTGCTGCACTAAAAGCTATTAAGCATTGGGCTTAAAGCAGTGACCTGTAGTACCCCCATTTTCTGGTTTTAATTGATTCCAGATCTCCTTCATTTTCATGCTTTAACGTGTAAATAATTCATTTTCATGCGTACAAGAAGTGTCAAATACTACTATCCACATTTCTTCATGTGTATACCACCTTCTGCGAATTAGGTCTGTCACACTTGTCTGTAGGTCTCAGACAAGTGTGCATCCAGTTCATAAGACCCAGACTAACTTCGTGCCTGGAGAAACAGATATGCAAGTTATTTCAGAGCAGTGTTTTCACGACTTGTGGAGTCCCGAGGCAGTGCAGACACACAGCACAAGTGGTAAGAGCTTTTTGTGTTACTTTTTAATTCCCTTCGGACATATTCATGAACACACATAAAGGCAATATGCGTTAACGCAGCGAAAACAAATTGCTTGATGTAACT
This sequence comes from Ambystoma mexicanum, assembly GCF_040938575.1. Lineage (NCBI taxonomy): Eukaryota > Metazoa > Chordata > Amphibia > Caudata > Ambystomatidae > Ambystoma > Ambystoma mexicanum. The sequence goes on along the minus strand of NC_090933.1, from coordinate 447,726,375 downwards.
TCACCACATTCACCTTCTTTGCTTTTTGATTTTAACTTGGCAATGCATCTTTAACTCATTGTTTGCACAGCATCCATAATCTTCACGGTCATCCTCAATTTGCGGTCCACAAATGGTGCCGGGACTGAATAGGTATCGAAGCCCAGATAGTCTTGTTTTCTCAGACGTGGAAGTGCTAGGAGTTCCTTTGAGTAAAATATCTGTGAATGGGGTGCATCCTGTCAGCATTCCAGGAACTACTAAACGGTTCAAATGCCATGTGCCATTCCACATTTTGCAAAAGGCTGAATTAACCGCTTCATCTCGCTGATTTGTGCTGTAAGCCTGGAAGGTAATCAATTGGATTGCATGGTGTCCTGGCGCATAGCACATGCATTTGCATGTCAACATTCCAAATAACTTTGACTTGTGTGAGGAGAGCTGCCATGAACATTTCAGCTTGACCTGGGGTATGATGCAGGCCCAAAGTTTTCCAGCTGCTGTGCAAAGAGCTGGTTGCAAGATGATGATCGCGGTAAGTCTGCGTTTAGGGAGTGGAAGAACGTGAATTGGATTGCTTGTGGGCGGGCCACTTGCCGAGTTTGAGTAACACTTCTTCACCTGCTTGTAAACCCTTGGATTTGAGGACAGATTGTGTTAACTTCTATGCTGTGCCATTACGTTTGGAAACCAGTACTAGGAGCATAGTGCGACACAGCGTATTTGTGGAATATACGGGTGTGTACTCTGATCGCAGGTATTGTGTGTGGGTAAATTGCACATGAGCTGTAGACCTTCATCGTGGTGAAAGGCATGATATTAGTTGTAGCTTGTTCAGGTGAGGCAGTTATGCAATCTGCATTCACGGATGGCATGCTCGCTCCTGCCTTGGCATGTGCTCACGCTGGATTAAAAAAAAAAGCGCAGTGGCACATACTTGGTGCTGTAGATGTGCTGCTTTTTTTTGTAAATGTCCGGACAAGTGCAGTCTGAGCCACACACGGGCTGTATATTGTATCACGCTTTGTGCGGAAAGTTATCTCCACTTTGTCGGACTTCTGAAAGGACAGCCCTTCTTGCCCCGTTCAGAGGGCATGTGCAGTATTGTTAGAAGTTGTGGCTGAGCAGGATCTTCAACTTGTTTGACCCAGAAAGTAGGATTACGTAAAATGCCTTTAGGCCATCGTAGATGGCACAGTTTTGAAAACAAACGCCGCTTTGTGTGTTCTGTGGAATTCGTATGCATACATTTTAGCGAGTCGAGCCGACTGTGTCTGTGTGTGAGAGTGGCGGGGGAGGTTGTCATGAGTGGACTGCGGGGGTACTAGCGTCCACTTCCTGGTTTGTGTAGCAAACGTATTTGATATTTCGGTTCTTTTTCTTAAGCCTTTTTTGTTCAGATTGCACAGGAGCACGTGGTGGTTCAGATTTAGATGCTGAACCGAACACTTTCATACCGTAATGGTGTGTTTGATGATCCTTAATGGTTATTCCTAAATGTTGGTTTTAGAGTGGCCTTTTTTTCACTGTGAAAGGCTTTTCAAACTAGGCATGTCTTTTTAATGGGTGGTCTTTCTAAGAACCATCAATCGACGTGCCTTCGAGGCTGCATCCTCCCAGTGGCTCTGGGCCGGCCAGCCTTCACAAGTAGAGACATTTCTACGTGCCTTCGGAATTGCAGGTTGTCCTCAGTGGCACCATATTTTTGAAGTGCTTTTTGTTAGCCGTGGGCTGTACTGTGAAGTGCTACCCACTCTCTGTTCATATTATGGATCAAATTCTTGCAAAGCTTGTTTGGGAACTGGGGAACCGAGTGGGCTGGGCCTGTATGTCTGCCTCCTTCCCCAGGGACACCCCCTCTATTGATCAAGTCCACAGTCTGTGTGCCCAGGACACAATTAAGATTCCAAGCGGGTTAGAGTGGCGATGCTAATATGAAGTGAGATTTCATCATGTAAACTCATTGAAGCAGTTAACGCCAGTAACCACAAAAGTGTGCAGTTAATAAAGAGCACATTTCAAGTGTAGCCTGGATGAAAGTGTTTTCTGCCATGCGTACATGATTTCATAGTTACACCTAGGTCTTTCTGTGTCTTGGTACCTTTTCTACTTGACTGCCCCTTCAGGATTTCACTTCTACTTACTTTTCCTCCCACCACCCCATTTCCTGCATTGTTTTTCCTCTACACCCTCTAACCTACTCTGTCTTTTCCTTCTCTTCTGCACATTGAAGTTGTCTTTAGATGGCCAAGTTGTTATTCAAGAAATGTATGTAACTGGGGGCCAGTGGCCTTGTTTTCTTGGTACACTATTGCTCTGTTCCTTGGTCTCCACCTCACTACCATGACCCTGCTTCCTTTTAGTGCCGTTCATCGCTTTCTCTTCCAGCAGCTTCATTTCACTACCCAACTCCACTGTGTCTTATTCCGTAATATTGCCTTCATCAAAAGAACTCTTAAAATGTTGCTCTTCCCCTCAGACCTGTCCTAGAGACTGGAGTCTGTCAGAACAAGCAGATGTCAATTGCTCCGGATGAATACAACCTGGTATTCTAACCCACCTCTTTTCTGTGCCCCTCCTGTTCAGTCTCCAAATACCCACGTAAATGGCTCCTCACTATGCATTATAGCCCATGACTTCTTCCACTAGCTATACGTTTGACAAAAAAAATATACGTCAGTCTTTTTAACCTGCTCACAGAAAACCGGGCCTGTGTGTGAAGTCCTTCCTCAGCAAGCCTGCAGTGCTACGGGAACAGAGCAATGGCACATGGTCATTATTTGAATGCCATCTATGATTAATGTGATCTTGTAGTTTTCTTCAGCGTGACCATGTTTTTGCCGTTTATTACACTAGTCACTTTGTATTGCCATCCCAAAGCTTGGTCTTGGTTTAGTAGAAACAATGATTGCTTCACCGTTCTCTTCTTGACTCTACGCCTATTGGAACTGAGAAAAGAAGTCCAGCGATCTTTCTGTACTTGCAGACGTGAAGCGAAGGATGGATCGAATTGTCAGCAATGAAGAGTTTCAAAAGTTTCGACATTGTTGATCTTGAGTATTGGACGGCATGTCTCCCTCAAAAAATGAAGTGGTCACTTCCGCGTAGCTTCAAGAGTGTCCAGTTGCATTGGTGCATGTGATTTCCTGCACAGACAAATAACACATATGGGAGGAGAAAACTGGCATTCTCGAAACCACCACAAGTCCCAATTTATTTCACACAAACATTTGGTCGTATCTTTTTCCCCCCGTAACTTTGTATCCGCCACGTTTCAAAATGTGACAATTTTGGTAATTGACATTACCTTTTTATTTCTTAAAGAAAAAGTTCACTGCCTTTTTCTATGTATTAAAGAAAAGCTTCACTACTGTAGAATCTGACTATACAGTAGAATTTGCACTGATGAGCATTAATGCTATTGATGTACGTAAGCTAAAATGCCCCTTTTTTGCTTTTTAAGTGTTGCATGAAAAAATATACACGCCCGTGTGTTTTCATACACGATTCATGCTCATAAACGATTCCTGCTGATAAATAATTTTAAAATAATGCATAAGGAGGTGGGAACTGTTGAGATATATGTGGGCAGTTTGATTGGCAGCAGTGTATTGATCAAACACTTGTCACAATCGGAACAATTTTAATTTTTTCAAAATTCTGCGCAGTGCTTAACTTCTAAACCCGAATGGACGCATTGAAGGAGTTGCTCAACTTCAATAAGGGGCGACCAGCAGGGCTGTAGTTTCAACGTTCTGGTAAACTGTCACTCCAGTGTTAACTCAAATCATTGTGAAGCGTGGCTTTGTGGACCAGGTCCTGGACATGGACAAGCAGGAATGTGGGTGTTCATTTTTTTTTATAGCACATACCTGCCGTAAGAGCAACAGAATAGTGTACAGATGACAGAGCAAAACATTGGCAGCAAGAAGTAAACATCAGAGCACAATATACAGATGGGTGTGTGCACAAGATCGCCGGACTCAAGGTTAGACCAAGATTTTGTTGAAACAGCTGCCCCTTCAGTTCTTCTCTATACTGAAGACTACTTGGAGCAGTCCGGATTGCCACAGTATTCAGTGTCCGAGGACTGGAGTGTTGCATGAGGACAGTTTCCTAGTTTTCTCCTTTGTAGGCTACTCTAGTTTTCAGTGTGGCGATGGCATTTTCAGCTGGCATTGTGCCGCCCAGTGTTTGTTTGGCCATCTGGTAAGCCGATAAAGGAGAGGCGGTAGCCATGTAGGTGAGGCACGTGGTTTTGAACCCGATCTTAGCTACGATGGGAGTCTGGGTAATTCACACAGTCTAATGTCCTAGAGCGGTGATCTGCAGCATGGCAGGTAGCTCTGAGTGGGGTAAGGCTGTGACAAATTTACTTGAGCCCTGCATGAGTACAAGGATGAGCAGAGGCTAAAGTGGCCTACACGGCTCTCGTTTCTACAGCCCAAGAGCCAACGTAATCCTAAATGTAAAACTGGTACAGTGAAGAGATATACCTCTCTTGCTTTTTATAGTAACTTGGGCCAAGGGCAATATCGCGGGATCTGAAAGTGGCTCACAATGTGTCACTTATTCCCAAGGGGGTGCCCCCCTATGAGGCTAGCAAGGTGAGCCTGCTATGCAATAACCTCCCTAGTACTAGAGGAACTTGGGAGCACACCGGGAGAGACTCCCCCTTTGGGGACAAGGTCTCCCTTCCCAGTTGAAACTCCCTAGAGGACCTTGCAAAATAACACCTTTAAAGCTTTCTGAGATGAGAACTATGACGAAAAGGTCAATGTGTTATTGCAGTCACCAAATGGAAAACCTCCTTTTAAACTCCCATTCCACTGGGATGAAGAAGAGGATTTATGGAGGAGAGGAAAATCCACCAGAGAAAAAGGAACAACGTTTTGTGCAGGGAATCGCCATGGCTACATCAACCGAAAAAAGGGAAGAGCTTGGAGAAATCACAGAAGAACCTGTGGGTTTCAAAAGGAGACAAACACTGACTTCAAAGTGAAACAGAGACAAGACGAGTGAATAAGAATCTTTGTTGGACTGCTCATACTCGTCTTAGTCCAGAAGGAAGTTTGTACAGACAGTACAATGAGCTGTGAAAGAGGAATATTCTGGGAACGACGAAGTTATAATTCATACTAGGAAGGCCTAAGTGAAGGAAAATAACTGGTTATAAGCAGGAATCCTAGAGCACGCTGGGATTGGGAAAACTATATCCAAATAAAGAGCAGAAAGAAATCAAAGACTAAACTATTCAGGAACATAGGTTATAGCCCAGAAGGAAATTAGAGTTCTAGGATTTTTACCAGGGGAAAAGAAAAGGACCAACCCTTCTAGAAGAGAACAAGAGCAGACTTTGCAATCCGGAACAATAATAGATCAACTGTCGGAACTCATACAAATAATCACTAATCTGAAAAGTGGCTGAAGGATAAGTCAACACAGCGCAGGAGAAGCACTCCTGCTTTCGAGTTGATTGAATAAATGGTAGGGTCAGATAGGTTAGAGTTGGACATTGGGCAGTTCAATTTCAAGATATTCACGGAGGACTGACTAGCACCATAGCTAATTTCATTAGGTAGGGATGCCTTGTAGAATAAGGAAAGACGGGCTTTCTTCTTTTTTTTGCCTTAATAAAGCTACCACTGAAATGTCTAATCCGAGTCTGTGTCCTTCTACTGACCTAGCACATTGCAAAAAGAATAAGTGACCTAACCCTGTTCCCTTCCCTTTTGCCTTGTGGCAAGTTGAAATACTGTCTTGCTGTATAAGTGCCTTTAAAGAGGTGTTCTCATTCCCCGTCCCACAGTGTAACCGAGATACTTGGTTGTCTCTGCAGCAAATCCACCTTTTCCTAGGTTTGTGTAATCCTGCCCCCTTGAGGGCTGTAGTCGCCTTTAAGAGATGGTGAAGGTGTTCTTCCCATGAGGAGCTGTATATGACAGTGTTGTCTAGATGGGCAGCAGCGTACGACTCGTGGGGTTGTCGTAATTGTAGTAAGGTTTGAAAAGGGGCAGAGCCCCTTGCAGTCCAAAGGGAAGTACTGTAAACTGAAAAAGGCCGTGTGGGGTCCAAAAAGCGGTCTTTTCTTGGTCGTCTGTTCGAAGTGTAATTTGCCAGTAACCCTTGGTGAGATCGATCATGCTCAAATACACGGCGAGCCTAGATTCTTTAGTAGCTCAGCTATGCAGGGCATAGGATAGGGTTCATAACGGAAATGGCATTTAACTGACGAAAGTCCATACAGAATCTTGTGTTGCTGTTTTTTTGGGACCAGTACGACTGGTGAACATCACAGGCTTATTTTAACATTTCATTGATTTCTCTGGCGACTTCATTTCTTTTGGCCTCTGGTATTGGATAATGATTATTTTCCCACCTCAGTCCTGATGGAATGTTCTGCCTGGTTGGTTCTGCCAGGTATACCAGAGAAGATGGGAGCCACAGGGGCTAGGATATGGAACTGTTCTTTCCTTTGGGTATCCCTTAACTGGGCCCCTAGCAGCCCATCATAGATAACACTTTGGCTGCTTGAGACCAGTTCTTCGGGCACTGATAGATCCACATTTATGGCGTTCGGAACTGGGATTGGGGGCACCTTCCAGCACTTCAACAGGTTAATGTGATAGTTCTGTAGCGTTACCCGTCGGTCGGGCTGTTCTGCTTCGTAATTGACTGGTCCCAATACCGTGTCACTTTGTATGGACCCTTCCATTGGGCCAGTAGTTTGTTTTCGCTAGTGGGAAGTAGGACCAACACCTTATTGCAACGTTTGAGTGAGTCAAACCCAAGCTGTCCTATTATAATAATTTTCGTGTAGGTCCTGTGCCCGGCCTAGATTATCTCGGGCCAATTCACTTAAACGTCCCAGATGTTCCTGTAGATCAAATACATAGTCTGTGAGATTAGTTTCTTCTTGTGCTTCCCATGTGTCTCTCAGAATCTCGAGTATGGTCTTGGGTTGTCTCCCAAACAGGAGTTTGAAAGGGGAGAATCCAGTGGAGGATTGTGGGGTAACACAAAGAACCATAAATACACAGGGTAGTGCTTGATCCCAAGAAAGGCCAGTAGGTCCTGTTGCTCGCCGTAGCATTTGTTTGATGGTTTGATTATACTTCTCCAGCAGTCTGGGGGTTATAGACCGACGTTTTCAAGTGTACGATCTCCATGGTTTTGCAGACTGGTTTCATGATGTTTTGTGGTTATTATCTTTAGGGGACTGATGGTGGCACGGTTGACACTGATGTCCTCTGGATATTGTATTGCAGGGCTGGACTCTGGGACTAGCGCTGGATATTGCAGTGCAGGGCTGGACTCAGGAGGGTGAAGGGGGCGCTAGTGTAGGTGTCATGGTTTATTACACGGCAGCCAGAGAACACCTTCCCCTATAGTGTATGTGTAGCACAATAAAACGCTTTTTTATTTTTAGTATTATATGGATTCTTTTTGAGTAGACCTCCAACCCGTCTCGCACCCAACCTCCACCAGCACCCCTTGTCGCAATGCACTAGGAACCAGGCCGGTGTGTATTAATAAGATAATTTATTATTCAATGTAAATGAGGGTAATCAAAATACAACCGCAACCACAATTTTGGCAACTCAAATGCAATATCCTATCTAGAGCACTCAGGTTGAAATAGACTGTTACGATCGCTTTTGTTTTAATGACAAGAGGAAAATAACAATTCCACACAGTGATAGCACCTACAGTTAAGCACTCCCCCCTGCAACACTCACTCCCAAACAGCAATTGGACTTGATTCCTTTGAATGAAAGGCAATGGCAAGGAGTAGGAATATAGGGGGAAAATCGGTTTTGGGTTTAAGCCGTCGCCACAATATGGGAAGCAAGCAAAATGGAAGAATGGGGTTTTTATTATTTCTCACAACTGCTAGGGGACAGAATAGAAGGCAATTCATACTGCTTACATTTAGGAGACAGGCAAAGTTTTAGAGAACACTAATCAGCACACCAGGGAAAATAGAAATAAAGTAGGAAAATAATTTTTAGGGAGAAGGCAGATGCAAAGGGAAAATACTGTGGCAAATGGAAATTCGGTTGCACTGAGGCTTATTATGACAGGCTCTGGGAAAGGGGTTTAGTTCACAAAACTAAAATCGGTTTTGGTTCAGGCTGACGGATGCAAAGAGGAATGACACTGGCAAATGAAAATTCACTTAGCAGGGCATAATTTAAACACCAGGATAAATTAGCCTTTCAGCTCCCGAGGGGATTGATTCTTTTGGGCAATACTTTGACTATAACTATTAACAAAAACACAGGGAAAAATGTTGGTTTCGAACTCCACCGATCCTGTGGAACTTCAATGGGGAATTAATTGATTTACTTAAAAAAAAATACTAATTTACACACACATTATGGGGTTTTTCAATCTGGATATGCTGACATACACAGGCAAACAAGAGATTCTTCTATGGGGAGATGGCTGAACTACACTGGCAATTGGGGTTTTCAATGGGGAAATATTGGATGCACTGCTACAAAATGAAGGGCTTATACAATTTAAGGCTGGGATGATTGCTACTTGCATAGCAAGCCTTTAAGGATCAGGAAGCCAGCTGCATCTCGGGACACTCTGGACAGATAGGGCAGGGGGTCTGGTCACTCAACTCTCAAAGATGGTAAGTTTCAGCAGCCTTCCCTCTGTCCTCCTTTTTCTGTCTTCCCCGGTTGTTGTGTGTCCTAGTTCAGTCCCCTTTATGTAGCTGAAATGACATCATTAATTTTACAATCTAGAGGAAGTACCCTGCAATAATCTGTGCCGCTAGGATTTGACAGTTATCCTCTCTCTCTCTCCGCCCCCAGTCAGGATTGGTTTAGGGGTTGGGAGCACCATCTGTCTTTTTCCGTTTGTCGCCATCCTCGCGCCTTGAAACACTTGTGAATAGGCGCGTTATAAATGCCATATCATATCCTTTGTTCTCCTTACAACTTTTTGGCAAAACTAGTTATGTATCACAACTTCATAATTGTACTAGCAACTGCCATGCGAAACATATATTCTGTTTTAGCTGATCATGGAGAATTAAATAAGCCAACCACCAAATCCGTATGATGTAGCATGTCCATGTGTCACATTTTTGTCGTTTTCATTAAATGTACAACGGGTATGAATATGTACGTTTTCAAGCATATTCCTAATTTCATTTTCCACCTTTTCACCCACTCTCACATTTGTAACCTGTTCAGATCAGCCAGAAACCTAGTCTAACTGGCCAATACAGTTCAGAGTCACAGGTAGATGCATTTTATACCCCCAAAACCGCCTGGAAATTACATGAAAATGGCATAAAAATTAAATTAATTGTCAGTCTGATTGCTGTACAAAATGCCTAAAAAATTAATGTCTTGTTGTTTCTGTCAGCAAATGGGATAGCTGCTACATCCCCCACAGTCCTCTGTTCCCCTGGGTCAGCATATGACCAGAGATTTTTAGGAGTCTCTTTGAAGTTAGTGTGGGCTCTTTGAAGTGGGTGCAACAAGGATTCACATCTTTAGTCCTGCTTCAGCCAATGATGGCCTTCTCTGTGAGTGCAATTTGGAACCATGTCACTGGGTTTCCACTCCCGGTTACCCCCCATCAAATGTGTATTAAACCTGGTGGGGGAAAAACACCCTCTGAGTGCTAAGTCCATCTAATCAGGAAACAAGTGAGTGCGTGATTCTCAATATTACACATTACCTCGGGTGTTCAGGATATACTGTCAGGGAAGAGCTAGGGTCTGTCCCTTTAGGCAGCCACCTCCACCTCTGGGTGTAAGCCAAGCGAGAGGATCACCGAAGGGAGGGACACAAAGGGGGCAGAAGAAAAAACAAAGCCTTTGGATTGAGTATAACCAGACCAAGCTCTGCATGAATGATGAAGTGAAAATCCGGAGTAGAATTTTAGGCAGAAAGTCGACTAGCACTGGCATCATGGCATGCACAGGAAGCACTCGAGGGCAGAAAGGATTACGGGCTGTAGAAGAGGCTGGACAAGCGGGAAGGAAGAAGGGTAGTAGCGACGGGAACAGCAAGGAAGGAAGGGGTACACAGGGGAGCGAGTTGTGGCACGTCTGGTTTCCAGGTGTGCATACCCTTAGATTTGCAGACTCGTCTCTGCGCGCAGCTCTGGCAGCCCTCTTGGTGTGGGCATGTTCAGCCCGACACAGGCACCATCATAGTATGGTCGTACGGGGCAGGTGAGACCGTGTAAAACCTTTCATTGTTGGCACCTGCGTTCTTATGCAAACATTCTTTAATCAATTGCAATTGTGATGGGGTGTTAGAATGAGATGCCTTTTGTACCAGTTACCCTTCCAAACATTCCGCTGACATGCAAGTACTCACAGCAGTCCTTAAGTGTGTGGCTTCAGATGTGAAGAGGAAAGTTAACTGCTTGTAATATTGAAGCTGCTCTAGAATAGAAGTTACATGCCCCCACACAAGTCTGCCCCTCAGTGTATGAAGTTAGCGCCTCTCCCAACATTTGAAGGATTAGCCCCCCCCCCCCCCCACCCGAAATGTTGGCCTTTGTGCACCCCTGGAGATATTGCATATGCCAGGATAAGATCTCGGTTCTCTCAACGGGCTGCAATCTTGGTGTCACTGATCTCATGAAGCATAACCAAATACAGAATGGTTCGGTCGTTCTTCCTCACTGTTTAGGCCCACCCCACTATTTTAATCCTTAAACACTCCCTTCTGAGCATACTTCACAAACACCTGTTTTTAAGAATTTCTTTCCTTCTCTCTTGAATGGAGGCTGTGGATCCCATCCTAGGAGCAACGTAGCATCGGCATCCGCTTTTTAAATTGGTACCCTGTTCTGTGTGTAATTCAAGGGTTACACTTTTAGAATCTTGCTGAATGTTATTTTGACTTCAGTTATTTGAATCGCTTGATCCTTAAGTTTTAATGTAGCTGATCTCTAGATTGGTGCAGCTCAGTGGGTTAATGACCCATTTGAGACGTTTGAGTGCTACCCGTGTAGACCCAGCCCGATCAGCGATCTTCTCTATATTGGAGCCCTTCGTTAATGTGTTCATGCCGATTGCAGAAATGACTGCTCCGAATTAGCAGCAACTGTTTAAATAGTTTTGAGGATGTTAGTGAAGGGTTAAGAATTCCTGTATGAATTTCTGCGGAGTTCGCCATGAACATAACATAAAGGGCCTCATTTGGTAGTCACTCACAGGTTCATAAAAACGTTAGTTTGTAACAGCTGTACACATGCGTTTTTTCTTCTGTCTTCGGCTTTATTCTGCTTCCCACTTGCTGTCTGTACGCCCCTCTGCCCCGTCTCTTATCTTTTTCTGTTTGTCTCTTTCCCTTTCTGTCCAAACCACTGGCCCACAAACCCATTTCCCCCTATCAATGTTACCCCTACTTGCTCCTTGCTGGTGTGTGGTTAAATATCTGGCTTCTTTTGGTTTTCGCCTTTTGTGATTTGCTACCGAATTTCTATATTGCCCATATTTGACGTTTGAAATGCAAAGTATGTACAACTTGCTTATGTTGTGCCCTTTCGCACCACAGTGGTATTTTATTAAGAAGGGGAGCAATACAAATTGACACACTTGCAATGCCAAAACCATTGTAGATCTTCGCTTAGGTTTGCACATCTAAGAATATGCATGTTTGGTCCTGCTACAGTTTCTTTAGTCCTACATACTAAGATTTTCGGGAGTTTACGTTGCTTCCTTTCATTTTTGAAGATGCTATACTGACGGCCTCATGCGCACAATTAAATATGGCAGGACTTTATTGTTCGCTATCAATTTAAAGTGCCAGCCAAAGGGTGATGGGCGACTGATGAAAAAAGACAGAAGCCTCCTTAAAATTGAGCCCTTGTAATCGCCAGCTCTCCTCAAAAAGGAAGAGCTCAGACGTTTGATCAGGATTTATGTGCAGATAGTTGCATCATTTGAACGTAAAAGTACTGGTGGACTTGTGTGGCACATGCATGCATTAGCTTTTATCTTTTCAAAGTGCGTGTGCCTATTGCACAAGAGCTGTATTATTTTAATTTATCACTGAGACGTTCCCTTAGGAAACATCCACATATTAATAAGATACATTTTATAACGGGGAATAATCCCGATCAGCACATTTTCTAGTCCTAGCCTAACCCCAGAGCCCATTTTTAGTTTTGGCTATTAGGTGGCTCTGAAAGTGCTACCTAGAAAGCCACAACTATTGTCAATAAATAAGAGCTTCAAATGGGGGCTTTGAATGTAGGTTTGTAATGCTTTTCAATGCAGTTTGGCATACTAGGATGATTTATGTAATTTGGCTGTGTCCCACCCATTTAACGCCCATTGCTAAGAGAAATCTATTGGATTTTCCTCCTATTTTACCTTCAAACACACACCTTTTTGCACTCTTTGGCTGAATTTCTACTCTGGTGAATTGGTCAGTCATTTTTACTTCCAAAATGGCAGCCGCCATCTGTTCATGTTATTAGAAAGTTATTTGACTTTATTGATGCTTTAAAATGTCTTGCACTTTTCAAGCTGCAATCACCTGATTGGCTGTGCAGTTAGTGATGTGATTGGATGTGCAGTATGTGTTTGTTTCTAGGAAGAAGCCATTTTGTTTCTATATTCGAAGCGAGGACAAGTATGTGAATTTGTGTTGCTTTTGTTTTGTTTTTTTATATTTTTTTTAATTTACGTTGCAAATTTGTGCTGGCGGCAGCCTCACTACATCAAGCCACCGCCGGCACATATTTGCAACGTTAGTGCAATTAATTGAATGTCAGCAGTGGCTTGCCTTTTTTTTATACCACCACCGGCTGGGAGTTTGTTTTACTAATGTTGTGCAAAACAAAAGCAGATCTCAAATAAAAAGGCAGCGTATCTATTCTACTTTTTTTAAGTTCTGTTATAAAAAAAAGCCAATTACAAAAAAAAAATGATGAAAAACACAGATGCATGTGGCATCATCAAACAATTTCCTTCAAAGAACACAAGGTACAAAGCTACAAAATACACAGAAAAGAGTAACAAGCATTGGCAATACCAACTGTTGGGGCTTTTGTATGGGTACTTTCCAGGCACTGCTGTATTGACATGAACTGGATATTGATGGTGGTAGGTGAAAAATGGTGCGAGTACATGGGCATTAATAGCAGTGCCTGGCAAATAGCTAATAATTATACACAAGTCAAAACTGTTAGCATTGCCAATGCTCGATTTTAATAGGACTTCAGTGAAGGATGCATAGTGCCTATAGAGTGACTGAAGGCGGCAGACCTGGTTAAGACATTTTTATTACAGCAGCAGCGCTTTCACAACTCCAATTAAGTCATGAACTATCAGAAGACTGCTTTGAAAATACACTGCCGGGCACTTTGAGTGCAAAGAGTTCCTGTGAGGAGGTATTTAGGGCGTGTGATGCATGAACTTGGGGGAGTGGGGGGTGACTATAGGGATTAGAAAGGCCATGGGCGGGCAAACTACCAAACGCCTACATATTTGTGTCCCTCATATGCCATTTCTATTAACTGGCCATTGATGGTGGCAGCTGCAAAATGGTGCGAGTACCTCGCCATCTAATAGTGTCTGACAAATGCCTCATACTTATACAAGACTGTTGGCTTTGTCAATGCTTGTTACTAATGTCTTAAACACCTGCGTGCATCAAATCTAGGTCCTATTTACGTTTAGCCCTCCCTTTACGATTTATTTCGGGATCTCCGCGCATTGTACACTAATGATCAAATAGGGATTGTCAAAATTGGCTGGTTTATTCGGGTTTCTCGCGAGGGCGCATCTCGCTGGTTTTGGAGCTGTTTTGGGCACACGAGGAGGGCATCTGAGGTCGTGTCTGTCTGTCATTAAAATCCCCAGGAAATGTAGGCTGCTGGCGGAGGAAGGTCACCGGGACATTCGCCCTGGCAATTGGTTTTAATAAGCAGTTGTTCTCTGTAGCCATGGTAACCTTGCAGGCGGGGGTTGGAGTTTTTGAGTAGGGGCAGTAGTATTTATGGTGGCTACTGCTGCTATATAAACCGGTTATTGCCGAATATTTTAAGGGCATCCTTTCCATGCCGTCTGCAGTGACTTTATTCCTGCCTCTTGTGGGATGAGCCGAGGCTGTATTTAAGGGACATAGCCATCGGGATTTGTCAGGTCGGTGTTCTTGCCTGTCCACATGTATCACTACCCACGAGTTGTGTCCGGTTACTCTGCGCGTTGTTTGCAAACGAAAATGTGACATTTCGAGCAAATTATCTTTCAATGAAAATGTGTTCATGTTCCATGCACAAACATTTTGATGCGACTTTTCGTATGAAAACATTTTAACTCGCGATATTAAAACACCTTGTATAGGGGTAATTTGAAAGCCCTATAGACTCTCGCACACTTCATGCTACGGTTCAGTTGCCTGGCATGCCCCCACTGTTCACCGAATTGTTGTGCAGTTCAAGCCACCTACACAGAACCCTTTGTGTGCGTGGCGCTAATTATCAACATCCTTTCTGCACACCCCCCCCCTATTCCCGCCAACCCCCGCCCCGGTTAATTTGAGGAATGAATACATTGCTGAGAGGAATTATGGCCCAAGGCTGTCGCTTCCCCCAGCAGCTCGTTAATTCCCCACTGCCCGCTCCCCTCAGCAATGCACAGGTCCTGCATCATTAGTGCCCAGTTGTGAACAGGAAGCTTGTGCGGCCTGTGATTGTCAGAGTGTACACATGTGACATGTCAGAAGAGTTCCCTCTTCACCTCATCTGACATTCGAGGTTAATGAGTGGAGTGATTATTCAGCACTGACGCCAGATCCCTTTCCTCGGGCGGCAAGGAAGCTTGCAAGACCGAAAAAAGTAATTGGTGACCTTAATTTAGCAAGTTAGGCATTTTTTAGTCTTGTGGTCTCCTTTTGACATGGGAACGGCATGTGAGCAGCGTGCTGACTTCTTTCAAGGGACGTGTTTCAAGTTGTGCACTCATTTGGATCTTGCCCCATACAGCTTAAACCGTTTGTAGCTTTCGAGATATCTTTCCAAGTGCCACAACATAGGTTTTGACATGATCGAAGCAGCGAGTTTTGCGGCCTACTTCCGCCGCCACAGATGATTTCACTTCCTCTCCTTTGCTCGTCTCATTGCCGGTCTTTGGCTCAGGGGAATAATGCTTCCACACCCAGGGCCTGTGTTTGACCACAAACCTGTCAACACAGGTTTGTTTTTCTAATTGGTATCACAAACTAGTGTCAGGGTTGTTTTTCCTCCCCTGCACTTCAATACCTGGTTTAATAAAAATACGACTTTAATATTGGATAATAGGAATTAGCATTTTTACCTAATGGTCACAGGTTTGACTCCCCCACTCGTATCTTCATCCTTCGAAGTTTGAGAACTGATGTTTGTTACCCGACTCAATAGTAATAATTGTATCCGTGCCAAGATGGGTTGAGCGTGTGCTTATAAATACACCCTTTTTTATTGGCACGGACTGTTGGAACATTTTCATTTAAAAAGGTTGTGTTGATTGAAGAATGAATTCAATCATGGGTTGCTTTACTTTTCATTGGCCTTCTCTAAAAGTTCCTATTGCTTTTGTTTTCTTATCAAAAAAGTCCTCCCTATCGGCACGTTAGGCACAAATTGGAGTAGTAACCCTGTGGGCGATTACACCGGCCTTGTCCTGTTGTAACCTAACTATTGATATAGATCTGTACTACACAAGTTGGTAGAGTGACTGAGCAGCCAGACTTATCTCAAGAGGGATCAATGTGAGCTGTAGTATTGAAATCCACAAATACAAGTATCGAAATTACACCTACACAAGGTTTTCTAGTAAAATAATAATTTAACAGTCAAGTTTTAATTAAGCATTCTTTAAAAAGGGCAATGTGCAACAATAAAAATACACTTCCAATAGTTTCTCAGAATCAAGGTCAAGCAAGTAGATAAGCTTTAGAGATGCTTCATACACACCTCCTACACCCTGAGGTGACTTATCTTATTAGGACAGTATTGGCATTTATCACGTTTTTACTTGGTAAATTCTGAGGTTGGCAGATAGGAAACGTTAAGGGAAGGAAAAAGGTTAACCGGTTCTCGGAGCATGTGAGCACTTTTAAATCTCCCAAAGAAGTCTAGATAAAACCTTTCCCAGCAATATTAGTTAAAAGCCAATGTATCGCCTATGAGGGACAGTTAGAATCAAAGTCAATGGACTAGAAGAATCTGCAGGGAGCCAGGACAGCCAAAGCCAATTGGAACAAAGTGTATGGAGCTGAGGCACTTCACAGATAGCAAAAAGTATTGGACAAAGTTAGAGAGTTTGTTGTAGAAAATCACCGTTGGGCCACAAGCTGTTACACTTGTGAAATTTAGAGCTGAGATAAACTCTAGAAAAGCAGCTACTGCAAGTCTCGACTGAGAAAAGCAAGCTACAGAAAAAGAGTGAAGTACCCCTTAGTCAGAACAGTACCTTAGGTTAGACGAAGAGTATCCAGCTGGCTTCTATCTTGGTTGCAGTGTTGCAGATCCTGTGTTCCTGGGCCTCAGTCGTGGGGACAAGAGGGAGGACGTCTGGAGGTCGGTGGCAGCTACAGGCTCTTTTCAATTCAGCGGCACTTTGCAGTTTCAGTGCGGTAAACAGCACCACCAAGGATTTTGGACACCAGTTGGGCTTCCTTCACTCCTAGAGTCCACCACTCCGATGAGGTGACTCGAGCTCGGGTAGTTCTGCTTCGGGAGGGTCCTCAGGAGACTCCTGCAGCTTTTGGCTGGCTTACAGACGTTGCCCTCGACTAGGGATTTCCTGACCCCTGGCACTCGGTTTCAGCAGCAGCAACGAAGTACAGCCAGTTGAGGGAATGTCTTCCAGCAAAGTTAATCTCGGGGTTAGTTGGTCCCACTAACCCAAGGGAAGAAGTCCTCTCTGGAGCTTCTCTTGTCGATTCGGAAAACCAGTTTCAGCACAGCAGCAGGGCTTCATCAGACAGGTCAACGGTTCAGGAGTATGCAGCAAGCTTCTCTTCACGATTCCTTCGGATGTTTTCTCCAGTGGTCGACTGTGTTCAGTCCAAGAAGCCTCGCCTTTTTTTGCAGGTTTCTCCCATTCATGCACAGCATAGCTGTCACTCACACCGCAGGGTGCCCAATCTGGACTGGGTCCATTCAGGTAACCAAGGAGACTAAGGACAGGAGAGTTTTGGGCACCTCCCTCACTTCCCGCCCTGCCAGACACACTGGAGCCAGAGGCGGGTTTCAGTACAAAAGCCCGCCAAAGGCAAATGAACAAAGGTTTTAAACCTGGTTTGGTGTGCAGAGTAAAACCCAAGGAAGACCTAACAAACAAGAAATGCTGGAAAAAATACCGGGGCCATTTTGACACAGTGGTCACCTATGGGTGCTATACTTCAGCGGAGGATTCAGCCTACGGTAGAAAAGCACAATGGTAGGAACCTTTAACCACTGCCACCAGCCATTTAAAGTAGTGAGTGTAACATATATAAAAAATGTTACATGAGTAAGTAGGAAAAGGGGCTACTAAGTAACCCCCAGCACTCCACATAAGATGGAGTGTGCTGGACCTACAAAGAGAAAAGGCAATTAAAGTAAATGTGGCTTTACTATTCTTGGGAACAGTAGTTGTCACAAGAAAAAGTATTTAAACCTTATGAGAAATCTAAAGGATTTCTCTGTGACACTGCTCTGAAAGGGCTCTGTCACCATACACAAAGTAGATGTCCAAGTCCTAGAGTCCAGCAAAAGAGCTGGGAGGTCTCTAAGGTTGAAGGCAGAAATGAGAATTCTCCCTAACAGGGCATCTCTGGTAGTTCACCTGATTTAAACCTGTCCAATAGTGAGTCAGTAACCGGCATTTGGCAGACAGCTGCAATCTTGCATCGTAGATTCCCTGTCTCCCCATGAAAATGCTGAGCATTGGTGAAGAGGTTGTGCTGAAGCCCCATAAACCTGTATAGGGCACACTTGCGCTGATATGTTCTCTGCTCTGATCACTTAGTCAATGCCAAGTTCTTTATTAGATTCAGATTTCTCCATTAACAGTTAAAACAATAATCACAAAAGAGCGCTTGGTACAACAGCATATAATCTATACAGAATGAAGGTATCATTTTAATGCATTATTAAAAGGAGTACATCTCGATAAAACCTAATATTGTGCACCTTGAGCGGATTAAAAAATTCCTTACGTAGATCAAAATGACATGTGCAAAACAATATAAAATGGCTCACATTCTCAACCACACGAGTGTTACAATATCAATTCCTGTCTATCATGGACTTGTCCCACACTCTCCTATCGTTTGGAGGA
The DNA here is from genome assembly GCF_040938575.1 of Ambystoma mexicanum. Taxonomy (NCBI): domain Eukaryota; kingdom Metazoa; phylum Chordata; class Amphibia; order Caudata; family Ambystomatidae; genus Ambystoma; species Ambystoma mexicanum. Next base: position 447,708,095 of record NC_090933.1, on the reverse strand, counting down.
AGCAAATTCAGTCTGAACATCAGCAACAATCTCCTACGTTCAGCAGATTTGATTAAACATTTCACCACCACAAAACTGGGTGATGCGTAGTAAGGTCTGTTGAGGGGACCAGACGGTCTATGTTCATCAGCGTATTCAGCCCCCCCCTTCCATCTACTTTTTCACAGAGTTGATTTTCTTATATGTGCTCATGGTAACATATTGAAATGTATAGAAGCGACAGTACTCATCCCTGAAGTGAGCGCTTTTGGATCGTTTTGATATTGTCCCATTGAAGTGGTTTGTGAATGTTAATTTTTAGTTTTGACTGCTAGGAGTGGTGCTAAAGCACCACCAAAAAGCCAAAACGATTACATTGGAGTACATCTAGAAGCGAGATGTGCTATGAGAAGGGGCGCAAAGCTTGTGTGTCTTTGGTTATTTACTCACCCATTGACTGCCCATAGCCATGCTAATCCCTATGGTCATGACCACTCATTTATGCCCCTCTTTGCCCACTTCCTGCCCCTCCCAAAAAGCATCCATCATCCTGGGATCTCTTGGAACTACCTTTATCAATCTGTAGCAAAACAGTCAATTGATGGTTAATGGGTTAATTGGAGAGGCAATTATGCTACTAGCGTAGTCAAAAATAAAAGTATTAACCATGTGTGCCTTCAGCCGCTTGATCTGTTTATATTGTTTCTATAGTGCTTTGCACCAAATCACTCTATAATAAATTTGTGAGATGGTATATGGCAAGTAATGATAAAACAGAAAAAGACAGAAAAGTGAAAAAGAGGAAAAAGAAAACGGAACGGTATGAAAAATGAATATGATCTAGTACAGACATGAAGTCCAGTAAAATTAATATTGTGGGACACAATGAAGCCACCCCAGCCCCATAAACTTCGTCACCAGATGCTGGATGAAAGGTGGAGACTAAAACAGTTATGGATAGAACGCAGGTAACTAGAGTACGAAAAATAGTGAGAACAAATTGGCACAAAGCTCAGTCCACAATACACAATGTCCGTGCTTTCAGTTCAACCAGAAAAACCCCTTACCAGGAGAGATCATAGCTCAAAGATGGGACCCTGACACTTCCCAGACGAAGTCCCAGATTCCAGGCCCCTCCCTCCTGACCGTGATGTGGACCGGTTAGCAGACACCCGACCGCATGCGGTACCCCATCACTGCAGTCCATGGTGCTATACACACTCCGCCTATGACTCCAGTCAATCAATCCAGTATGGCCAAGCAGCACCAACCGCACAGAACCAGCGCGGAAATGGCACGAGCCAACAGCACCCAGGGCCCTGCACCAACAAGTGCACAGCTTGGCTCTGGCGGCTCGGCACCGCCACCTGCAGCTCTTCTGGCAGCACCTCCAGTGGCTCCACCACGCACAGTTCTCGCACAGTTCTTGCGGTAAGCAGATGCTTCCATGTAGGAAACAGTTTGTTCAAAAGCAGTATGTGTGCCATTCATTTAAGTTTGGTTAAAAACAAACATTGGCAAAGCCCAACAATTTTGCTTTGTGTATAGATATTCAATGAACACTAATAAAATATGCCCGTTGTACATAATCTAGCATTAATGGTCAGTTAGTACCATTGCAGCAATACCTGGGGAAAATGCCCTTTCCAAGCGGCATACAACTGTTGGCATTGTCAAGTTTATTTTTTTCAAATTTTATTTTTTTGCGAGGCGGGAGAATTTACTGGCTAAGCAGTAGTGTACCCTGGAATTAAATGTTATGTTTTGAGCATAGCCGCCCAGCTAGTGTTGGGAAGAGCTTAAACTTTGTATCATACTTTCATAGGAGTTATTTTGGTCACATATAAATGCGAAAAGAGTTGCATCTGCTCATAACTTTGATTTTTTTTTTAAAATGTATTTATTTTTTTTCTTCAGAATTCTCCTCATTGATTTTTGGAACAGGGCTACTTTCTGAGACCCTCAATTCCTCGGAGTACAGTGTTGCATTTTAGTTGGACAATACTACCAGGCAGAAGTCCCCCATCCCCTTCCATGAATGCTACTTATGGCACCCCATGAATTACCCGGCAATAGGGAATTCTCACTCCAGAGTGCACTTTTTTTGCCACACATGCTTTAATCATTGTTTGAAACAGTCGTTCTGATTGTTGTTGCACACATTTAACCTCAAAGTATCAGTGTCTTTTTGTGGTACTGCTTTCTAGCCTGCACCTTATTGTACTGTATTACCTTTGTGGAGCATATTTTACAGTAGGCATAGTCGTATCAGTTTCCAACAGCAAAGTTAGGATGTTATGTGGTCCGTGCACTGCTGCCACATGCATTGTCTCTCCGTGATCTGGCAGATCTACAATGGAAGGGGGGTTGGGAAGGTGGTTTTGTGGGGGGGGGGGTTTGTTATTGGGATTGAGGGGGAGAAGACCAGGAGAGCTTTGATGTGCTGTTGGCAGCTTCAGTTCAGAAAAAACGGTCACTGAGCATTGGTGCATATTTGGTTGGTAGCAGTCATGTGGTGTTGGGGTACGATTGTGCATGGGTGCTTTGTGTGGGCTTGTTTGGTTTCACGTTAGGTGTTGTGAAGTGTGTGTGGTGCGGTAGAGTTAGGGTTACTTTTGGTTTAATGTTTGAGGGCGAGTATGCAGAATATTGAGTTTTTAGTACGGTTAGTTAATTTGCAACACATTTCCTACCCCCAAAAATCTATCTAGGTACTACACATTTCCTACCCCAAAAGTCATCTAAGTGCTGCCCACAGGTAACTCCCAAAAAATTGATCATTCTATCTAGGGGGTGAAGCAGGGAATCTACAAAGTGTTATAATATGATGGTGATAATGCAGAAGTGGCAGTGTTTTAATTGAGCACATCAATGGCTGTGTTCACTACCTGTGCCACCTTACCTTAGTTGTATCTGCAGGGTGCTTTGTCAGTCGTCCATGTGCGAACAGGGGCAAACAGGGATTGGAGCTGCCTTAGGGGGCTGCCCTTTGCCTTGAGCCCTTTGCCTTGAGCCCTTTGCCTTGAGCCCTTTGCCTTGAGCCCTTTGCCTTGCGCCCTTTGCCGGCTGCCTGGGCAAGGCTGCCCTGGGAGGAGCTATCAAATGGAACCTTCTGGTCATGTGGACACCCAGCGCAGTCCAATCAGTGCGCTCGGCAGGCAGGTGGGTGAGGCAGAAGGTCAGATGTGGAGGGGGCTAGGCCTGGAGCACAGGGGGAGTGGAAAGAGGGTTAGGAAATGCGAGAGTCAAGGGACTACTGAGGGAAGGGGGTCATTTACCCAGGGAGAGCAGTATGCTGCTGGAAAGTGGACAGAGTCTGTGGTGCACCGGGTTCCTGCTGGAGAGCTGTGACCCTTCAGGTCCCGTGGGTACCCAGCGCAGTCCAATCCGTGAGGCACAAGGCGGGGTGGGTAGAGGGCTAGGCCCGGAGCACAGGAGGTAGTTTAAAGAGGGTTAGCAATGCTGAGAGACGGTGGGTCACTTATCTAGGGAGAGCAGTATGCCGCTGGAAGGCTGCTGGATGTAAACGTTTAAAATGACAGTGTCCGTTTTGGACTTGGAGATTAGTTGCACCCTATAAAACATTGCTTTATTACACATTTAGCAGTCTATGTGCGACCTGCAAGCCAGAGGGAAGACGCACAGCAGAGTGTGAACTCTATTTGAAGTTGAGATTGAATTGAGTAGCAGTGACAGTTTACATCCTAATTCAACTTCACGATTGTTACAGCATATGCTGCTTCGTTACTTCACATTTGTCAGCCATGTTTATAAAACCGCAATCCTCTTTGCTGTGTGATAATCCAGCTCCAGGGAATACATGTAGTAAGAAACTAGCCAGACACTGATGACTCCCACATCATTTGTGCTTGAATTTCATGTCGTAGATGCCCAATACACTTGTGCACAGAAACCTCCACGCAGTGACAATCGTGACCATTCATGTACTGCATGGTTATTAAAGTTTGTGAAAAAATGACTATTCATGTAAACTGGATTCCCCTTAGCAGGAAGAACTTGGGGTGTATATGTGATTTTGAACAAAAAGGCTTTCTACTGGTGGTAATCACCATAGCCATACAATGTTCACCCCAACCTCTGCCACCTCCTCATGCACACACCTTTCACTTTTTTGTTGTGCTAGCTCTAGCCATCTTTTTGTTACTCGTTTTGTAGTGTTTGGCCACACATATGACCTGTGGCTTTCAGTTGAACACTCTGTGAATAACTGACACATCAGGCCTTTGCTTGTTCCATATAGGTGCAAGAATCCTCCCTCACCCTCACCCTGGCCCTGCACCTTCTCAGAGGTGTGCCTCCCTAATCTGCCAAGAGTGTCCTTTGATGCCATGATGTCTCTTCTGTATTTTATCTAAACAAGGCTCAGAGTTTTCTAATAGTCATATATATTGGTGTGAATGCATATGGTTGGCCAACCAAACTATTTAGTACAGGTGATATCAGCAAGCAAGACCGGCAGAACAGTAGAGGCGGGCCTGCAGGAAGGTAACCGGGCAGTAGCACCTCCAACCCATTACCCACACCAAACTGACCTCTGGTTCCACCTTGAGGTCACAGGGGCCGGCAAGGGTGGGGTGGGCTACATTTTCATGGGTATTGGTGGGGGGGCATAGGGGTATAAAAAGTCCATCCCTGATTGAGGATGGTACCGGTCTTCCCCTTGCAGGTTGTCCAGTCGCCTGTCTGTGCCACAACTTCATCCTCCAAAGAAGATTTTGGACATAGCTTCATCAGGGTATCTGAATTCCAGTGACAAATACAGGTTTGGCAGCACAGGCGGTGTTGGAGACTGCAGAAAACGTGAATTCCCAAGCAGGCAAGAGAGCCCATAGATATTACAAAGTACACCACCCCTGTGGAAGGTTCAGGGGAGGCAGTAAAGGTAGCACCGGCAGTGGAGGTCACCACAGGGGTAGTAGGTAAGGTGCCGGGGAAATCGGGCTGTGGGGGGCGGGAGGCTGGCCCCATCTTGCTGACAGAAGCCAACCTGTTACCTGAGGGGGCAGAATTCAACTAATCCTTAAGCGGCGTGCCCGCATGTTTGTGAGACCGCCAAAAATATTTTTGTGCAAGTATGAAGCCAAGGGGAAATATAATTGAAGGGAAATCTACCCTAAAGGGGAATAGATTTAATCCCAGCCCTTTTCGTTAGTGAAAGCACTGAGGGGTGGAGGTATGTGTATACATTGACTGTACATCCCAGGAAATCGGTGAATATTTCAATATT